>NC_080687.1:65999321-66305883 GCF_030445035.2 Dasypus novemcinctus
CATGCTGAGTATGGCTTTGAGACTAGCCACATTTGAGCAACATGGAGGCTCTCAGGAGGTAACTCTTAGGCATCCTGCAGCTCTAGGCTTTGTTCTTATTACAGGTGCACAGGCTTACAAGCGTAGTTATTAGTATCTAGGGCTCATTGTTGGACCTTCCTTCATTTTTGGTCTTTGCTGTTGCACTTGGGGGATTGGTGGGGCTTTTTTGGGACTTGGAGTTGTCCTGGGTGGTGCTGCAGGGACAGTTACCAGACATTGTATGTCCTCCCATGGCCCACTGGGTGGAATGTGGGAGAGTGTGGGCTATGATGTGGACCATTGACCATGAAGTACAGCAGTGCTCAGAGATGTATTCACCAAATGCAATGAATGTCTCATGATGATGGAGGAGATTGCTGTTATGGGGGGAGGAGCGTTGTGAGGGGGGTGGGGGGTATATGGGGACTTCATATTTTTTGAATGTAATATTAAAAAAATAAAGACAAAAAAAATGATATATGTGAACTCTTACTATCCATTTCATTTAAACCTAATCCTCTATAGGTGCCTAGACAATGGATCTAAACATTAGTATCATATTTAGTAGTCTGGGACATACGTCTTATTTCAGGTGGTTTCACATTTTAGACTTTTAAAAAGTAAAATGAAAATAAGATACAAGCTTGTATACTTAAGGTAACTTGTATACATGTATTATCTTAAATAGTGGCAAGTATGCATTGTCATAATCATTTAATGTATATGGTTACCTAACTAATAATCTATATATCTTCCTATCTACTTAATGTTTATATTGGTCATTTGCTATTTAATGTATGAAACAGTGTCAAAAATTGAAGTCTTAGCTATAGACAAAATGCCACTAACTATTAAAAGTAAAATAGCTTCCTCTATTGCCTTTATTTCAACAGTTATTGCACATTTATAGATCACATCTATAAAGTAACAAATTTTCCAGTGTTCTCTAAATACAAAAATATGGATCCTACTCATGAGGAACGTGCAATAATGCAATAATGTCTTCCTATCTTTTTTTAAAATCCCCTTCTTGTTTTCTTTTTTCAAATGCTCCTTTATAAAATACACTAACTTACTTTTTAAATTCTCTTCAGAATGCCTCAACGGAGTGTGAGTTCTAAAAAAAAACAATATAAAAGTTTAAAGGTTAAACCAATATCTGACTTGGTCCTAGAAATTGAAGGTGTAGGAATGTGTTTTTCCATCTCCTACCTTTGCAAATAAACAATAGGCTTTTCTGATCCACTTTTATTAGTCTACTTGTTTGAAAATATACTGCTGAGAGAGCAGAATCTTTGAGAACTTTTAGCTCTGAATCATCAATGAAGATCTTTGACTATTACTGGATTTCCCTGGTGCAGATAGATCTATCTTCAGGTTAATTTTAAGTCTTTACCATTGTGCTGATTCTTCAAAATGGTCTACAATTTACATGTCTTTTGTGTTTATGTGAACGCTTCCAGAGTACCGTCATCAGCATCCTGACTTCCTAAATGCCTGTCGCAAGAAATTTTATGGCTCTTATAACCTCTTAGGTGAAAAAGTTTTCTGAAAGATTGAAAACTCAGCCAAATAGTAGCTTCCAGGTTTCCTATTCTGCCTAATGCTGTCATTCTTTGGGAAGTGGTCTGAGTAACTGTTTATTTCATACTGTCAAACACATGCCTAGATTTAGGTACAAAATCTACTTTGTACATGTCAGAGAAAATGATGGTCAACAGTTCAGTGAATTGGTTAAATAAATGAATATAAAAAGACCCTGCTATTTGACTAACATAATATGCTAACTGTATTTTTATTGTCTTTATAATGACTGAAATTTGGGTTGTGTTTTAGTAGAAGTATAACATGGCAGTATTTGGCAACTTGCTTTTAAAATAATGATTGAAAATTGCCTTCAGTCTTTTAGTTGTAATAATGATGCTTTAATTTTTGAACTTTAATTTTTCTACAAACTTAAAGTTATAATCTCCTGAATGCTTGCAAGTTTTGGCTGGCACAATACTTCCCAATTATCAGCAAAATATTTTCCCAAGTAATTTCATCATCTTTGTCATATATACCCCCTATGCTTTGAAAAAGTAATTAGTGGTTAATGAAAACAACTGGCTCATTAAGAAAAGAGAAAGTCCCTCCAAGGGAGTTTTGGGAATCATGGAAAGATTTTTAAGTCTATCAAATTCATGAACTTGCCTTAGTTTAGACTTTCCCTGCAATGCATTTTTGATAATGGGACATCGTTGCAGCTACAAGTGGAAAGAGAGTGGCGCTGAGTGAGGAGAGGTAGATGTAAGGGGGATAATTTACACATGATATTCAGAGAAGCTTCATAGCAGAAGTGGTTGTGTCCCAGGCATAACACTAGTTGGAAAATGAAGTAAATATATAATGCTTCCTTATTTATTTATTTATTTTAGCATAGCCACTCTTTTCTTTATATAAAGGGAAGCACAGCTTTTACTAAGACATCTATTAGGGCAGTAACAAAGTACTGGCTTTCTTATATTAAAATAATTTCATTTTCCTATGGTATTTAAAAGTTCATATTAATTTTGCATGTAGATTTTTTGCAAGTGCTTGCTGTATCACATCTCTATTTACAAAACTCAAGTTTCAGTAAACATGATATGCTGAATTTTTCTTGATTTCATTGAAAATCCATTTTATACGTAACAGATGCTTAATAATGAGAAAAATGTACTTCAGTCATTTATTGAATATTTAACACATTCTCCCAGATTTATTTTAAATATTTAATTGAGTTGTATGTGTTTAAACCAAATATTCTGCTCAAGCCCTCAAAAAATAATGCTAACCAATCATGTGCATTTCATTACATGGTGCCAGCTACTTTTGTGCCCTAAAGTTAGGTGCTTAATAAATACCCGCCAAAGTTTTAAATAAAATTGCAGAAAACTCCTCCAAATTCTACAAACCACCCAAACATGTTAAAAAAATAATGAGTAGAATAGTTATATATTTGGTGGTGTGTGTGCGTGTGCGTGTGTATGTGTCTATAAAATAGTGTTTTGGATTTTCAGGGTCTTACTAGAAAATTCAATTGACATATTTTAATCATATTTTAAATTTAATTTACATTTACACTGAAAAATATTGATTTTTAAGGACCATTGTTTGTATACTAACAATAAGATTATGATAGAGAATAGTAAACATTTTAAACAGTACAAAATAGGAAAAGTAAACTTCCATACTATTCCTTTAAAAATTTGTTGTCTTTTTTTCTTCAATATAAAATTCAAACATTTTATTCAACGTTATGTTCAAACAACTTGAAGCCCAAAAATATATCATACAAAAGTTAGGTTACAAATTTGCACATTTTATAAATTTTAAAAATATATCCTATCATTTCTAGCGGATCCTGAGAAATGTCTGCACAAATTTTGCTATCCAAAGTGCCTCTTCTTTTCTGATTAATTTTAGTTCTTCCATAAAAAAGTGTTTATAAAACATTAATGGGCAATTTAACTTCAGTTTCTAGAGAGAGATTTCTGCTGCATCAGATCTTATATTTGCCACAATACAGTATTCCCTTTCCCAATACTTGTATTTATTTCCCAGTAGGGCTCACCATCTGCTATTGATGCCTGTCTGAAGTAGGAAATTCCTCCTCAAGCAATTCTTGTTCAGATATTACCCTTCAATACTACCACCTTCCCAAGTTACAAATTGTTCCTGTATATTCATACCCCAAAGTCAAACTTGCAGATAACTACCTAGAAAGGTATTTAATGACTAAGTGTCATTTAGTCTTTCAAACCCAAAAGCAAAACCGGAGAGTGTTAGAAGATTCAGAACTCTAAAGAAGAGAGCCTCCCAGGATTTTACATTTCACTGGCAGATTTTTCTTAAAAAGAAAAAAAAAATTACCAAAACGTTCTCGTGAAATCCATTAGGAATTTGTATTAGTTCTATGCCAATATATGCAATTTGGTCTCTATTGGAATTTTTTTCTCTCTCATTTCTATTTATCCTTATTATACATTTTTAAATCCCCCAAGTAGAACATGATTTTATGTATTTTTCTGCTTTTAATTACCTCAGATTTTTGTGACCTTCCTTATTGTGAATGCAGAACAGGGATACCTCTCTTCTCAGAGACACCAAGAGACACTACCTGAAGCTTAACTAATAGCCTGTAGGGATTTGCATGGACTCCCGGACAATAACCTATCACACACGTTAAAAAAAATTTTGTTTTTTTATGTTAATTATATTTAGAAAATAGTATGTATCCAGAAATGTGTGTTCATAGGCATAATTTCAGAATGCCATAAAAAATGTTTATTATTACTTCTAGGTAGGATGAAAACTTGAACACAGGCATTAAACTCCAAACTCCACTCTTCTCAGATCCCAGTTGAAATAAACAGACACTTGACAAAGGATATATTTCTTTCATCATTGAAAATAAGGAAAGATTTAAAATACATATACATGAAAAAAAAAAAAAAAGGAAAAAAAGGAAAGAATACTAACCATTTCCCCCCTTGAAACATTTCATTCCATGGCATTCTCTACTATACCATTTCTTTGGTGATCTCCTGTCTCATTGCTTGCCATACCATATAGACACCAAAATATTTTGCATATGAATCACAAACCCAGACATACCTTATGAACTCTAGATTTATATATTCTGCTACCCATTTGCCATCTCTGCTTAATGTGTAAGAGATTACTCACATGTACAATCTCAGATACCATCACCCCTTGCCCCACATAAAATCCACAGAAGTCTCCCTGCTTCTACATTGACACCTTCCAGGGTGTTTACAATATAGCGGAAAGAGTAAGTCCATTAAAACAAGTCAAATCATGCCATGCTTCTGTTTAAAACCTTGCAATGGCTCCACATTGCTCTTGGGGGAAACATACTTAAATAACATACATGTCCCCACACGTCCTAAACATAACCCCGTTTCTTCTCTTAAATCATTTGAATGACTCCCTCACTCCCTATGTTCCATTCACACGGGTTGTCTTGCTGTTTCTTGAACACGCCAGGTATGTTCCCACCTCAGGCCCTTTGCTTTACTCCCTGGCCTCAGCATGATCTTCCTCCGGAAATCCTTTGACTAATTCCTTTGCCTCTTTCGAGTCTTGCTCAGATGTCACCTTCCAATTATGTTTATTCTGACCATTGTATTAACACTACAACCTGCCCACAGTATTCCCTGGCCTCTCTATTTTCCTTAAAGTGATGCTAGTTGTCTTTTTTTCATAGTGCTAATTGCTTACATATAAATCATTATATAACTTATTGATGTATTATTTTATTGTGTGAATCACTCAGTGGCACTAATGATAGAGTAAGAAATGCAAATATTAAACAAGGGCCATTAAAGACATTATCTGGAAAGAAGCAATACAGACCAAAGCACTGATGTGGACCTTCGTTATCGCCCAGCAGCTTTGTGTTTTACGGGCTTCTCATATTCCAATTCTGCTTGCGTATTCCTCTTTTAAAGTTTTCCCTTATTTAGTTTTAATTATACTTTTAAAAAATGCACAAAACGTGAAGAGTATATACCTTCTAGATACCTTTTATTGCTTAGGGAAAATAAGGAGACAAAACAATATGTATTGCCTAAGAGAAAAGAAAGGAAACCAAGAAACACTTGCAGAATAAAATAACTCAAGAAACGTAGAATTTTATATCAATTATAATAATAAATATATTAATACATTTGCAACAAGGGCCACTCCCTGAGTCTCTTCCAGTAAACACTGCTTCAGCAGGTCTGGCCACTTGCTCGTATTTACACATTTAAAAAGTTCAGCTCAATGGATATATGGGCAAGTTCTTTACAGTTTTCAAGAAAAACAACTATTACGTATATGAACTCTTTTGTAGAATGGAAACACATGTGAACCTTCCCAATTCATTTTATAAAATAAAACCTTATTTGGGAAGTGGATTTGGCTCATCTGATAGAGCATCTGCCTACCACATGGGAGGTCCAGGGTTCAAACCCACGGCCTCCTGACCCATGTGGTGAGCTGGTCCATGTGCAATGCTGATGTGTGCAAGGAATGCCATGCCACGCAGGGGCGTCCCCTGCATAGGGGAACCCCACCTGCAAGGAGTGTGCCCTGTAAGTAGAGCCGCTCTGCGTGAAAGAGGTACAGCCTGCCCAGGAGTGGGGCCAAACACAGGAGAGCTGACACAGCAAGATGACACAACAAAAAGAGACACAGATTCCTGGTGCTGCTGACAAGAATACAAGCGGACACAGAAGATACACAGTGAATGGACACAGAGAGCAGACAACTGGGATGGAGGGGAGGGGAGAGAAATAATAAATCCTTTAAAAAAAAGACTTTATTTTATAAAATATATTTATATTTTGGGTTTTTTTCCTTTCATTATCCCCCAGCTGACCTCCTCCCTCCTCCAAAACTCTAGCTACTCATTTAGTAAACTTCTACACTTGGTGTACCTCCATCTCATTCTCAGGAACCACCTACCTATTCAATCCCTAAGTCACTTCCCATACGAAGCCTTCCCTGATCTCAGGGATAGATTTTCTACTTTTTTCCTCTCCATGCTACATGCTCCTTTTGTACCCTACACAATTTCAACTACTGATTTAATGCCATTCCCAGACCTAGCCCTTTCTGAGCTAATAAATGTTACTATAATGAATGAACGTGTAAATGCATGACATAGATCAGTTAAACCCTCTTAGATTCAGGGCTTCAGTTCCCAAATATACCAAATGTTGTATCAGGAAATTAAAACTACATGTAAGGATGTTTGAATTCAGGGAAAATAACAAAATTAACAACAACAACAACAAAAAACAAAACTCAAAGAAAACCATATGAATTTAAAGCATAAGTGTTTTCTAAAATTGTTATCTTAAAGCTGTCAGCAAATATTTGGAGTCAGATTCTGAAACTCTGAGACCAGCTTCCTGGTTTGCCACTTGCACTCCAAGAAAGACTCTTTGTCCTTTGTCTGGCTGGGATTTATTTTTGTGTGTCTGTGGGAAGCTATGAAATACCTGTTCTCTGAGTCACTTAAACTCCCTCAGAAAAGAATGAACATAGACAACACACTTCAGAGAAAGAGATTCCAATACATTTTTAACACAATCTTTTTACTTGATCATCAGAAGGTTTTTTGTCTGAAGTCTTATCTAAATCCCTCTCGCTATTACCTCTTCATTCTCTCGGCACCGAGAGGCACAAGGTGAGTGGGCATAGTCAGGATGTCAGTTCTAGAATATATTATAAAAATAAGTCAGTACTAGTGGGAGGCCACAGGCACAAAGCTGTCACTAATTGGCCCCACCTATACCTCACAGTCATCCTCCGTGGAAAGTGATGCAAGTAGATTGACTTTGGAAAGGGTTTAATTCACTCCTCAAAATTTTCTGCTTCAGCAGTGATAGGATCGGAACCCATTCAGGAGACAAAGCTGGCTGTGTTTCCTAAGCTTGGGGCAAATCTTTCAGCCCACAGAAGAAATTTTTACTTCACTTCCCACTCACCATGGAGAACTGCCTTGGAGTCCTTGTGCCCAGACCCTGCCTTACGGGTTTCCACATCCACCCGGAATCTGACAAGGCACATAAACTAGCCTGCATGTTCCAGCCAAGCTATTTCTTCTGCAAACACTTGTCTTAACTTTCCCACTGGGGAGCTGTGGTCCGCCATGAGAGTAGGATTTGTGTATATTCTTTTGCTGATATTTGCTCTCCCAAAAGAGTTATGTGAAGCATATGTATATCATAAGGCCATGGAAAAGTAATGATATATTATAATATGATATGAAATATATGAACAAAAAGTCACATTTTTAGAGATTCATACAGGAAATGTTATAATTTTCAATAATAAGAAGATTCAGCAAAAATTTCCTGAGAATAACTATTTTAATCTTATATGCAAAATAATGGATCAAGACAGTTTTTTCCCCCTTAAAAATAAGATAATAGAGCCAGACTTTAAAGAGACACCTGGACACACCCTTTGGAAGGGCTTGGTTGACAAATATGAATATTAAAACTTGTGCATAACACTTTTCTTAGAATTAACTGGTTATTGTAGTCAAATCATCTTGGTTTTATGCTCAGATATTTTAGGTTTTCCTTCAATATCATATGATTTTCTCTGCACAAATATTTATATCTTGACTTGGAAATAAAGTAAGATTATTTCAATCTGGTAAATTACACGTTTCTTGTAAGTTTCATTGCAGCTTTTAAAAATTATTTTATCTTTTGATCCTAAAATTTGAAACTTGATTGCTCTTACTTTGGAAAGATTTCAAGTATAGGTCTTTTGCAGAGGAAGCTCTGTTTTGTTTTTGATCCTCTTTCAATTTCTGTACTCTTACTGTTTCATTAGACTATAACTTTTTAAAAAATGATTAATTAATTAATTCATTTATTTGTACTTGCTGTCTGCTATCTGTGTCCATTTGCTATGTGCTCTCTGTGTCTACTCATCTTCTCTTCAGGAGGCATTGGGAACCAAACCTGAGACCTCCCATGTGGGAGAGCGGCACCCAATCACTTGAGCTACCTCTGCTCCCTCCATTGTTGTCTTTCTTATTTTGTTTTGTCTTTGTGTCTCCATGTTGCATCCGCTCCCTGTGCTAGCCCATTGTGCCAGCTCATTGTCTTGCTCATCTTCTCCAGGAGGTACCAGGAACTGAACCCAGAACCTCCCATTTCGTAGTCAGGAGATCAATCACTTGAGCCACATCTGCTTCCCTAGATTAGAACTTTTTACTTATTTTTTTTCTTTTCAGGAAGTACCTGGGATTGATCCAGGACCTCATACATGGGAAACAGGGCAATCAACCAATGAGCTACATCTGCTCCCCCATGAGAGTTGGTTTTTTTCCTTTTGTTTATTGGTTTTTAGAAGTTACAAGAGATTGAACCTGGGACATCATACATGGGAATCAGGTGCTCAGCTACTTGAGCTACATCTGTTCCCCCAAATTAAAGCAAGTTAATTACATTTTTTAGGAGGTACTGGGGAATGAACCTAGGACCTTGTACATGGGAAGCAGGTGCTCAGCCCCTGAGCTACATCCACTCCCCTATTTACTTTTAACATACCCTATTTGATATCTGTTTAACATTCCAGCTGACTTTTATAAGAGGCAATCTGGGGGTATGGAACTGACTAATTACAAACAGTTGCTTAAATGAATGCAAAATAATCATGTATTTAATAATCTTTTACTTTTTTAGTGACTGGATACATATGGAAAGTACTTAAAGTGAAGAATTGTGTATGTTTTCCTAAGTAACTATGTACTGAACTCGTACATGTACCAAAGAAATGAAACATGACATGACATGACATGACATGACATGACATAAACTTTATGCTTCTTTGTACTTCTACTTCCACTGACTGTAGTTAGAAATTGAGGTTCATGAACTTCATTAGATAATTATACATTAATAAGGTATAGAGGTCATTGAGAGATGACACTGATGATAAATTAAATAGATAGATACATAGATACATTGATTGATAGATTTCCTTTATCTATTGCTACGGCACAAGCTACATCAAAACTTTGGTGGCATAAAACAACACCCATTTCATTATGCTTGTGGTCTTGTTGGTCAGGAATTAGGGCAAGACACTGCAGGAATGACTCTCTCCTACCCCTGGGCAACTTCCAGATGGGAAGGATCAAATGTCTGAGAAGGCAACCGTAGTCCCAGTGGCCTTGCTTGTTCTGGTTGTCAGCTGGTTTCCTTGTTTCTTTCCCACATTAAGTCTCCTGAGCTTGGAATGTTCAAGTTGCCTTCTTCACTGACATGCCACATTCCTGGTCTGGGATGGCTAGAACAGTGGAAATAGCTGAGCTTCTCTCTCTGTTCTCAGCCTCTTCATGTGCACGGCTTCAGCTTCCTTATAACACAGAGATCTCAGGTAGTCAGATTTCCTATAATGCAGTTGCCTTCCCCCAAAGTGAGCATTCAAAGAAGCATGGGCAGAAAATGCAGGTCCTCTTATAACCCAGCATCTGAAATCCCAGAACATCACTTGGACCATGTTTTATTATTTATTTATTTATTTATTTATTTATTTATTTTATTTTATTTCTCTCCCCTTCCTTACCCTCCCCTCCCCAGTTGTCTGCTCTCCTTGTCCATTCGCTGTGTGTTCTTCTGTGTCCGCTTATATTCTTGTCAGCAGCACCGGGAATCTGTGTCTCTTTTTGTTGTGTCATCTTGCTGCATCAGCTCTCCATGTGTGCAGTGCCACTCCTGGGCAGGCTGCACTTCCTTTCGCCCTAGGTGGTTCTCCTTATGGGGCACACTCCTTGCACGTGGGGCTCCCCTACGCGGGGGACATCCCTGCGTGGTACAGCACTCCTTGCATGCATCAGCACTGTGCATGGGCCAGCTCATCACATGGGTCAGGAGGCTGTGGGTTTGAACCCTGGACCTCTCATGTGGTAGGCAGACCCTCTATTCATTGAGCCAAATCCTCTTCCCAATGGACCATGTTTTATTGATCACTAAATTAGCCCAGTTACAAAGGAGGGGTTATACTCCTCCTCTCAAGGAGAGGAAGAGCAAGGAATCTGTGTGTCCTTTTTTAATCTACCACTAATATGTATATAGAACAATGCAGTTGTGCTTGCATAGTTGGTGTGGCAGTTTGAAATTATTTTATGAATCCCAAAAAGAAAAATAATATGTGTATAAACAAATCTATTCCTCTGGGTGTGATACCCTTAGATTGCATTAAATTCAGTTGAGGGGCCCTTGATTAGATTACTTGTGAAGATTATTTTAGAGCTTTTGGTTGGACTACATCATTGAAGCATGACTCAGGTTGAGTCTCCACCCCCTCGCTGGTCTGATGTAAACAGAAACACAGTGAGAGATTCACCCAGACAGCCTCAGGAAAAGAAAGCTAGCTACTTGATTGTGCATTGTGCAAGAAAGGACTGCAGGAAACAGAAGCCCCTGGGAGGCTCAAAGAGCTAAGACTCAGAAACAGACAAGCCCTATGACTGGTTGCTCACAACTGAGCTCCAAGAGGTGGTAGATTCTTTCAGGGAAGGCAGAAAACTTGTTTCAATACGTGGCAACAACACCAGAATCAACAGTAGCTGACTTTGGTGAGAAAGCATCTCTGCTGATACCGCGATTTGAACTTTTCATGGCTTTTTACCCCAAATATATACACTTTATAAGAGCCAACACATGTATTGGCATTGGCAGCCCTTTCACAATCTGAAACAATTGGTTATGTGTTGTTAATATAGCCTGTGCATGAATTCAAACTTATCTAATTCTGTATCCAAGTGTCCCTAGTCTCTAGAAATCCAATTAAGTGATATAGGCCCTATAGGCTTTGAATGTTCAGAAAGGATGTAGCTGAATGTGCATTCAAAGTTGGATCCAGACAGAATGTGGCCGAGATGTTAATTCAAGCTTACCTGGAATGCGGGGGATATGTTAATTCAAGACCTATCTAGTACTCAGACAAACACTTGACAACAAAGAAAAGTCGTTTTCTTTCATAAAAGCACCATTCAACTCCCCACCCTTATATCATCTGTATAAAAAAGACCCAAAACTCTATTCATGGCCCAGTTTTTATCAGAACAAGAGTGCGCGGAGTCTGGCCAGTGAAATAAATCATCTTCCTTTTCAGAGTTCTAGTGTCCTGGCCTTCGATACCATGTACAACCAACTTCTCTACTACTACATTGTAGGTTCCATGATCTAAGTATGGAAGTATGGAAACAGCACCCTATGCAAGTATAGTATCAGGTAAGAATTGGAACTAAAAATGAAAAATACTTCAGTGGTGACAAGACGCAACAAGTGTTGAATGAGGAATTGAATGACCTGGATCCATAATCTGCCTGACCATAGGGTAAATCAGCTAATCTTGAGGGCTCCTTGCAAGTCTAAAGTTCTGCTACTCCAATTACCAGGATTGTCCTGATTTGTATTGTTAAACATGCACTGAGACCACATATAAAGGGCCTAGAAACTACCCTCATTAATTCACCATTAAACCTTTGATCATGATAATTTAAGGACTTTGAAATCTTGGGAAGAAAAATAATATATCAAGGATAGATGTGGCTATTGGAAATAGTAATAGAAAATACATTTCTTCTTAATGAATCTGTTTCAGATTAGTTTCATCAGTGCTTCCCTGCTCCTCTGTACACTGGGGAGGTTTCTGTTTGGTTTTGACTTTATCAGATTCCCAGGTAGAGCATTCTCACCTTTACAGAAGTAGGAGTCATCTCATTGATTGTCTTGAGTAAAAGGAAATGGCTCATGCATCTTTTCTACATTATAACAAATGTCCTTTTGCATTATAATTGAATGGTGATTGTTGTGTTCAATCAATGGGAAAGGTTAAAGGAGCTTCTCTGCCAGCATTTTTAATGGAGAAGTCGATTAAGATTCAGTTTAATCATTCTGGCTGCTTCAGAATTAAAGCAACAAAGACCATCAATGGCACTATAATTACTAGTCTTTCTGTAAGTTTACACTGCTATTTATGCAGCTATAAATTTTATTATAATGCACAATGCATCTAGGTTAACTTGCTTTATTTGCAATGTAAAATATTTGCTTTAATTGTATGGAGAAAAGAAATTGTTCTGATAAAGTACGTTTAATTCAATCCGATCATTTTTTTCAACAGCCTGAAAGTCTAAGGGAATCAGTGTGGTACTCTGTGTTAAACAGTTTAAAGTCATGGCCTTAACCTTGGGACACTTGAGACATATTTCAGTTTATTGAACATGGAGACTAACATCTCTCCCAGGTGACTGTAAAGGGTCAAATGTATTATTCTAATCCCTGTTCCAAACAGAGAAAAGGTCATTATACAGTACCTACTGCATGTTGTAAAGAATGAAAAATTCACACTGGGGGCGTGGGTGCAAATCTATTTTAGACTTGGCCTTTAAAATGTTTTTTAAATTGAATGATTAAGTGGTGATGAACCAGAAAAAATACCTTGAAATTGATCCCATTTATTAATTAGTTTGCACATGTAAAGGTCTTTCTATAAATAGTCAGAAGACTAGAGAAAATTGTTCTTCTTGAATGAAGGAATGACTTTCAAATTAACCTTTTTTTCACTATAGAAATAATGCTTATAAATGCACTTCTTATCACCCAATACTTTGTCTCATTCAATATGCATACAGAAACCTGTGTGGAAATTTGTGTCTTAAAAGTTTATACACGGCCCACAGTTAATAACCAACTCTAGATAATCGATGACATGTTTTACGTTAATCAGTTGGAAGAGTTATCAGTTGAAGAAATAAGTAGAATTTGTTCCCTTATCTTGAAAATATCAGCTTTGTTGTGATTTCTGTAGAAGTATTTTGAAAAGCAATGCTTTCGTGAATTTGAGCTATCATAAAAATTCAATAAAGAGACTGAAGAGCAGAGGAAGAAGTTTGTGAGGTGAGAATGAGCATTACTTTTTATTTAGTTCATATTGGAATAAGGAGCTTACTGAAAAAGCAAGTAGGAGGAGAATAAGCTGATGTCTAAGAAAAAAAATCAAACTTTTCCATTTACTCATATCTTCTAGAACTTTATTCTGATGTGGGAAAAAGAAAAGAGAAAAAAAAGAAAGAGAAGAAATTTTACTGCTGGAAAGGGAATCTCATTCTTAACACCTTCCTTTTCTCATTGAAAAAGCTGATGGCCTGGGAAATGTCCCAGTTTTTCCAAAATACATAGCTAGCTAGCAGAAATGTAGGTCTGGAACCTATTTCTATCAATCTAGTGCAGGGGTTCTTAACCTTTTTTGTTCCATGGACCCCTTTATCAGTCAGGTGAAAACCATGGATCCCCTTCTCAGAATGTAGCGGGAGCTAGTTTTATGATACTGAACATCAGCATGCCTTTAAATTAAATGTTAGGATCATTCAAAATTACGTTTTACAACTTTCCCATAATTTCAATACCTGACAATCCAACACGGTTCAACATCTCTCCAGTCATTTTCAGCAAGTGTTTAGAAATTCGAGTTTTCCCATAACATCATAAAACCGTCTCCTCCATCCTTACCAACCTTTTTGCAGGTTGTTACTCACTCCACTCAGAACACGCTACATCAAGATAAAAAATCATACTAAGTCCACCCTATACTGTTCATTATTTAATAAATATATCACAACTGCACCAACATTTCCCTACAAGAATAATGATTTTTTTCGAATTTTCAATTCAAGCTCATGGACCCCTGAAATCTTTCCACAGACCCCTTGCAGGTTGCTGGACCCCTAGTAAAGAACATTTGATCTAGTGTCTCTACATTGTCACACACTGTTGTCAAATACATACAAGAGTCTATGTCTGACATTCATAGGCGCCAAATTTTAAATCTGCCTATATTTTGCCTTGGCATCAGTCCAATCATTATTCCTTTAAAAGGCAACTTCTGCCTTTTATTTCTTTACAGGAAACCAAGGGAATGGAACTAGTAGATTTTGTGGCCCTCCTAGGTGCTTAGGTGTATGTGAGATGTTTCAGTTACATTGGAACTTTTTTTTTAAATTTATCTTTTTATTTTCCCCTCCTCCCCGTTGTCTGCTCTCTGTGTCTATGCACTGTGTGTTCTTCTGTGTCTGCTTGTATTCTTGTCAGTGGCACCCGGAATCTGTCTCTTTTTTGTTGCGTCATCTTGCTGCATCAGGTCTCCATGTGTGCGGTGCCACTCCTGGGCAGGCTGCACATTTTTGCATGGGCAGCTCTCCCTACAGAGCGTACTCCCTGCACATGGGGTTCCCCTACGTGGGGAACACCCCTGCATGGCAGGGCACTCCTTGCGTGCATCAGCACTGCACATGGGCCAGCTCATCACACAGGTCAAGGAGGCCTGGGGTTTGAACCTTGGATCTCCCATGTGGTAGGCAGACACCCTATCCATTGGGCCAAATCCACTTTCCGATTGGAACTTTTTCAGTTTCCCAGCTGCTAAAACATAGACCATACAATGAGTTGGCTTAAGCAATGGGAATGTGTTGGCTCATGGTTCTGAGGCCAGAAGTCCAAAATCAAGCCATCAGGGAGGCAATGCATTCTCCTAGAGGACTTGGCATTCCAAGGCTGGTTGCCAGTGATCCTTGTTCCTTGCTTTTCTGTCACAGGGCAAATGCATGTAGGGGTGTCTTCTGTCTTCTCTGGTTCCATTGACTTCCAGCCTATTTGCTCCCCGTGGCTTCTTTCTGTCTGCCTTTCACTCCAGTAATCCAGAATAAAGCCCAGCCATGATTCAGTTGGGCCATACTTTAACTGAAGTAATATCCTGAAGAGCTCTTATTTACAATGGAACTACACTCACCAGGATGTGGGACAAAGATGACCAAGAACATGTACAAACTGGGGTACACAAGTCAATCCACAACAAGCCCTATCTGGTAGATAGGTTTCACTCTGCTTTTAATATGGAAACTGGGATTCAGAGGGGTAAATAACTGCCCAAGTTCATGAATTCTACTGAATTTCAAGGCCACGATTTAAAACCCATGCTGTTTCCATAGCAATGTGGCACATCCCTGGTAACAGTGTTAGCAGCATCTACAAGTTTAGACAATAAAGTATGCATGTTACACCTTTGATTGTCAGAGAAATCCATATCAATTGATTTTTTTAAATTATGCCTGTATTTTATAAGTTTTTCCTTCTGATTTGTGAACATACCATGCATTTTAACTTCGCTAAAAAAGTGCTTTTTTTTTCTGTTGAAATTATGAAAATTGGATTTCACTCTACAGTATATTAAGAAAGATAGATAATTAGAGTCATGGAAAAACTCATATAATAACAAATTATTTGGAGCAATATAGATACTTTTCTATTAAATCTAAAGAGTTTATTTCCAACACCTAAATGGCATTTTAAGTGATCAAAATTTCTACTGTAATTCTCTAGGAATTGTGCAAGATATATTATAAATATCTAGTGGATTTGCTTAACTTTGTATGAAAAAAATGAGTCTATAAATGCAAAGCTCATCAAAATTCAAAACATGTTTCATAAGAATGTATCACCAAGTTTATGCTAATTCAAGTTCCCATCCTTTACAAAATTCAGAATTTGTTTTATAAATTTGAGTACACCTATTACTTTGCTAGAAGTTAATGCATTTATTTGTAGCTAAATAAAATGTAGTCTTGTTTAACAGTGACAATTTAATAATAAGTATCTCTAATTAAGGCATTCATGTATAAGTACAGAATTCAATTAAATAAAAACAAAAAAGCATCTTTTCTTACATATAGTATTTTATAAAGCCATATTTTCCATAAAAACACCTATATGTCCAGTTAGATAAATTTCCTATTGTCATTACTTCATCAGTTGACATTTTCATCAGTTTTAGATTAAATAGTACAGGACCATTATGAAGCACGTTGTTCGCTAACATGTGACTTAGGCAGTTTCCATAAAAATATTGCAGGCAGAATAGTCATATTGCTCTTCAGCACCATGCATCACTTATAGTATGTTAGATAGTGTAACAAACCCCATTGAAGTGGCTTAACACAATATTTATTTATTGTTTTTATAAGAATATCATTCCATAACAGCACCCCACAATTTGTGGTAATAGCTTTACACAAAGAACCTCAGGACCACCTCAAGGCTTTTGCTGACTGGAAATAATCAAGATTGACAGACATTAAATTAACCAATTGACAACAGCCAAATGTGAATGGTACAAATAAATAATCTGTACAGCTACGTAGCACATTGATAGGACATTTACAAAATACTCGGTCTTTACTGGACTTTGTCTACCATAAAAAATGCTGGTCTTTCTCCTGCAGCAAAAGGAGATATCAAGTTTTAGGGAGTGACAAAACCAGATCTGCATTTGGGAAGATTACTCTGGTAGCTTTTTTTTTTTGAGGTACCTGGGTCAGGAATCAAAACTGGGACCGAATAAGTGGGAAGCTGGTGCTCAACCACTGGGCCACATCTGTTCCCCTCTGGTAGCATTTTAAAAAGATTAGTTTCTTGAAAGGCATTACCTGAGTCAGAGAGATGGTTCAAGAGACTTGCCAGAGCAAGGTGAGAAAGAATTCAAAAGCAAACGACTTGGAAAGGAAGGAGACAGAGAGACTGGTGGCTGGCAATCATCTGGATAAATAGGAATTAGGGAGAAGTATATGACTGTGAAGTTTTGAAATGAGAGACATTAATGGATGGTAATATCACTTCAAACAATGATGAGTGTTTATTTTCTCTTTATTCCTAATATTATTTGAATATATTTACTGTATTCAAACAAATTCTCCATTTTAATAAAATGCCCATGACAGCCATAATCTTTCATCACTTAGATTCAGGAAAATGGTAACCACGTTAAGGAGATTAAATATCCAGGAAAGCCTATCCTCTGAGGTGTCTCCAAGAGAAAGACTGCTTGTGCTTTGACCTTACCTGCAAATTTACTCTCATTAGTGGCAGCCATGTTGAAGTATTTACAGTCATGTAGAACAAGTTCTGCAACATACTTTGAAATGGATCAAGACTAAAATGGATTGATGGATAGATATGTAATAAAACAAACAGCAAAATGTTAACATTTATAGAATTTAGGACATGGGTATATGAGTGTACACTGTATAATTCTTTCAACTTTACTTTATGTTTGAAATTACCATAGTATTTCATTGGGGGAAAAGAATCACTGTACCAGAGATCTGGCTGCCCTTTCTGGGAATTGATATACCTCCCAACCACAAGGATTGATATGTTACTCTGGCGAGGTCAATGGTGACACCCATCTACCTGGCCAGATCGTCTGAATGGTCACACAATTATGGCAAACCTACCGGAGTCCTTTATACACGTATTTCTACTGGAGATAGCAGTGCAGATTCTGTAACCCTGACAGAGAAGGTGAAAGACTGTAAGCCTTAAAGGAGGTGATCCCAAAGTTTCATGGAGAAGCAGGAGAGGGTGAATCCAACACTGAGAAAGACACAAAGCAAGCACATAAGAAAACTATCTCCTTATGAACTGAAACATCATGTGTTATGGTCCCTGAGATATTTTGTGCCTGGCTCAGGTTCCTGAAATTATCAATGTCACCACAATTCCTGCAACTCTTCCTTGAATCTTGTGAGCAAATGCAAAATATTTCCAATGGATCCTGCCCTAACCCTTTTGAAATGTTGCTTTGCTTAATCTAGCTCAAGTTGGGTTTCTGTGTCTTATAACTGCAATAACAACAAAAATGACTAATCCAGGAGCTAACACATATATTGTGGTGGGCAGAATTCTGAGATGACCCCGAGTAATCCATGCCCTGTATGATCCCCTTCCTTTGGGTGAGGACAAGACCTGTAACTTGCCTCTAGCTGACATAATAAGCCAAAAGTCGAAAGTCACTCCCTTAATTATGTTCCATTATATAGGACCAGAGAGAGATTTTCTTGCTGGCCTTGAAAAAATAAGCTGCCCTGATGTGAGAGGACCTAAGGGCCACAGAGCAAGAAACTGCATGTGGCCTCCAGGATCTGAATGTGGTCCCTGGCTGACAGCAAGAAAATGGGCCTCAGTCCTACAATGGCAATTCAACTCTGCCAACAATCAAGCTAGCTTGGAAGAGAAACCTGCCCTCCCAAAATGAGCACAGCCCAGCTGACACCTTGAGTGCAGCCTTGTGAGACGGTTTGCAGAAAACTCGGTTTAGCTGAGCTCTGACTCCTGACCAATAGAAACTCAGAGATTAAAAAGAAAAGCAGGTTGTTTTAAGCTGCTAAATTTCTGAAAATTTATTGTGTTGGAATGGAAAACTAAGACAGATTTTGAACTTACCACAGGCCAGGTATGATATTACAAGTTTAGTTCACTGCCTCCTGGAATCTTTATACCAATTTTGAATCTATTCAAAAGAGTCTATTACAGTCTCTTTATAGGTGAAAGAAAAGTTAAAACAGAGGTCAAAAGAGTTTTAGCTGTAATATTAGCATAGCTTGTGGCAGTTTGAAGCTGGGTGGATCCCAGAAAATCATGTCTTTAGGTCTAATCCATTCCTGTGGGTGAAGAACCCTTTGATTGGATTGAATTGGGTTAGGGGGGCCTTGACTGGATGAATTCTGTCAGGTGTGACTCAGGGTAGGTCTTGGTCCTCTTGCTGGAGTCCTTTATAAATGGAGGACTGAAAGCAGAGACACACAGGAAGAAAGCTGGAGAAACAAAGAGGCCCCCTAGAGGCTGAGAGAGAAGGTATGCAGAGAGCAAGAAGCTGAAGCCACAGTTCTGGAGAGGAGAGGGACAAGTGGACCCTGCCATGTGCCTGATCACCCACAGCTGAGCTCGAGGACAGAGTCAGCCTAGAGGGGAGGGCAGAGACCTGGCAGAGCCGCCATTGAACCTTGCCACGTGGCAGGAGTCCAGGATCACCAGCAGCCGACCTTGGTGAGACAGCATCTCTGATGAGGACTTGATTAACACAGTTCCACAGGCTCGGAACTGTAAGCTTTTAACCTAATGAATTCCCATGATAAAAGCCAACCATTTCTGGTTTATTGCTTCCAGCAGCTTTTAGCAAACTAAGACCCAGCTATACCCAATAAAGCCCTGATTCAAACTCAAAATAGCCCAGCCCTGAAGCCTATGTACCACACAGCCTGATGACATCTTCCCTTTCCCTATTCTATCACACGATGCCTCTTAGTTCAGGTCTGGACTATTGCAAAAGTCTACACATTCCTATTGCTTCTCAGTCTTTTCACTTTTTCCCCCGTCCCCAAAATCTTTCACCAAATCATGTTACCACATCATCTTGTAATGCTCTTATGTCTCCAAAATGCCTGCAGAGGAGCTAGTTAGCAGAGTGTTTGAGGCTTTCTGAAATCTGACATCTTAGGGTCAGCCAATGGAAGTTTAGAGGAGAAATTGAAAGTTTACTGCATTTGCCTAAGAAGAAAAAAAAATGTGAGGGAAAGAAGCATCGCTTCTCCAGGTTTAGTGGAGGCAGCTAAACTGTGGCTGTTTTATTCAGTATAAGATTGAGTAATACATCTAAATGCTAACTGGCTTGTAAGCAGTAAGGAAATGAGTGTGCCAGAATGAAAATCATATGGGCCGGGAATTCCCCTTCTGTTGACCACAGAAGGTATAGAAATAATCTATCAAGAACAGAATGCAGGCCATACTTTGTTCATTAGCATTTAAAGAGGATGTTTGGCACCAGACAACAAATACAATACTTGCAAGATCTTGGCAGCAACATATTTAGTCAGTTAATGACAATCCACAGCTTTTTAGAAAAAGACTAATGCCCAATGTTACGTTGAAAGTGTTATTTCATTTCCACTAACTAAAATAAGATGAAATAAAATTAAAGCCCTTGCTCTTCCAAATGCCACACTGCCACCATGGCAATCAAACAGTAGGAAAAAAATGAATATTCTCTAAACAGCAGGGAGAAAATATGCTTCAGAAACTCTAAAGAGCTAGTTAAATGAAAATAACTTACTGAACCAAGCATGGAAAAAAAAGAAAAACAACCAAACAGGGTAAATACGTATTACAAGTGGAAATCAGAACAGTTGTATTGTGGCTGACATGGCCTAAGGAGACGAAGGAAAGGGACAGATGTCATGTTGATTGGATTGCAATATATTTATAACTGAATTGTGTTTTAACATTTATCTGGTTTGTTAGTTATGTGCATATTAGCACATATTAGGAACTCAGCAGTATTCTTGGATAGTTTTTTATATATTTGGTTTTGTTCAATGCTAGTGCCTTCAAAATGGATGATTTGAAAATACGCCGGAATTTCTAAGGTTTAGTGGCTTAAAAATTCAATCAAAAATGAAATTTAAAATGATACAGTTTTTCTTAACATACATATATGCATGTAATAAAAAATCTTTGAATGTGTGTGTATATATGTTACAATTAAATTAACAGGATGTAAAGAAAAACATCTTGCATATATATTTTAATATATAAAACTCAGTATTGGTAGGGATGAGGTGAAATTGAAACTCATGCATTGCTGGGGATGCAAATTGATAGAGAAATTTTTGGAAAACAATTCTGCTATGAATAATATTTATACCTTTTAAGCCAGAAATTCTTCTTCTATTATACAAATCAGAAACATCTAAAAAGTTTAAATTAATGCACACAAATATCCCCTGCTAATGCTATCTATAACAACTTGATATAAAATAAATATTCCAACAAATGGGGCAAAATGAATTATTTATTTTATATCCATATGATGAAATTTCATCAAGCTATTAATACAGTGTCTACAAAGAGATACTTATCTTGTGGCTAAAATAATTATTATTATTTATTCATGCATTTATTTGGCTAACTTAATAAAAGGCTAATATGTACCAGACACTGGGCTAGGGACTTGTGTTGAAAGTGCTTCTAGTCTGTAAAAGAAAGATACATACATAAATAAATTGCTTGACTAACCTATTGCATGGTTTTTATTTAATTATTTATTTTTTTGAGGTCCTGGGATCAGGATTAAACCTGGGATCTTGTATGTGGGAAGCTGGCACTCACCACTGAGCTATACCTGCTCTTCTGATTTGTTTTTTCTTTTGTTTGTTTTTTGTTTCCAAGAGGTACCAGGGATTGAACCTGGGACCTAGTATGTGGGAAAAGGTGCCCAACCACTGGAGCCTCATCTGCTCTCCTATTGCATGTTTTTTGATAGAAGAGTATACTGAGAACAGTTAGGGGATAAAGATAGTTACAGTGACTCTACCTAGGGAGGAGGTAGTGAGACACTTAAGAAAAGTTTTATAGAGAAGGCAAGGCTTACCATTAATCTTGAAAAAGCAGTCCTAAGATGTTAAGTGGAAAGACAAACTCAAAATCGTATATAAAATAAAAATAATCATGTAAGTATATAGGTATACCTGTGTCATAGAATTAAGAGGGACTGTTACTTTCTTCATTTTGCTTTTCTGAATTTCTCAGTAATTCCACAATGAGTAGGCATCTTTTTAAATAAAGCTTTATTTGAAGAAATGAAAATAAAGGAGTCTATAAGATACTTGCTTGGATGTTTGGAGCTGATGTTTGTGCCAAGGGTATAGTTTGCTGGTACTCCCAAGCTACAAACACAGGAAGCATGAACAAGGTGCTGCTTTCAGAGGCCCTTGTTGCAACACCATGCTGTGCTGTCCCCCTGGTGCAAAGCAGTTTTTGTGTTGCTCCCATGTCCCACAGGGTTCCACACAAAAGCATTTTCTTCTGCCAAGAACCATCTTCTCCATGGGCATTACAGGTCAATCTTTCAGTTTTGTATGGCCAAAATATTCTACCAGATACCATGTTTTTATCTACAACCCTTATCACTTTCTTTACATTATCATTTACTTAAAGAAACAACCAAAGCACTTCTGAAAGTCCCAGGTACATTTATACATTTTAGTTCTGAAACTCCTACTTTACACTTTGAGATGTGGAAAAAGTTACAACCAAGAATGAGGCAAATCATGCAGAAACCAAAAAATGACAACCAGCAAAAACCAATGAAGGTGTCAAGAAGCAAAAGATTCAGGATGAAGAACCAGGATCTTGTTCAGATCCTATATTAATTACACTCTAATTCTGGCAAATATGGTCATTGGTTCTCAGTTGGATCCAAGAAACATTTGTTTTTGAGGAACAAGTGGAAGCATGTGCAGTCAAGAGTCATAAAGTGTTCTTCCCTGGAAAAGGGCAACCAGAAGAAAAAACAGCCAGGAACGGCAAGATGGTATGTAACAAGGAAGAACTGAAAGATGAAGGACATTTAACATGCTTCAGCAGAGACAGTGAAACCTCTCTAGGTTTCTAGGCATAGGAGGGCTGAGGGGATCTAGCATTAAACCTCACCTCACTCTTTTGTTATAATGCCGTAGCTGTTGACCTTATCAGTCTGGAAAATTAAATAACCATTCAAAAGGATGAGCAAGGAAATGGTGAACTTTCATTTTAACTCATAAGCTCTCAGGTGGTCTTCTTTGTCTTATTCAAATGATATTTGTTGAGATTGAGAAACTATGATGATCCAGACACTGTACCAGTGGCTAGAGGTGAATGAAAAACAATCTCCAGTCAAATCATGAGACAAACATGCAGGCAAATAATTGTACTACAAGGTGATAAATGCTCCGGATGGTAACATTCTCTATAAAATGAGAGAAAGAAGAAAATTCCTGGGGGAGGGAGGGGACACTTCATACAGAAGGGACAAGGGGGCATTTGATCTGTGTCTCAAAAGATAGTTCAAAGCTGATAAAAGGAAAAAGATGGGGAAGGAGCATGAACAATGGCATAAAACATGAAAAAAATGACACTTTTTCTAACAGATTTTTGAGTGAGTGGATCATACATTAAACACAGCATGGGGCTTTATATGAGAGTTCATTTTATGAGACAAATGTAGCTGTGTTTACCCAAACTGTTCTAGCATGGGGTGAGGAGAAAGTAAATCTGTAGAGTAACCCCACTAAAGAACATGGGTGAAGTGCCCTGAAGGAGATACCAATACATTTAATTTAGTGGTATATTAAGAAAGAAAAAAAAGACAAATGGACTTTCTGTGGAGAAGTTTTCAGAGCTGGAAAACTAGGCCTCAAATGCTTTTAAAATTATAGTTGTATCATTTATTCTCAGAGATTATAGAATTTTAAAAATTATTGTAAAAATCATTGAAATGCAAAAATATCTAAAGTAGGAAACAAATCACCACGTAATCCCACATTTGAGGGACAGAGAGCCAAGTTCATATCTTTCTTTCCATATATGGCAAGCCTATCTCCCTGGTTCTTTATTTTTGTCTCTATTTTGTCTCCATATACAAAACAGGATCAGCATAATTAATTTTTCCCTTTTATAAACAAAGCGACAAAATATTTTTGCCTCTTTATATTAACAGAATTGTGAGCATATTTCAATAGGAAAAAAATCCTATGGTGGATTTTTGGATCAAAGAAATATTTGTAGACCATGAAAAACAGAAAAGCTGGCATGATGAAGTAGATTAAGCCTAGGGCAGTTGTAGAAGCTCAGGTTGGCAATGCAATATTGAGAGATAGGATAAGGAAAATGGATTCTCCCTCTCATGGAGTATCCACTGGAGGGCTTTGCACAGAGAGTAACATGATTAGAGTCAAATATTAAAAGGGTTACTTCAGCTGATGTGTGGAGAATACATTTTAGTGCACAGTAAGTGGAAGCAAAGAGGTAAATTATGAGGATATTGTAGTATTCCCAGAGAGAGAGATGGTGGTTCTGACTAGGAGGTAACAGTGGAGATGGTGAGAAGTGGTCTAATGAAGGATTTTGATGGTTCACTTCCCGTATCAACTTGGCTAGGTTATGGTGTCCAGTTGTTGGCCAAGTAAGTTCTGTGCTGATTGCTACTGTGAGGGCATTTTTGTAGATGGATTTGCATCTAGTCAGTTGATTGCATCTGTAGAGGATGTATCTGCAATGAACAAAAGAGATTGTCCTGAACAATGAAGGCAGTCTTCTCACCCAATCGGCTGGATGGCTTAAAGCCAGAACTGAATACTTCAGAAGTCAGAAAGAAAAATCCTTGCCTTTTCTTCAGTCAGCCAACTTCATCTGGAATATTCAACCTCATCTTCATTGGAGTTTCCAACTTGCAACCTGCCTCAAATTTGGATTTGCCCATCTCCACAGTGCTGTAAGCCAATTCCTAGAATAAATTTCATGTTTACATAGTAGTTGTAGATTTAGATGTAGATATCCTTTTGGTTCTATTTCTCTGGAGAATCCTGGCTAACACAAGGTTATATTGTGAAGGTAAAGTCTACCAAATATGCTGCTGGATTCCATACAGGGTGTGAAAGATACCATACAGGATAATTCCAAAATTTGGGACCTGAGAATCTGGGTAAATGGAGGTACCGTTTGCTGAAATGCTGAGCACAGGGAGAGGAATGGGATTTGATGGGGAAAGATGACAAGAATTCAGTTTTGAATATTATGGTTAATTAAATTTTCTTTCATTATCAGTGTGTTATATGTGGTCAGATCTGACAGCCTTTTCATTAACAGTTTATGGCCTTATCATCAGCTTAAGAAAGTCACTTAATGTTTTATTAATATATATCAATAAAATTGATTTTAAAAAGTCACTTTCAGCCTCAAAATTTTAAAGTGCTCCTCTATCTTTTATTGCTGCTCTAATTTTATTTTATATTTGCATATTTAATTCATTATAAATTATTTTTTGTAAGGCATAAATTTCTAGAGTAGATATATTTTCAAAGTGTAGATAATTGCCAGAAAACTATTGAGCAATCTGTCCATTCCCTGCACACTTAAAATGTGACTTTGATCACCACTAAATTCCCACTATTACAAGGATTACAGGAGTCTTTTTCTAGTCTTCCTCTTCTGTTTCATTAATTCATCTGTCTGCCCCCATGACAGTACCACATGGTTTTATTTACTCCAATGTGTTCCACATTTTAGTATCCTGTGAAACAAATTCCTCTTACCTATTGTTCTTTTCTAAAAATTTTCTTGGCTACTCATACACATTTATTCTTCAGAATAAATTTTGTGATAAATTTGGTAAGTATTTTGGAAATTATTATTTGGACTGGAATTTTGTTAAATTTATGTATAATTTGGGGGAAAATAACAATCTACATAATATTGAATATTTCCTTCCAGGAAGCATTTTCTATTTATTCAGTATCTAATAATTTTAGACATGTAGTGATAGTTTATATTTCTCTTCATATGTGTCTTACACGTCTCAGTAATTTTAAACTTTTGTTGATATTGTGAATGTGGTTTTTTTATTGTACTACATTTTCTAACTATGCACTGACAGTTTGTATAGCAACTCAGCAACGAATTGTCAATGTTGAAAAGTATTATATATTCTTGGTATGTATGTCAATGCTTTCTCTTTTCTTATTGCATCAATTCAAATCTCAAAGAGCAATGTCTTATTTCTCACTAATGAAAATCTCTTTAGTGTTTCAATATCTAGTAAAACGTTTGCTATGGATTTCTGATAAAAATTCTTCATGAAGCCAAATATTTTTCTTTTCCTAGTTTAGTGAAAGTTATTTTAAAATCTGAAATGAGTTTTTAGTTTTATCAAATGCCATTTTTAGAATGAGATACAAATCAATGGCATAATATTGACTGATTTTTGTGTTTATATTTGGTCTTATTCCCTGATATCTTATTTTGTTTTTGTTGTTGATCATGCTTTTGTGTGTATGTGTTATGTGTGTATGCATGTTCTATTTTCCTTCCTTGATTTTGCTGGACTAATTTAGTTTTTGTTGTTGTTTTCTAGAAATTTAGCATTTCTTATTCCTAATTCTATATGTATTGAGTTTGTCTTTAAGTGTTTATTTGAACTTGTTTATGTTTATTAATACTATGAATTAAACAGCTGTCTTCACTTCTCTCTAGATAAAACTTTACTATACTTACATATTCCTTTTGTCCTCTCACTAAGGTTTGCTGAAATTTTGAGAAGCAGATTATTGTTATTTTTTTCTTACATCATGAATTTTTGTTTCAAGATGCAATATCAGGTTTATTTTCAGAGTTTAAAATGTTTCATTGCACAGCAAGTTTTTTTTTAATAATTTGTTTTCTTCTATCTTGAAAATTTTGTCATGATACAATTTCCATTTGACTGGAGTACTCCCTGAATATCTTTAAAACTGTGCTTTTTAAAACACATTATTGGCCCACATTGATTGAGTTTTTTATATCTGAAGTCTCACATGTTCTTCCAGTTCAGTAAAAGAATTTTCTGTTCCAACCTTTTTTTTCTTATGTGTGTAATTTGTTTATTGTCCACCTTATCTTTTATCTCATAATTTCCTGCTCACACTCACCTCCTTAAGACTGGCTGCTGAAGGGCTACTGGTCCTAACCAATGGGCTCAGAAGATAATAAAATCGAGTGTCAGTATCTTACACGTATACTCGATGGCAAAAGGGCCTTTTTCATCCTCTGGTGTCTTGAGAAGTTAGACAGCTGGCAAGGTAGCCTAACTGGATCACCTCTGCTGATTCAAGGCAAACTCCAAACTTGAGGTAATTGCTAAAACGCCATGGTGGATTCTGAGGTTTGAAACTAGTTTGCCCCTTTATGTGTGAATTTAGTAATCTCAATAGACATCTGAGAGAAAGAAAAAGCATGCTTCCCTCATGGTTTTCCATTGGATTTGTTTGAAAAGGGAGCTTATGTGAGCCGAATTGTAGGTTTTAGAAAAATTACTCTGGCAAATGGGTGGAAATTGGACTGTTTTATTTTCTCCCTTTTTCACCAGCCCAGTGCAATTTCTACATAGCCACCAGGTTAATTTTGCTTAAAACCACAAATCTGTTCAGAGTTTCCCTTTTTAAAACACTTCTGATGGAGGAAAGACAAAAGTACCAGCCACAGAAATAATCCAGAAATGAGCTGATGAAGTTCTAATCTGTGTTACTTGTATTTGGGATGGAGAGAAATTGACCAAATAAAATAATTTTTCCTGTAAAAATAACAGGACTTCATGAAATATAAGGCATTTGTTGGCCACGCCCCGGCGGCCATCTTGGCCACGCCCCTCCCATCCTTGAGAAATTCGCTGAGGCGTCCGCCTAGGCCGCGCTCCACCGGTCCTTGCTCCACGCCACGGGCGCTCCCCCTGCGGGCGGGGCCTGTTCCTGGGAACCTGCTGCGGGGCGGGCCATCTGAGAAACCCGCCCGCGTCTTCGCGGTAGACGTTGGCGCGGTTTCGCAGAGAGAGATGGAGAAAATGCTTTCAAAGTGAGACTTAGTATCAGAACAGCTCTGGGAGATAAAGCATATGCCTGGGATTCAAATGAAGAATATCTCTTCAAAGCAATGGTGGCTTTCTCCATGAGAAAAGTTCCCAACAGAGAAACAACTGAAATTTCCCATGTCCTCCTTTGCAATGTAACCCAGCGGGTGTCATTCTGGTTTGTGGTTACAGATCCTTTGAAAAACTACACCCTTCCTGCTGTGGAGGTAGAATCAGCCATAAGAATGAATAGGAACCGGATCAACAATGCTTTCTTTTTGAATGACCAGACTCTGGAATTTTTAAAAATTCCTTCCACTCTTGCACCATCCACTGACCCAGCTGTGCCCATCTGGATTATCATCTTTGGTGTGATATTTTGTATCGTCATAGTTGCAGTCATGCTACTGGTTTTATCAGGGATTCGCCAACGTAGAAGAAAAAACAAAGAACCATCGGAAGTGGATGAGGCCGAAGATAAAGGTGAAGCCACGATCACAATTGAAAACGGTATCCCCTGCGATCCCCTGGACACTAAAGGAGGGCACATTAATGAGGCCTTCATGACAGAGGAAGAGCGGCTCACCCCTCTCTGAAGAGCTGCTATCTTACTTCCCCTAGATGGGGAAACACTTGTTTCTGGAAAGGCTACTGCTGAGCATCCCAAAATACCAAAGACAGATGGTATTCTCCTTTTGTAAGAAATTTTGAATGCTCATGAAAGTGAAGGGCAATCAGTGATAACAATGAAGACAATTGAAATCATAAACTGTTGACTACTCAAAATATTTCAAAATTTTTCTCTGACAACACAAGTATACTCATGATGTTTATAGTTATTGATTTTATAAATGCGTTAAAATTTAAGCATTCCCAGAAATCAACTCAGGCCACTATATATATGTATTTGACTCTTAGAAAAAGAAAGGAAAAATTTCCCCAGTGTAGAATACCTATAATATGGTGTAGAAATCATTGAAAATGAATCCTTTTTGAATATTGTTTATATCACTCTGTTTATGACTAAATAAGCAAGAGTAAAATGTAATTATTGTAAATGAAACTGATAAAAATGGGAGAGGGTGGAATTTGATCCTGTTATCACACCCAGAGTTGCTTATATGTTTTCTGAATATCTGTCTCTAATAGGGTAGTTCTATTTGTTGACTATTTCTGGAATTTGTAAAAATCCAATCTATGCTAACTTAATAAAGTGCTAATCACCAAAAAAAAAAAAAATAAGGCATTTGTTCACGTAATTAAAATTATTAAATGCCAACTAATTTAGAATCTGTTTTTTTATAAATCAATTTTATTGTAAATATTAATTAACGTAACATTCATCCAAAGTGTACAATCAATGGTATTTCTATAATCACATAGTTGTGTGTTCATCATGTCAATCATTATGAGAATATTTTCATTATTTCAATAATAAAATAATAAAAAAACAGCTATACAAACAAGAACATTCCTCAGCTCTCAATCTCTCTATGCTTCCCCCACTGTACATAGCTGCTGTTTCTGGCTATTCTTTTTTTTTTTTAAGATTGTTTTTTTAAATTTATTTCTCTCCTCTTCCACGCCCCCCTGCCTGCCCATTGTCTGCTTTCTTGTGTCCATTTGCTGTGTTCTTCTGTATCCGCTTGCATTGTCAGGTGGCACTGGGAAATTGCATCTCTTTTTGTTGCGTCATCTTGCTGTATCAGCTCTCCGTGTGTAAGGTGCCACTCCTGGGTGGGCTGCACTTTTTTCACAAGGGGTGGCTCTCTTTGTGGGGCGCACTCCTTGTGTGTGGGGCACCCCTACATGGGGACACCCCTATGTGGCATGGCATGGCACTCCTTCTGTGTGGCAGCCCGCTTACCACATGAGTCAGGAGGCCCTGGGTATCGAACCCTGGGCCCTCCATATGGTAGGTGGACCCTCTATCAATTGAGCCATGTCTGCTTCCTGTGTTTCTGTCTATTCTATCCAAAGTGTATAATCAATGGCTTATAGTGTAATCACAATGTTGTACTTTCATCATCTTAAAAATTTTAGAACGATTTCATTACTCCAAAAAGAAAGGGTCCACACCACTTAGCATTCCTTCCTCAGACCTATATAACCACTAATCTCCTTTCGTCTTGATAAATTGATTTATATTTACATTTTATAAAATGAAATCATACAATATGTAGTACTCTGTGTCTGGTCTCCTTCACTTAGTATAGTGGTTTTTTTTGTGTGTATAGTATTAACTTACATTTGTTCAGCTTCGAAGAAAAACAGTCTTATATATGTAATTCTATTCATATTTCTATTTCACATAATATACTTAGTCCATAATAGACAATCATACAGTATTTGTCCTTTTGTGTCTGGGTTGCCTCACTCAATGTAATGTCCTTCAGGTTCATCCATGTTGTCATATGTTTCATGACTTCATTTCTTCTTACTGCTGCATAATATTCCATCGTGTCTATACTCCACAATTAGTTTATCCATTCAACAGATGATGGATACCTGGGTTGTTTTCAATTTTTGTCTGTCATGAATAACGCTACTATGAACATTGGTGTACAAATGTCTATCTGTGTCTCTGCTCTCAGTTCTTCTGGGTATATACCTAGCAATGGCATTGCTGGGTCCCATGGCAAGTCTATATTCAACTTCCTTAGGAACTGCCAAACAGTCCTCCAAAGTGGATGTACTATTCTACATTCCCACCAACAATGAATAAGCGCTCCTATCTCTCCACATTCTCTCCAAAAAGTGATCTGACTTTTTAATAGCAGCCAGTCTAATAGGTGTGAAATGATATCTCATTGTAGTTTTGATTAGCGTTTCCCTAATCATTAGTGATGTTGAACATTTTTTCATGTGTCTCTTTGCCATTTATTTCTTCTTTGGACAGTTGTCTTTTCAAGTGCTTTGCCCATTTTTTGTTGTTGAGTTGTATGATCTCCTTATATATCATGAATATTAAACCCTTATCAGTTATGTGTTTGCCAAATATTTTCACTCATTGAGTTGACTGCCTTTTCACCCTTTTGACAAGGTCTTTTGAGGTGCAAAAGTGCAGAATTTTGAGGAGGTCCCACTTATCTACTTTTTCTTTTGTAGCTTGTGCTTTGGGTATAAGGTTTAAGAACTGCCACACATCACAAGATCTTCAAGCTGTTTTCCTACATTTTCTTCTAAGAGTTTTATGGTTGTTGTTTTTATATTTAAATCCTTGGTCCATTTTGAGTTAATTTTTGCATAAGGTGTGAGTTAGGGGATCTTCATTCTTTCTTTTGGATATGGCTATCCAGTTCTCCCAGTACCATTTGTTGAATAGACTGTTCTGGCCCACCTGGGTGGGCTTAACAGCCTTGTCAAAAATCACTTGACTATAGATGTGACGGTCAATTTCTGAGTTCTTGATATGCTCCAGTACTCAATCTGTCTGTCCTTAGCCAATACCACGCTGTTTTTATGACTGTAGCTAAGTAATATGCTTTAAAGGCAAGAAGTGAGAGTCTTCCAACTTCATTCTCCTTTTTTAAGATTTTTTTTGCTATTCGGGGTCCTTTACCCTTCCAAATAAATTAAATTATTGCCTTTTTGATTTCTTCAAAAAAGGCTGTTGGGATTTTTATTCAGATTGTTTGAATCTGTAAATCAGTTTGGGAAGAATTTACATCTTAATGATATTTAGTCTTCCAATCCATGAACATGGAATGTCCTTGCATTTATGTAAGTCTTCTTCAGGTTTCTTTGAGCAATGTTTTATAGTTTTCTGAACACAAGTTTTTTTATGTCCTTGGTTAAGTTTATTCCTAAATATTTGATTGTTTTACTTGCTATTATAAATGGAATTTTTTCCCTGATTTTCTCCTCAGATTGCACATCAGAAGTGTATAGAAATATTATTGATTTTTGCATATTAACCTTGTATCCTGCCACCTTGCTGAACTCGCCTGTTAATTCTAGTAGCTTTGCTGTGGATTTTTCAGGATTTTCTAGATATAGGATCATGCCATCAGTGAATAGTAAGAGTTTTACTTCTTCCTTTCCTATTTGGGTGCTCTTTATTTTTTGCCTAGCCTAATTGCTCTAGCTAAAACTTCTAGCACAATATTGAATAATAATGGTGACAGTGGGCATCCTTGTCTTGTTCCTGATTTCAGTGGGAAAGCTTTCATTCTTCCACTATTGAGTACAATGCTATCTGTAGGTTTTTCATATATGAACTTTATCATATTGAGAATGCTTCCTTCTTTTCCTATCTTTTGGATTGTTGTTATTTAGAAAGGGTGCTGTATTTTGTCAAGTGCCTTTTCTGCATTAACTAAGAGGATCATGTGATTTTTCTTCTTCAATTTATCAATGTGGTTTATTACACTAATTGGTTTTCTTGTGTTCAACCAGCCTAGCATACCTGGGATAAAACCCACTTGATCATGGTGTATAAATCTTTTAATGTGGGAAGCAGACTTGGCCCAATGGATAGGGCATCCACCTACCACATGGGAGATCTGCAGTTCAAAACCCGGGCCTCCTTGACCCATGTGGAGCTGGCCCACGCGCAGTGCTGATGCGCTCAAGGAGTGCCATGCCACGTAGGGTGTCCCCTACGTAGGGAAGCCCCATGCACAAGGAGTGTGCCCCGTAAGGAGAGCTGCCCAGTGGGAAAGAAAGTGCAGCTTGCCCAAGAATGGCGCCGCACACACAGAGAACTGACGGAGCAAGATAATGCAACAAAAAGAAACACAAATTCCTGGTGCCACTGGTAAGGATAGAAGTGGTCACAGAAGAACACACAGCAAATGGACACAGAGTGTAGACAACTAGGGGGGGAGGGGGAGAAAAAAACTTCTTCTAATGTGCTTTTGGATTGTTTGTAAGTATTTTGTTGAGGATTTGGGCACCTATATTCATTAGAGATATCAGATGACAATTTTCTTTTTTCATAGTATCTTTTTCCGGTTTTAGTATTCTGGTGATGTTGGCTTCATAGAATGAGTTTGGTAGCATTCTTTCCTGTTCAATTTTTTGTAAGAGCCTGACCAAGATCGGTATTAGTTGATTTTGAATGATTGGTAGTATTCACCTGTAAATCCACTTGATCCTCAGCTTTTAATCATTTGGAGGTTTTTGATGGCTACTTCAATCTCTTCACTTGTGATTGGTTTGTTGTGGTGTTCTGTTTCTTCTAAAGTCATTGTAAGTGGTTCATGTGTTTCCATCTCATCTACATTTTCTAGTTTTTTGGCATACAATTGTTCACAGTATCTTCTTATGATTCTGAGTCAAGAGGAAACTTTTTCCACCAAAGGTTATGCTGCAATACCCATGAACCTATAATACCAAATGAATCAGATTCCTTAATATGCATAATAACTGAACTTCAGTGCACTTCAAAATGTTCCATTATTACTGGGAGTTCCTAAGTAGACATCATCCCCTGTGCTCACATGCCAGCCACCAGAATACATATATTCCACGGTGTCTCTTTCCTTCTTTGCACTTTAATATGTTTTTATCTGTTCCCTGAAAAAGGTCTACTTTTGCCCCTGCTCATGAAGCCCATTGCGAGGAGGCCAGTGCTCATGCTGAGGATACTGTCTGCCTCCGGATGCTCCTCAATGACCAACCTTGAGTGCCAGAGCAATGGTGGGTTCTCCACAGAGGTGTAAAGAAGCAGCCTCTTTCTCAATTCTGGCCATCTCTCTCTCTTGGCCCAGAAGTAGTTCTGTTGATATCTAAATTTTCAAAAAAAATTTCAAACAATATCTTTGGTTCTGGCCTTCATTTCTTACTTATGATCTCACTAGGTTTCTCATAAAGCACTTCAACACAGACTTCTAAGAATCTGATGGCGAACATCAGATTTCTTTTATTGTCTGCTCTCCTCAGATCCAAAGTATCCTTATAAAAGTAAATCAGTGTCCCCTCTTTCTTTCCAAAACTTGGGTTTTTTTCCTGTTATTTGAGGCTAAATTTTTTTTATTGGTAGGATTCTCAAGATGTATCAATAAGGATCTCATTAATCTACAAATAACAGAAAAGTCAAATATCACAGCTTTAACAAATAATCATTATTTTCTCTTCACTAACAAGCAGCTTGGAGATTGTTGGTCCAGGGTAGGTAGAGTGACTCAATGATACCATTTAGGATCAGAGGTTTTTCCAGATCTTAGTCTTTGCTGATATTCCTGCAGGATCCTTCTTTAATTCTCACATCAGACAAGCAAATCTATTGCCTAGTTATCACCTCCAAGCCTACACAAACACACTCACACACACTAGTGTAGCCTTCTCTGTCCTCCTTACTGGTTCTAAGGATGGCAGGAGAGAGCAATTAAGCCTGGATTAGTTAAACTGATAGACATTCAGTGCCCCGGTGTTCCCAATTTGAGTATCCTTAAACTAGAAAATTAGGCTCTGATTGAACAAAGGCAATCCAGAGGTATTTCCTCAGAAGTTTTTTATTTACTTTTGACTCAGGTAGTATCCTGCCAAGGAAGAAATCATATGCACCAAGGATGAATTCAGGGCAGCAGACTTGGCCCAGTGGTTAGGGCGTCCGTCTACCACATGGGAGGTCCACAGTTCAAACCCCGGGCCTCCTTGACCCGTGTGGAGCTGGCCCACACACAGTGTTGATGTGCGCAAGGAGTGCACTGCCATGCAGGGGTGTCCCCGCATAGGGGAGTCCCACGCACAAGGATTGTGCCCCGTAAGGAGAGCCACCCAGTGCAAAAGAAAGTGCAGCCTGCCCAGGAATGGCACCACACACACAGAGAGTTGACACAACAAGATGATGCAACAAAAAGAAACACAGATTCCTGTGCTGCTGACAACAACAGAAGAGGACTAAGAAGAACACACAGCAAATAGTCACAGAGAACAGACAACTGGGTGGGGGAGGTGAGAGAAAGAAAGTAAATAAACCTTTTTTTTAAAAAAAGGATGAATTTAGGTCTCAAACTGTTACAAAAAAGAAAACTTATCCAAGTTTGAGACTGAAATTTTCCAGGCCCAAACATTCATTTAAAGGTTACATGACACCCCTCATCAGCAACCTCTACTCAAGGGCAGTTTCTCTCCATCCAGACCCTAGAGTATGTTACTAACTACTGAGATGATAGCATGGCTGCATATCTCCACTTCCTCTTCCTTGTTACATCTATAATGTGACAAAGAAAATGTAGTTCCCTGGGGGAAGAGGAGAGCAGCCAACCATTGTATGACAGGAAATAAGTGGGAGCCTGAGTCAAAGAGAAAGAAGACAGACTGGTGGCTGGTAGAGAAGGGGTGACCACTTGAAACTATCTAATGGAGGGGAGCACTGATACCAGGGGCCAAGGGTAGTTGTTCCAACTTACAGTAAGAAACACCTTCACCTTGTGATATAACATCTAGGGAAGAGGTGTGTCTTCCCTTAATGAACCACCCATGTACAGCCTAGGATGGCCTGAAATAGCTGCACCACATGACCCCAGGTCTCTATGCTACAGAGAAACTTCCCTTCCCTTCCTCCATCCTGAAACCCTCTGCCCTGCCAGAAGGACTGTCATTGCCACAGTGGAATCACCACCATGCTTGATGGGGATGACCTGCGCTGCGCTGGGCCACACATGTTCACCCATGATACCATGTGGTAGAGACAGAACTAATGGCAACCAAAAACAGAGGACTCACCAGGGGACTGAGCAGCAGGTTAACCCTTTCCTGTTCTTGGACTGTATATGGATGGATTGGCAGTCCCAACAAATACTGAACATTCTGAATATTTGGGGCAAGTAGGGATCTGAGCAGATTTCAACTGGGAATAATAATTTTTAAAAAGATGGAATCCCTTTTATTTGTAAGGGGTGATACTGTTCACACCAATTATTCATATGATTACTTATGTGTCTATACTGTGGTATCTTAGACACAGAGACTGTATCTTTGTCTGTATACCTCCAGGATGTTTTTTTAAAAAATAAATAAATAGATTAATTTCTGACTAATTCTTTTCTATCCCTCCAGAGGAACAGAAGTAAATCTGACTGGTATGTAGAAGTTTTCTTGATGAGAGCTATAAATATTTTTACTACTCAAGAAATTAAAAAATCATTAAGTCACACAAGAAAAATACATTTATAGCACTTACATTAAAAATTCCAGATATCCTAGAAATAAATTTAAACACGAGAATTTTTGCCACTGAGAAGTTAGCACAGGTAGCTTTAATGGGCAAGGACATACCAAAAAGATGCAACCTTTTTTTTTTTCTGGTTCTTTAAAATTTCTCATATGTGACATTCTAAAATATTTCTCAATGTCTAAATCAAGAACCCATATTTAATTATTTAAACTTCTCAGTTTGTTTTTTCTTCTCACAATGTTGTATTGCCATATTGTGCTTCCCAAAATTTCTCCTCTATATCTGTGGGACCGTAGAATTCCTTAAAATGTTATGATAGCCAGTCATGTACATTATGTTTGTTCACACAGGTGAATATTTTTCTGTTGATTAGATTCCCAAAGGTAATCAAAGTCATACAGATTTTAAATTTTTGGTCAATAGTGACAATAATATATGAGAGAACCTGTTTCCCCATATCCTCACCAATACTAAATATTATTTTTATTTTTGACTTTTGCTACTCTGATGAATGAAAAGCTGTCATGTAAACATTTTAATATTTAAATGTTAATATTATCTCTAAATTTAAATATTAATTAAACATTTACAAATTAAAATATTCTGAGATTATAGTGATTTTGAGCATTTCTAAGTTTGTTATAAACTGTATATATTTTCTGTGAATTATCTTATCCTTTGCCCATTTTTCCATTAGATTGCTTGTCATTTGGGACTAATCTGGAAGCTCTATGCTTCATGGATACCTCCAATTATTAAAAATAATCAGTTATGTGCAATATTGAATTTATACCATTTCATAAGTAGGACTAGACATGCATCCTTGAATCTTGTAAATATAAGGATCCTGACTCCCATGCCCTTTTAATTGGGTGAAAATACCAAGAACATGTTGTGAAAAGTCACTAGGGTTAATTCTCTTCTATAATTCTGATCACTATCACCATTCGTAAAAGGGATAAAGAAATATTGATAAAAGAAGAATGCTGAACAGGGAGATGAAAATTGGTAGACTCTGGATATATGGGTAATAATGCAGCCCATTGCTGATCCTTATTACACCTCAATCCTGTTTAATATAAAGTATCACTAAATTTAATGATCTGATGCACAAAATATAAATAGGAAAGAATTGTTCACATTGAAACAAATGTACAGTTGATTCTGCACAGCAAGTTACAATATGATTTGATTTACTAAAGATTCAATTTGTCAATAGGTGTGCAACTATTGTAAAAGGTGATACAGCACAAAGATTAAATAATGTATTTTTTAAATTCAGGGTATGTTTGCCACAAGAAAATTTGATAATGATGGGTATTTTTTTTAATCCTTACAACAGTACTTCTGAACATCTTGCTAAATTTGTGTGTCTTTTGTGTATGAATTCTTGGACTTGAGAAAAAAAATTCCCTCTTAAAATATTCATGCAGATCCTTTGTTAGATTTTGGTCAGCTCTTTTGAATCTCTTATTCACATTCTTTAACCCACATATCATGACCCTGATGCTCATATTCATCATGATGGCATCGTCTTCTGAATGGTTCTCAATTCTCTGTGTCAATATTCTAGTGCCTACTCATCACTCCTAACCAGTCAAAACCATGGACTCCTGATTTGTGATACCCTCTAGTTTGAAACGAATATGCTTTCTCTTAAATGGGGAGATTTCCATATGATATGCTTACTCATGGCTCACACGGGTGCGTTTCCCACCAGCTAGACCAAAACTGCCAGGAATGCCTGGATTTGTCCAGGAACACTGACCCTGTCGACTGGACCAACTCCTCTAGGTTCCTCCACTCTCATGGAGGATCAAAGGAACGGCAGATAAGGAAAGCATTATGGCTGGAGAAAACAATTTTATTAGAGTGATGGAAAATCCAAATAACAATAGTAGCAATTTATTGACCCTAAAAAGGTATGTAGTATTAGAGATATAATAACAGTTTTGAAGATGTGAAAATTTTGAAAGAAATAACTTGCCAAAGGTTATGGACCTCAGAGGGGTCAGAGACAGGATTCAGATGTCTGCTGCTTCCATGCCACCTCTCTGCCTCTCAGGAATTTTTGTCCTCAAGAGATTTGGCAAGATGAAAATCCATCTCATTCCTGGTACTCACTATAAATGAATATATTGTAAAATTTAGGATAAGGAACCACTAACATGATCTGTGTGCCAAGCTTTGAAAGATCCAGATTTGCTAAAATCTCAAATTATGAAACAGATTAAGTAGGGGATTTTCTCACATTTTAATAGCGGTGTGAAGGAACAAGAAAAGATCCAGGGCTCAAAAGGTTTGAGCAGTGAGTCAGTGCAACTGCATCAAAGCATCTCCTCTGAGAATCAGACTCCCTTGGGGAAATGGATGTTATGGAGATTAAAGTTTCTGAGGGTGCCTCTGCTAATCTCTGCTTTAGGTAATGATTATATTCTCCCACCTCAGTTAAAAGACCTAACTGAAATTTTATGCTCGTTATCACCATATTTGGTCATTTACTCTTTAATTCAACCGGTGTTTATTGAACAGCTTCTATATGCCTGGAGTTTTTAAATATACATCAATGAATTAACAAGCTTCACCTTCTTATCAAGTTAATTTGATATTTTCATCATATTGAAAACTGATTCAATTTACTTCACAATAAATGTAAGGAAATACGGGGAAGAGATTCTTCCATCTCTAATCCTGAAAATATCTTTGATGAAAACCAAAACAATCCTTTTCTCTTCCACTCTTACTATCGCATTTACACTATAGAATTATATAGCGGTGGCGGACTTGGTTCAGTGGTTAGGGCGTCCGTCTACCACGTGGGAGGTCCGCGGCTCAATCCCCAGGCCTCCTTGACCCATGTGGAGCTGGCCGCCCAGCGCGAAAGAAAGTGCAGCCTGCCCAGGAATGGTGCCGCACATATGGAGAGCTGACACAACAAGATGACGCAACAAAAAAAAGAAACACAGATTCCCGTGCCGCTGACAACAACAAAAGCAGACAAAGAAGACACAGCAAATAGACACAGAGAACAGACAACCAGGATGGGGGGTGGAGGGGGAAGGGGAGAGAAACAAACAAATAAATAAATCTTTAAAAAATAAATAAATAAATAGAACTTAAATTACAAAACCCAAAAATGATGAATATCTGCTATCTCTTTTTCCTTCCCCATCTTTGGGACATCTGATTGTGAAGATCACCCCCTCCCCCAAGAAACTGATGTATCCTGGATATGCCTGGTTTAAAAACATATAGACATAGGGACAAATAGGTGGAAATAAGGTATATAAGGAAACACCTTTCTTTCTTTTATATTACACACTAGACATCTTGAAGTATAATACAGTGGGCCAAACTATCCATGGCCCTAGAGTACATTTAAGGCAAATTAGTGTGAAGAAATTGGTTAGAAACATGATTCTGCAACTATTGCATATCAAGAACACGAATGAAATAATGATACCCAACTTGGTCACACAAGAATCTTTAAAAATCTAATGACCAAAAGTAAATAAGAAAATAATAGTTGGCAAAGCAATGTTTCAACCATTCCAAAGCTTCTACTCAGGAAAAAAAGGTATTGCAGCCATAAAATTGTACTTTGTATCAGTAAGTTTATTAAATAGAAAGACTGGCGACCCTGGGCAAAAGTAGACTGTCCATCCAATTAAATTACAGAATATTAAAAAGGTCAAAGTAATATAGAAGTCATCTAATTCATATAAAACAGTAAAATTCTGATTTCTCGTACTCCTGACAAAGATTGTAATTGCAATTTGAAAAGGGTAAAATATTTATCTAGTCCTTTGACAAAGAATGAAATGAGAATATGACTAGTCACAAACGTAACCTCACAAATATAATGTGAAAACTAATTTTCCTTTTTTATTATTTTTATTTTTTTAGGGCTAACCTATATACCTATTTCTTTCTTCTCTGCAAGGAGGACCACAAAACGGTTATAACAAAACCATTCATGTTAAAAATAATCTCTTTATGTATGAAATTATATTATTTTTCTAAAGACTCGATAAGCTTCTGTATCTTATAAGCACTAATTATTCATCAATCCATGGGTCATTTTGTGATTTTTCTGTTAATATTTAGTTTACTTCATGCACTGTTAAAGAGATGCATAATGGGGGCCCTGTATATGCAGCAAATCTCCTTAAAGGATATGGGGTATAAACTGCAATGTGTGCACAATAATTGCGGGACTTTGTTTGCAATAAACATTTAAAATGACCGACTATCTTATAAATACACTAAGTAGGATGATCTATGAGATTTCTAATTTATTCTTGTTTAAAATTTAACCATGCTTTTTTAAAGCATATCAATTTTGTTAATACCATGTAATTAAAACATGTCAGTGCACAGCAAGTTTTAGTCTAAATTAATGACTATGAGAATTATTTTAATTAAATAACCAATTATAGAAAAATCGCAAGCATGAGAGCTGACATTTAAATGAATTTCATTTAAATTGCTTCTTAACATTGTCCCATCTAGGACACTAATGCAAAATGAACTATTGTATCAACTTAGATTATCACTATTTTTGTATGCACATAATGTATTCATATTCAATCACTGGAACTGAGCAGAATATTTGGTATCAATCTAAAACTTTTATTAATAAGAATACAACAGAAGGAGCTAAAGTAAAACCAAGCCATCTGCCTTCCTTCCTTCCTTGCTTGCTTTCTTTCTCTTTCTTTCTTTTCTTCATTCTTTTTCTTTCTTTCTTAAGGGTTTCTAAAGGCTATTACCATTCTCAGAGGAAAAATATGGTTATGTATTTGAGAATCATATCTATCGAAACCAGAGACCTTTTAAGATTCATTCTGAAGAGGTGTATATACACAATTTCAATGCCCTGCACATAGTAGGAGCTCCATAAATGCTGGTTGTCAAAGGCAGCATATGTCCTTCTTTGGTTTTTGGCTGTTTCCAAATTGTGGAATATGCCTTCCCTTAAAGCTAAACAACCTACTAAAACTTTCCCCACAAAAAGTTTTTAACATTAGAATACTATCTCTGGTAGGTGGCAAGAATGACTATGCACATGGCAAATTTATCCCAATTGTGCCTTATTTATTTCAAAGAGCAACTGTAGAAGAAATTACAGAATTAAAGTTTTGTCCATATATGAATTGAAATTGAGTATATTTTGTTTCATTGTTAAACTATTAATTAGCATTGTAAGATATTTTGTCCACGTGTACTAATTACTTCTTTGTTTGCTGTCATATCACACAGTTTGATACATAATTTACAATCTAAATGGACTATGAAGGCCTTTTGAATATATTTTTTCTTCTAAGATGAGCTTTGTACCTCCCATTGGGGGAAAAGAATCGTATGTATTTAGTAGATTGCAATTTATAATAAAAGATGTCTTCTCCATGTTTTGCTAGAAAAAGAAGCAGCCATATTTAGATTTGACTAGTTAATTGTTCTTCCTCATTGGAATGCATTAGTGCATGTGGTTTAATTATTATGTTCATATTTGTAGACTTCACTTTTGTAATCACTACAAAAATAATTTAATATCAGATAATTAGAAGTTCTAAATATTTTCATCTTGCTATTGCTTTAAAAATAAAGAAGAAAAGAAAAGGCTACTGCATTTTTAGTTCATTGATTAACCAGTAATGTTATGTATAAATAATGTATCTGACAGTATGGCAGCCCACTTGGGATGTTGTGCCATTTACTACAAAATAGGATGCAACATACAACTGAGCAGTGAGAACAAATTAAACATCTTTCCTTGGTAACTTTAGCATTTTTATTAGGTGATAAACATCAGAGTGAGAGGAAAGCAGATGTAGTTATTTCAGTAATATTAAACTTAATCGAAAGCTAACTTGACATATAACATAATATTTTGCATTATAATATTTTGTGTGATAACAATGAGAACCAAATTTTCCAAGGTCATTAAGATATGAGACCTATAAAAATTAATGATTATCTTGTGCAAAATTTCATCTATACCTACTGAATTGTATTATTAGTATTGATCAAAATTTTAAACATAAATCTAATGTCCTATAAGCACGAAAGATGCCCATGTAGATCTGATATTGTATTTTTTTTACCCTAACAAATGTATCCTATTGTATTATTTGACTACATGAGAATTTAGTTCCTTCCAGGCTAGGTTAATATAATTCCCAAACACTTTTAGAAGTAGCCAAACAGTGAGTAAAGTTAAGGAAAGTTATGTAATTAGCAAGCAACATCTATCTTCCCTCCTTTCTCATTTTATTCCATCATGTACTCATGGGGTCAGAGATGAAAAAAGTCTCTGTCCTTGAATGAACTAACAATTGAGTAGTTGAGAAAAACTAAGTCTATTTAATATACTGGATGCATTGTCATCACAGATCCTTCCACCTTTCATCCCTTCTTTCCTTTCAAAAATATTTGTCGAAAACTTACTATATCTCTCAGGCACTGTTCTAGGTGCTCTAGGATATAACAGTGCACAAAACAAAGACATTCTGCCCCACATCATGCTTATATTCTAACAGAGGAAACAGTCAATAAAAAATAATCATAATAAACACATTATGTTGTATGTTACAGGGTAAAGAAAAAGGAAAGCAGAACTTAAAGAGGTGAGGGTGGAGAGTTTGAAAGAGTGATTATCATGGTAGGGCTCCTCAACAAGGGGATACTTGAGCAGATTGAAGGAGGTGAGAAGTTCACCTTCTCTGGGAGGAAACTGAACCAAGCCGAAGGAACAACCAGTACAATAGTCCTACATTGGGATTCTGCCTGGCATGACCAAGAACCTGCAAGAAAACCAGTGTGGCTGGAACAGGCAATGAAGGTCAGAGATGAGTAATAGAGGAGTTAGGACACCAGAACATAGAGGGCCTGCAGGGTCTTTGGAAGGAATGTGGCCATTGTAAGAACTGGGTGCCATTACAGGGATTTAAGGGTCCAAGTGTCAGAGCTGACATATTTTACAGGATCACTCTGACTTCTGAATTGGGAATTCATTGTAGGTAATCAAGAGTAAAAGAATTGAAACCAGGTAGGAGACTTGCAAGAAATGGCAATGGCTCAAACAAGGATGGAAGCAGTGGAGGTGGCAAAAAAAAAAAAAAAAAAGGCTAAATTCTAGAATATTTGAAAAAAGACCAGAAAGGATTCCCTGATTCATTGGACATAAGGCATGAGGATGAGAATTGGGGTAAAGATGGCTCCAAAGTTTTTGACCTGAGCAACTGGAAAGATGGAGTTGTCATCACCTGAAATGGATGACGCTGCTAACAGAGCAGATCTGAGCTAGCACATAAGCAGGAGTTCAGAATCGGGCCTGCGGAGTTGAGATGCCTGTTGTATGGCCCAATGGGGATATCAAGGAGGCAGTTTGGTTTATCAGTCTGGAGTTTAGGAGAGAAACGTGGAATGGAAATAGAAATTTGTAAGTCTTTGATATGTAAATGAAATTTAAAGCCATGACTGGAGATACCAAAATTATGCACACATATAGAGAAGAGATGTGTCCCTACAACTGTATTCTGAAGATCCCCACACTTAAGAAGTCTGATGAAGGAAAGAAACTATCAAAGGAAGGTGGAAAGGCAAGAAATCAGAAGGGGGAAAGGAAAAACAATTCAGTATATGAAAATCCAAACGTAGAAAGTGTATTCAGATAAAAAGAGTGATCAGTTGTATCAAATGCTAACAGATCAGGAAGATAAGGGCAGAGAAATGACCACTTGATTTAGTAACATGGACTATAACCAGGGCAATTTCACTAGGGAGGTTGGGGTGAAAGTTAGAATGGAGTGTTTTTCAGAGAGAATGTAAGGAGGGAAATTGGAGAAAATAAAAATAGACAACCTTTTCCAGAGTATTACCTCAAATTGGAGCAGAGAAATGAGGTAGCTTCTGGGGGCAAGGAAGATCAAGAGAACGTTTTTTTTTTTCCTTTCAAATGTGAGAAATCACAATAAGATATTTGCTGCTGATAGCAGTGATCTAGTAGAGAGTAAATATTGGTGATGTAGAAGAGAGGAAGGATTCCTAAGAGTGTTGCTCATGAGCACATAGAGAGAAGTGGGATGGGATCTAGGCACAAGTAGTGAGGCTAACTTAAGATTGAAGGAAGGATTAGTTCTGGGTGTGGTTTCAAGCAGAAAGGCAGAGTGAATGAGTGTAGATGCTGGTAGATGGGTGTCTTCATTTCCTAAGCATGCTGTAACAAAGTACCACAACCTGAATGCCTTAAAAAAAAAAAAAAAAAAAAAACAATAGAGGCGGCAGACTTGGCCCAGTGGATAGGGCGTCCGTCTACCACATGGGAGGTCCACGGTTCAAACCCTGGGCCTCCTTGACCCGTGTAGAGCTGGCCCATGCACAGCGCTGATGCATACAAGGAGTGCCCTGCCACGCAGGGGTGTCCCCACGTAGCGGAGCCCCACGCACAAGAAGTGCGCCCTGTAAGGAGAGCCACCCAGTGCAAAAGAAAGTGCAGCCTGCCCAGGAATGGTGCTGCACACACAGAGAGTTGACACAATAAGATGACGCAACGAAAAGAAACACTGATTCCCGTGCCGCTGACAACAACAGAAGCGGACAAAGAAGATGCAGCACATAGACACAGAGAACAGACAACCAGGGTGGGGTGGGGAAGGGGAAATAAATAAATAAATAAATCTTTTTTAAAAAAAACAATAGAAATTTATTGTCTCACATTACAGGAAGCTAGAAGTCCAAAATTAAGGTGTCAGCTGGCTGTTTTCTCTTAGAGGGGAGAATCTGGCCCATGCCTCTCTCCTGGCTTCTGGTAGGTAGCTGGCTATCAGTGGCATTGTGTTATTTCTTGGTTTGTGGCAGCACAATTCAATCTATGCTGAGGTCACATCTCTCTCTCATTCTCTCTCTCTCTCTCTCAATTTCTTCTCCTTATAAGGACACCAGTCATATTGGATGGACTCCCATACAGTTTGGCCTCATCTTAACTAATAACCTCTTCAAAGATCTTATTTCCAAATAGGATCACATTCATGAGATCAGAGGTTAGAACCTGAGCACATCTTTTGGGAGGGACACAATTCAATAGCATACAGTAATAGTGGTAAATGTAAAAGAAAGATTCCCTTGCCCAACACACTCTGATGACTCCTAAGGGTTTTATTTCTCAGCAAGAGTTAACTGACAAGGGGAAATGTGATTGCAAAAGGCATTTTAAAGGGTTCTTCAGAACACAAAGCTGAGCAATTGAACTTAAAAGTGTCACAGCTCTGAGGTCTGAGAAGCAGCTAATGAATGACTGAGAAAAAAAAATGTCTGAGAAAGTAGCAGAAACGTGACTTATGTTTCTTCTGACAATCTTTGGATTCAATCATGTTGAAAAAATTTTCTGATTTTTCTGCTTCTTCACTTTTTTTTGGTCTCTTTCTAGGAAGTCTTAAGATTTAAGTAAGTGGGAGCTAAGTCACAGCAATCCAAGGTAGGGACATTTGATAACATATTCCTCACCAATAGATTGACAGAAAACAATTCAATACATTCAGTTCAGAACACTGAGGCATGCCTTCTGACTGCCCCCTTCCCCGTGACCCCCAACTCCCATTATAATTGATTTCCTCTCTGGTACTCATGTCGGACTTGTTTTTTCTTTTTTTCCCTACAGTCATTCCCCAAATACTAAATATTCCCAATTATGGAATGTTTTGCCAGTTGTAAGTTACTTTCTTACCCATTATTTCATTTGATTCTCAAATAGCACAGTAATCATGAGTTTACTTGTGTGTATCCCCCATTATGGTAGCTGGGTGAGTGACTTAATCAATGAGCCACTAGTACACAGCTTGTTTGCAGAGTAAAGGATCAGCTAATATATGTTTAATTGTGCAGGTATGCAGTAAGCAGGCAAGTGTCATTCCCATTTTACAGACAAGAAAACTAAACCTCTAAAAAGGTCTTAGAGTTGGTAAGTGGCAGTTTGAAGTAAGGCCTGTGATTCTTAATCTAGTGTGATTTTCACATATGCTAGGTCTCAGTTTCTCTTTCAACCCTCATCATTTCTGCAGAAGACTAAAACTCTGCCTGTAACCAATAACTTGAACCAGATATGCCTAGGTTAAATTGCACCTAGAAATAAATCTATATGATAGGTTATGATATTGTACCATACCTTAAGTGAATGTATTGCCTGTCATACTTCTTGAAATATAATATAATAGACCATTTACCAGCAAAAAATGTGTGTGTATATTGAGGGTGGGGGTTAATCTATTAATCTCTGCAACCATATGTATAGGTATGATGCTTTGAAAAACCAGACTTATTGTGCAGTTGATATAACCTAAAGTAATCTTTTAAAGCTTTCGGTTAATAAAATCCCCCCTATTTTAACCTCATAAAATAGATATTTACTTTTTGTTTTAAAGTACAATATGTTTTTGTGCTAACTCCTCTTTAGATTCTTTTTTAAACATGTATTTATCATTTAGCATGTTACTTAACAATATAAAGCTAGCTAGTATCTAAAGGAAAAGAATTTATGGGTTGCACTTAAGTTTACTCTTCTATTCACAAAGGTATTAATAAATCCTTGTTAAAGGTTTTTCTGGAATTATAGCCTTTAGAAAATTAAAATACTGATTGAGACTTAAAACCAGTTAAGATACACTAGACTTGTGAAATTGAACTGAAATCATAGAAATCTTCACTCTTTTTTGAATGGAAGTGTTAACATAAGCATAGTGCAATATTCCTCTTTGCTAATAATACTCCAAACTTACTATTTAGTCACTATTCTTTCAGCATTTTAGTTTGCATTCCATGTATTTATCAGTAATATTTGATGTCTAATATGACTCTACATATCTTAGACATGTCAAATGTGACTTCACGTCATGTTGTAGTTTTAAAACCTACCACTTGATGGCAGATATGATAAAAATCATGTAAGAAAATGGGAAAGCAAGTCCAAAAATGCACAGAAGTCCTGTTGGAAATGTGGAGTCCCTAGACTCGTGGATCTCCACCTCTTTCACTTACAGGATTCAGAATTCAGATGCCACTAACAAGAGAATAAAATTGATGGGGAGGTGTTTGTGCCAGCTGGAGAGGAAGACAATGCCAGAAGAACTAGGAAAGAAGCAGAGAAGGGAAGAAAGGAGAAAAGATAATGAAATTGGGAATAATTGATCTTGAATTCAACTATATATCATGATATGATACTGATAGTGAAATACATAGCACTAGACCTTCTGTTTCCTCATTTAACGATGAACCATCTAGATATACATGGCAGAAATAAATACATGTGTGCGTTTATGTATGTGATATATGTATACACATAGATATAATCCTCTGAGGATTTGCAACATACACACTTTATGCATGTATGTATATATGTTTACATATATATATATAACTTGTAATTATGAGGACTGCAATTAAAAAAAGAAACTAGAAAGAATTTAACTCCAAATAAAGCAGAATGGCTCAGGAAAGATTGAAAGGTATAGACAAAAAGGAAGAAGGAACTAAATACCTAAAGTGTTATTATTGAAAGGTTATCAGAAGAGTTAACACTGATTGCAACAGGTCCAGGCTGCTGTGCGATCTACACTGTCATTTGAGTCATAAGATCCAGAAGAGCCAATGGCACTGGAAGTGTCATTGGCAAATAGAGATCCCATCTGGAGCCTTTGGCAGGCACCATAGGAAAATCACAATGCAGACCCTTATGGTTTTAGAGCAAAGCCCAGCCATTCTCTGCAGGATAACTACTCTACTTTTGAGAAACAGCTTTTGACCTTTTACTGGGCCTTAATAGAGACTGAATGCTTAACCATGGGCCTCCAAGTTACCATAAGAACTCGGTTGCCTATCATGAGCTGGGTATTGTTTGACCCACCAAACCATAAAGTTGGGTGTGCAGAGCAGCCCTCCATCATAAATGACATATATGACATAGGGCTCAAGCAGGTCCTGAAGGCACAAGTAATTTACATGAGGAAATGGCCCAAATGCCCACAGTCACCACTCCTACCGTATTAACCTCCTCTTTCCCAGCCCACAGCTACGGCTTCTTGGGGAGTCCCTTGCAATCAGTTGACTGAAAAAGAGAAAACTCGGGCCTGGTTTACAGATGGTTTTGCATGATATGCAGGTACCACTCGAAAGTGGACAGCTGCAGCACTGTAGCCCCTTTCTGGGACATTCCTAAAAGACAGTAGTGAGGGGAAATCTTCCTACAGGGAAGAACTTTGAGCAGTGCATCTGGTTGTTCATTTTCCTTGGGATGAGAAATGGCTGGAGGTTTGTTTGTATACTGACACATGGGCTGTTCCAATGGTTTGATTGGATGGTCAGGGACTTGGATGGAACATGATTGTAGAATTGGTGACAAAGAAGTATGTGGATAGATCTTTCTGGGTGGGCAAAAAACATTTGTATCACCATGTGAATGTTCACCAAAGGGTGACTTCATCAGAGGAAGATTTTAATAATCAAGTGGATAAGCTGACCCGCTCTGGGGCTGGCACTCAGCCTCTTTCCTCAGCCTCTCTTTTCATTGCCCAATGGGCTCATGAACAAAGTGGCCATGGTGGTGGAGATGGAGGCTATGCAAGGGCTCAACAACGTGGACCTACCTTCATCAAAGCTGACTTGGCTATAGCCACTGCTGTGTGCCCAATCTGCCAGCAGCAGAGACCCACGCTTAGCCCCTGACATGACACCATTCCCCAAGACGATCAACCTGTGACTTGTTGGCAGATTGATTACATTGAACCACTTCTATCATGGAAGAGGCAGCAATTTGTTCTAACTGGAATAGACACATACTCCAGATATGGGTTTGCCTTCCCTGCATGTAATGCTTTTTCCAAAACTACCATCTGTGGACTTACTAAATGTCTTATCTATTGTACTGATCTTCCACGCAGCATTGCTTCTGGAAAAGGAACCCACATCACAACAAATAATGTGTGGGAATGGGCACATGCTCATGGAATTCACTGGTCTTATCATCCCCATCATTTTGAAGCAGCTGGATTGATAGAATGGTAGAATGGCCTTTTGAAGACTCAATTACAGTGCCAATTAGGTGGCAATACCTGGAAGGCTTGGGCCAATGTTCTCTGGAGGCTGGCTGTGTATGCTTCAAATCAGCATACACTCTATGGTGATGCTTCTCCCATAGCAGGATTCATGGGTTCAGGAACCAAGGGGTGGAAATGGGAGTGGCATCACTCACTGTTACCCTTAGTGACCCACTAGGAAAATTTTTGCTTCCCGTCCCTGCAATCTTAAGCTCTGTTGGTCTAGAGGTCTTAGGTCCAAAAGGAGAGGTGCTTCTACCAGAAACACAATGATTCCATTGAACTGGAAATTAAGACTGCCACCTGGCCATTTTGGGCTCTGAATCAACAGGCAAAGAAGGAATTACTATACTGGCTGGACTGACTAGTCCTGGCTATTAAGGGAAAATAGGACTGTACCTACACAATGGAGATTAAGAAGTGTTTGCCTGGAATACAGGAGATATTTTAGGGTACTTCTTCGTACTACCATGTCCTCTGATTAAATCAATGGAAAATTGTAACAACCCAATCCAGACAAGAGTAACAATGGCCCAGAATCTTCAGAAATGAAATTTGGGTCAACCCACCAGGCAAAGAACCATGACCGCTAAGGTGCTTGCTAAGGGTAAAGGGAACATGGAAAAAGTAGTGGAAGAAGGTAATGATAAATACAAACTTCAACCACGTGACCAGTTACAGAAAGGGGGGCTGTAATGGTTATGAATTTTCTTCCTTGTTTTTTATGAGTATGTTTGTATATGTACATAAAATGAATATCTTTGTCTGCTTCCCTAACTTTTCTCCTATTCGTATGACATTAGTTGTATGAATTTCATGTCTTAATATTTACGGATGCCAAGTTTAAGAATGACTATCACCTGAGGACTGGCACACTATTCTGGAAGGATTTAGTGCATTTCCACTTGTATGCAGGACAGTTGAGTACTGTTAGGTGTAAAGATATATATATATATAGACAGAGAGATATAGGTGTATTTATAAAGATATATACATTTATATATATCTACTGTTTTTATTTAGAGACTAACTATAGTTTAAGGTGATGTGTGTGGCTGCCAAGTTGACAAAGGTGGACTGTGATATTTAGGCTAATGTGTCAACTCGGCCAGGTAATGGTGTCCAGTTGTTTCGTCAAGCAAGGAATGGGCTAATTGTAATAAAAGGCATTTCATGGACTTTTTTTTTAAATTGAACTTATTAATAATTTTTTTTTAGATTTATTTTATTAATTTCTCTCCCTCCCGCCCCCCTCCCCCCAGTTGTCTGTTCTCTGTGTCCATTTGCTGCATGTTCTTCTTTGTCCGCTTCTGTTGTTGTCAGCGGCATGGGAATCTGTGTCTCTTTTTGTTGTGTCATCTTGCTGCATCAGTTCTCCATGTGTGCAGCGCCATTCCTGGGCAGGCTGCACTTTCTTTCATGCCGGGCAGCTCTCCTTATGGGGCGCAATCCTTGTGCATGGGGCTCCCCTATGTGGGGGGCACCCCTGTGTGGCAGGGCACTCCTTGGGTGCATCAGCACTGCACGTGGGCCAGCCCCACTTGGGTCAAGTAGGCCTGGGGTTTGAACTGTGGACCTCCCATGTGGTAGATGGATGCCCTATCCATTGGGCCAAGTCTGCTTCCCTCATGGACTTTAATCATCAGTGAGTTGATTGAAGAGATGACTAGTTGCATCTACAATCAACTGAGGAGATTGCCATCAGCAATGAGTGATGTCTTATCCAATCGGTTGAAGGCTTTAAACAGAGAAGTGATTTCAGTATTCAGAGAGAGAGAATTCCAATCTTTGCTTCAGTCAAACAGCTTTTTCTGTAGAACAGATCAAGGACTTTCTTCAGAGACCCTGGTTTGCTGCCTGCCCTACAGAATTTGAACTTGTGCATCCCCACAGTCATGTGAGACAATTATAGAAAACTCATACTATTTACAGATATCTCCTGTCAGTTCTGTTACCCTAGAGAACCCTGACTAATACAGAAATTTTTTTTAATTCTATTAAAACTTTCACTAAAATTATGGTTAAGAGTTCTATATTGGAGACATTAGAAATTATACACATATGAAAGCTAAATTATCTCTGCCTTGTCTATGTCCAACATTATAAAACTTAGAAACATAATATGTATTGCTGGTTATTTCTTTTTCTTTTTTAAAGATTTATTACTATTTATTTATTTCTCTCCCCCTCCCCGCCCTCCTCCCCTCCCTCCCAGTTGTCTGCTTTCTGTGTCCATTTGCTGTATGTTCTTCTGTGTCTGCTTATATTCTTGTCGTAGCACCGGGAATGTGTCTCTTTTTGTTGCGTCATCTTGCTGTATCAGCTTTCCGTGTGTGCAGTGCCATTCCAGGTCAGGATGTATTTTTTTTGCACTGGGTGGCTCTTCTTGTGGAGTGCACTCCTTGCATGTGGGGCTCCCCTACATGGGGGACACCCCTGCATGGCACGGCACTCCTTGTGCACATCAGCACTGCATGTGGGCCAGCTCATCATGCACGTCAGGAGGCCCTGGGTTTGAATCCTGGCCCTCCCATGTGGTAGGCGGATGCTCTATCCATTGAGCCAAATCCACTTCCTGGTTATTTCTTCATGAATGTCATATCATACCTGCAGGTGAATTCAAGATCTATTCTTAATTCCATCACTTTTATTTTCCTTTCTCCCTTCACCACATTATCTTCGCTCACATATACATATTTGGTTACTGGGACTGCCTTAATTAATTGCCACAAACTTGGTGGCTTAAAAAAAAAAATTGTAACCTCTAATGATTTTGGAGGCCAGAAGTCCAAAATCACAATGACAGCAGGATTGGCTACTTAAGAGGCTCTGAGGGAAAGTCTGTGCCATGCCTCTCTCCTAGCTTCGATGACTGCCCGCAATCCTTGACATTCTTTGGCTTGTGGACACATCACTCCAGTCTATGCCTCCATTTTCATGTGGCCTTCTCTCTATGTCTCCATGTCTCAAATCTCTCTGCCTTTTTCTTATAAGGATACCTGTCATTGGACTCAGGGCCTACTCTAAATCCAAACTGATCTCTACCTGAATGACATACATACAAACAAGTTCTTTCTTATATCCAGTTGTAAAGGAAGTCTCCAGGATGGTCTCCAGTGATCCTTATCTCCTAATATTCAAACTCTTACATGTTTTCCACCCCTGAATGTGGGTTGGGCCTAATGGTCACATCTAATGAAGAAAATATGGCAAAAGTGTGGGATGTCCCTTCTGAGACTAAGTTATAGACAGAGTGTGGTTTCCATCTTGAAAACCCTTGTCTGTCTCTCACTACTTCACTTTGAGGATGGAAAACTGCTGTATAGAGAGACCCACATTGCCTGAAGAAGGACTCCCAACAACAACTGACAGATAACTGAAGCCCTTAGTCCAAGAATCCACTATGAACTGAATCCTGCCAACAATACCAGAGAGCATAGAAATGGATATTCTCCAAGTAGAACCTTCAACATTAGATGAAACTGCTGACACAATGATGTAGCCTTGTGAAAGATGTTGATGGAGAAAGACCCAGCTAACTCACAACTGTATACCTGACCCATAGAAACAGTGAAATTATAAGTGTTTGCGGTGATAAGCTACTAAGTTTTCCATAATGTTATGTTTCCCAAAATATGGGATATTTTAAGATAAAAATCTTTCACTGATTGTTCTATCATACTTCTTGCAACATGTGTCCATAAATTGAAATTGTTATTGTTTTTTAATTCTTGTGATCATAATCTTTCAGTGTTTTAAAAAAGTCTTCTGGATTAACTTGCCATTACCTTTTCTATAATCATTAAAAAGTTTTAAATAACTCATGTATTTTGAATGTAATTAATAAAAAAGGCAAATTTTATTTAGAACATAACTCCTGAAAAGCAAGGTCAGAGGAGAGGATATGCCTCAAGTGGTTGAGTTCCTGCTTCCCACATGCGATGTCCTGGTTTCCATCCCCAGTGCCTCCTGAAGAAAAAATAAAAAACAAGCATACAAAGAAAAAACCAACTCAGAAGAGCTGATGTGGCTCAGTGGTTGAGCACTGGCTTCCCGCATGTGAGGTCCCAAGTTCAAGCCCTGGCCCCTGTACCAAAAAATAAAATAAAATAAAAATAAAAATAAACCATGGTGACGTTATTTCCCATATTAATAGATGACTATTACTAATTTTCAGAATGAGATTGTGTTCAAATGGAATTCCATTCCAATCTTTCATAATGACAGGTAAAAGTGGTTAATATAGCTTATTTATCTACAAAAATAAGTAAATGGAAATGGATATTTTGTTATAGTCATAGTCTGAGTTAGTGAAATAATATGCTCACCTAGTGCAAAATGAAAATACAAGCTTATTGTTCAAAAAAGCAGAAAAAATGTGATGTTAAAAGTAAAGATATAAAGCTTTTCCCTTATTTCTGTGGTTTCTCTTTAGACACGATTTTTTTTGCTATGTAACTTTTAAGTAAAGAAAATTTCAAATATTTAGCATGAGTTTTAAATTTATCTTTGTATTGTACAATGCCAGTTTCAAATGCAAACAAAAACGCATTTAAGTTGTATGCAAAAGCACAAAAATTGCATAGTTTATATTTCATAGCTCATACCTGTCTATGTATTTTGTTCTTATCAGAAGTGTGAAAAAGGTGCAACTAACTCATTGTGTTTTTTTTTTCATTATTTTATATGTGCACATTTTTTACCTTTGGCTTATGATGGGTAAGGAAGGACTGAAAATAAAAGGAACTATGGGTTACCCTTTCCTTCCTTGACATCATTTTTAGCATAAACAGTTGGCCAATACAGGAATGCCATTGCCTTTTTTCTGCACTTGAAGCACGTTCTGATGCAAACAGAAATCATGGCCTTTTGGAATTGTCAATGTCCCTGTTTAGTCACTTGTAGATATATAACACACTTACCTTGTACTTTGAGCCTCACTAAACTTCCATACATCATTGGTCCCCCAGAATTCTGGGTTCATGGGGCACTGTGGATGCCATGTGAGAATGGAACCACAAGGAATGGTGGGCACACATAATGTACATATCTCCTCTGTTTACTCACCTGCTCCAGTATCCCATTGGATTTCACATACAAAAGTTCAAAGATGAAATTATTAAAATTTTCTAGAGGGCATTAGACTAGAAAGATAGTGGAGTAGAAAGCTCCAAGAATCAGTCCCTCTACCCAAACAAGACTGACAAGAACTATCTGTTTAGTTGCAATCTTTTAAAATTTGCTGATACCTGTTTTGTGACCACATATAGTCTATACTTGAGAAGATCCATGAGTACTTGAAAAGAATATATACCCTGCTCTTTTGGGGTATAATGATCTATAAATATCTGTGAGATCTAATTCAATTATCACACTATTCAAGGTCTCTGTTTCTTTATTTATCCTCTGTCCAAATGTTCTATTCAATGCTGAAAGTGGTGTATTGAAGTCTCCAATTTTATTGTAGAGACATCAACTTCTCCCTTCAGTTTTGCCAGTGTGTGCCTTTTGTGTCCTGGGAAACTCATGTTGGATATATATATATTTAATACAATAATTTCTTCCTGTTGAATTGTCCCTTTTATTAATATATATTGATCTTCTTCTTCCCTTATAACAGTTTTGCATTTAAAATCTATTTTGTTTGATATTAGAATCAACTACACCAACTACACCAACTCTTTTTTTGGTTACAATTTGCATGGAGTATCTTTTTCCAACCTTTCACTTTTTACATGGTTGTGTCCTTGCATCTGAGGTGAGTCTTTTGTAGACAGCATATAGATCGGTCATATTCTTTTATCAATTCTATTGGTCTACATCTTTTGATTGGGGAGTTCAAGCTATTAGCATTCAATGCTATTACTGTAAAGGTATTAATTATTTTATCCATTTTGTCCTTTAGCATTCTTTTGTCATATCTTACTACCATCTGCCCTTTCACCCTTTAATTTACCCTTCCTAATAATCTTCATTATCATACTCTTATCCAAGTCTCTTGCTCTTGTTTTTTCTTTCCAGGCTGCAGCACTCCCTTAAGTGTCTCTTATAGTTCTGGTCTTTTGGTAACATACTCTATCAGTTTTTGTTTGTCTTTGAAGACTTTAAACTCACCCTCATTTTTGAAGGTCAGTTTTGTCAGATAACAAATTCTTGGTTGGCAGTTTTTCTCTTTCATTACCTTAAATACATCAAACCAATTTTTTCCCTCCTCCCTATTTTCTGATGAGAGGTCAGCACTTAATCTTATTGAGGTCCCTGTTATGTTATGCCTCGCCTTACTCTTGCAGCTTTTGGAATCCTCTCTTTATCTCTGATATTTGTCATTCTGAACAGTAGGTGTCTGGGGTAGGTCTACTCAGATTTATTCTGTTTGGGGTGCATTGTCCTTGGAGAGTAATATTTATGTATTTCATAAGGGTTTGGGAAGTTTTTGGTCATTATTTCCTCAATTATTTTTTCTGCCCCTTTTCCATTCTCTTCTCCTTCTGGGACATCAGTGATGCATATGTATGTGTATTTCACATTGTAATTCAATTCTCTGAGACCCTGTTCCATTTTTCCCATTCTCTTCTCTTTCTGTTTTCCTGTCTTTTCCAGTTCAGATGTTATGTCTTTGAAATTACCAAGTTTGTCTTCAAACAATTCAAACCTGCTCTTATGTGCCTCTAATACATTTTTAATCTCATCCATTGTGTCTTTCATTCCCATAAGCTCTGTTACTTTCCATTGCAGCTTTCAGCTTTCAAATTATTCTTTATGGTCACCTAGTGTCCTCTTAATACCCTCTATTTGTTTAGTCATATCTTCCTTCAAATTTTCGAATTGATTTAGGAGATTTGCATGATTATCCTTGATAAGTTGCCTTAAATCTGTGTCTCTTCAGGATATTTAGTTGTTCCTTTGGCTGGACCATCTCTTTCTGTTGCCTAGTATGGTTTGTAATTTTTGGCTGATATGTAGGCTTTGGAATATGTTGGTGAATTTACTCTGATGATCAATTTCTCTCTCTTGCCTAGTGCGTGTTTGTTTTTTTCACAGCTCTTCTTTGATTTTTGGTTCCACTTATTCTGAGTCTTTAAATTTTCCCAGCTTAAGTTATCAAAATCAGGCTAGGGACTTACTAATAGGGTATAGATTTTCTCCCAGGGGTTAAGGTTGAGAAAGACCATAAAGCAGTTTTGTTTTCATGCACTTGACATTTCCAGACCAGCCAGCAGATATTGCATACCAGTGTCTCTCTCAACCGCTGCTTATCCAGGCTTCTGTTCTGGCCAGAGCAGAGATTCAAAGCTGGCTCTGCTGGCCAAATTCACTGAAGAAAAACCACTCTATGGGACTTGAAAGTGTGGGCAGGGTGCCGTTCTGGTTCCCATGGGGAGGTAGTGACTCATGGTTGTTGTTTCAGGTTCTTAATCTTTCTGTCCCTTGCACTTTCAGGGGTTGCACAGCACTGTCCTGGTCTGTTGACCCCAAAGTATGTCCCTTGGACAATTTTTTTGCCCTTTCTCTGTAGTTTTTATGAGAGAGTTGAGCCCTCTGACACCATCTTCCCAGAATTCTTTGCAAGAATAATCTGAATCAACCACTTGGAAACTCTGGAGTCTAGGGGAACACTGTGCAGCATCCAGAGAGGAGCAGGAGGAAGAGGCTGGTAATTTGCAATAAAGACCAGTGAGGTTCACCCTCCTGGCAGTGGCTACCATCCACCTTCTCTCAGTCTCATGGCCAACAGCAGTGACTAGAGCTCTAGCTCCTGACTCAGCTTGTGGTGGCAAGTAGGGACATAAAGAATGAGGCCATCAGACTTTAAGGATTTGTTGTCTGATCCCAGATCTTTACCTTTGATTAGCTACTTCAGATCACTGGGGGCCAGCTCTAAAGTTGTCCATTGTTTCAACACCCCTGGGGCAATGATGGCAGAACAAGCTTAAAGACAGTAACCTTCCTCGAAACTACCAAAATTAGTTAAAGGGCCAGGAAAGTACTAATTTAAGAAAGTACAACTCCCAAAACCACAAAAGAAGTTCCTGGCACACTTGCTGGCCCCTACACAACCGCCTCTACAACACAGGGTGAAGATGACTTGTACTTCCATTGGAGATTCCTGACCCTGTTCCAGAAGGAGTAGAGTGGGCCCTATGTGCATACATACTGGAGTGCATGCAAGTCCATGCAGATCTACTAGACAGAAGTCTGAGAAACTATCTGAACTTGTCTCAGGCTTGCCCTCCCAGAGTTTGTCCTGTTTGCAGACAATTGGGTCATTGTGAGAAACAATTAAGTTGAAATAGCCTAAAGCAAAGGAATACTTACATTAAATCACTCCAAAGAGCGTCTAGGAAGGAGATGGGTTCACTTCCAAAGGGTGTAAGGGAGATGGTCATTTCAATTCCTGTGGAATGTAAACAAGGAATTCCTGGGGACTCTAAAGAACACAGACCTGGGAGAAGAAACAGGATCCCTGGCTCCAGTTCCACAAAAGATCATATAAAATAGAAAGGACTCTGCACTTCCCATTTGCCTTGGGCTGATCTGCTGATAGGAGGGCTAAATTTTGAAGGAGATCACCTTCCAAAGAAGAGCCAATTTGCAGAGACAGGTGCTTTTTTGCCTTCCTGTATTTGCTTTGATTAGCTGCTGGCATTCAAGAAAATCTGTCTTATCACTAGCTGGATGGAAACTTAAGAGAATACCCAGGCAATAAGTCCCAGAGCTAATACTATGAATATTAAAATGTACACTGTGCAACAAAAATTACAAGACAAAGAAACAGGGAATGGTGATCCATCCAAAGGAACACAATAAAAATCCAGAATCTATCAATGAAGAGGATTAGACTTTGGAGTGACTGGACAGAGACTTTAAAAAATTGTCCTCAGTATGCTCAAGGAGATAAAGAAAAACACAGAGAAAGAACTAAAGGATATAATAAAACAATGAGGGAATAATATAGGACTCTCTCCAGAGAAATGGTGGAGTTGAAGAATGCAATAACTGAAATGACAAATTTCCTAGATAGTTTCAAGAGCAGATTAGAGGTGGTAGAATCAGTGAACTCAAAGACAAGACAACTAAAATGATTTGGAATGAGGAGCAGAATGAATAAAGAAAAAAATGAATTAACAGAGCATCAGATACTTGGGAGTCATCGTCAAGCATATTAATGTTGCTAGATTTTCTCTAGGTTCTTGGCTACGCTACATAAAATGAATTTCAAGAGCAAGAGCAGGTCAGGTTAGATAGGCCAGTAGTTGATTAAGGAAGGGAAGGAAGAGAAATGTGAGAAAATAACAAATTAATTGTCCCAGGTAAAGGAGAACAGGCTGAAAAATGGTAAAGAGGGCTGATTTACAGACTACAATTCCCCATTATAGATTATAAATGCCTAGGTTTAGTTGCATGCTATTCTAGGCAGTGGGGCAAAAGGCAAGAGGAGGGGGCCATTTGGCCTTTGCACTTGCTTTTTAAACCATTAATTAGCCCTTTGGTAATGAGAGGGGAGGAGTCCCAGCTATTTGCTGTTTTGATTGATTACCCCACCCATCCAATCCCCCAGGAGGGCCCAATGATAAGGACCCCTGGAAACCTGGAGCATGCCTGAGGATTCTCCTTGATTCTCAGGAAATCTCATTCTGAATAGGAGTTCTCACAAGGGTCTTCCAGCAGCCTTCTTGTGAGGTACCAATTTAATGGCGACAGTTTTTCTGCCAGGTTCCAGATCTGTCTATTGATTCCTAATCTAGCTTCCCTCACTAATACATGCATTATGAGAGCCCCAGAAGGAAATATTCGAAGAAATAATGTTAGAAAACTTCCTCAGTTTAACAAAAGATGTGAATATGCACATTCAAGAAGCGCAACAAAACCCAAACAGGAAATATTCAAAGAGACAAATAGTAATCAAATTGCCCAATGCCAAGGACAAGGACAAAATTCTGAAAGCTCCAAGAAAAATGTAATGAGTTATGCATAAGGCAATGCCAGTAAGAACAAGGGCTGATTTTTTATCAGAAATGGTAGTACTAGAAAAACCCAGTATAGCGTAAATATTAAGGCATTGTACTAAACCTTTGTAACTGAGGGTTAAGAATTTATAAATAATTTTTATTACAAAAACATTATTTAGAGAACTTTATATTATAAAATAGAAAAAGGTTAATGTCTGAAATTGATGAAACTGGCTGGATTTAACCTAAACCTGCTATTGTAGTAGCCATTCTAAACAGGTCTCACCCTATTTATGGTTATTCTAGACGTAGCTTCTCTCTCCCTTGTGTACACTTACAATTGGAATAGTAATTCTAGACTGAACTTTCCTTTGTTTATGGTTATTTCAGAAATAAGCTCACCTTTCTTTATACTTGCCATTGTGATGGTACCAGTCTACCCTCCTGTTTAATATCCATATTGAAAACCTTGTGACTGACCTCTACTCTACATTTTTCTATCCCAGAATCTTAATCTCTGATAATGATTGTAACTTTGTAACTCACCCTGGCTTGGTACCAACTGCTATCCTGTTCAGCACCTTAATGTTTATTAATGAAGGAACTTGTGTCCAGTTCTGCCACAAATATTCATTAGCACTCCAATGTTATAAAATTTTAGAAATTCTACAGATCAGGGAGACTAACTTGAAATTATACATCTCCAGTGTACCACTGGCAAATAAAGCCATTTTTCCTTCCTAGCCTAGTTCACTGTGTCTGTCTATTCTGCCATGCTGAGTGAATGAACCCAGCTGAGGACCACCTCTGACCCTCTTCAAAATCATAAAGGCAAAAAAAAAAAACACACAAAAAACAATGATAATAAATATTTAAGGTGTTAAAAAGAAACAATTGCCAACCAATAATTTTAGATACAGCAATACTTTCTTTAAAAAATCAGGGATAAGTAAGACATTCCAAGATAGATAAAAGCTGAGGGAATATGTCACCATTAGACCTGCCCTCCAAGCACTGCTAAAGGAAGTTCTTCAGACTGAAAGGAAAGGACGCTAGACAGAGGGTCAAAACAGCATAAAAAAGGGAAGCGGACTTGGCCCAGTGTTTAAGGCATCCGTCTACCACATGGGAGGTCCGTGGTTCAAACCCTGGGCTTCTTTGACCTGTGTGGAGCTGGCCCATGTGCAGTGCTGATGCGCGCAAGGAATGCTGTGCCACACAGGGGTGTCCCCCACATAGGGGAGCCCCACACACAAAGATTGTGCCCCATAAGGGGAGCCACCCAGCGTGAAAGAAAGTGCAGCCTGCCCAAGAATGGTGCTGCACACATGGAGAGGTGACACCACAAGATGAAGCAACAAAAAGAAACACAGATTCCCATGCCGCTGACAACAACAGAAGTGGACAAAGAAGAAGATGCAGCAAATAGACACAGAGAACAGACAACTGGGGCAGGGGTGGGGGAAGGGGAGAGAAATAAATAAATAAATAAATCTTTAAAAAAAAAAACAGCATAAAAAATTAAGACCTCTGGTAAAAGTAGCCATATGTGTAATTGTAAATAGTTTGCTATGTAACTCCCCTTTTTGCTTTATACAGATGCTAAAATGCAAATGCATAAATAGTATGATAGATTGAGGGTTTGGGATATACAAAGTAAAAAAGATATAATTTGAAAAAGAAGCAAAAAAGGGTGGGGGGACAGAGGGTTTTAGGAAGAGTATATGTGTATGTTCTTGCAGATAAGTTGTTATCAAATCATATGTAATATAGAATTAGGATATTAAATTTTAACCCCATGGCAACCATAAAGAAAATACATGATAAATATATTCATAAAGATATGAGAAGTATCTCAAATGACACAGTACAAAAAAGTCAGAATAAATATGGAAATAGGCATTAATGGAAGAAGTGAGGGTCAAAAATAGCATGACTTACAAACACAAATATCAAAATAGTAAAAGTCTTGAATTATCAATAGTTACTTTAAATGTAAATGGATTAAATTCCCCAGTCAAAAGGCAGAGATTGACAGAATTGATTTAAAAAAAAAACATGACCCTACTACATGCTGTTTACAAGAGTCTCACTGTAAATTTAAAGACATAAGGAGTATGAAAAGGAAAGGGTGGGAAAACTATATCATGCAAGTAATAACCAAAAGAGACCAGGGGTAGGGTCATTATATTACTATTAAATAAAATAGACTTTAAGTAAAAAAAAACTGTTACAAGGGACATAGAGAATCACTATATAGTAATAAAGCAGTCAATTCAACAACAACAACAACAAAGCAATTCTAAATATATATGCACATAACAGGGTGCCAAAATACATGAAACAAATACTGCCAACTTTGAATAGAAAACTAGTTTTACATTATTAGTAAGAATTTCAATACTCTACTTTCAATAATGGATACAACATCTACACAGAAGTTCTAAAAGGAAATAGAAGACTTGAATGATACTCTAAATCAGCTAGACCTAAGAGACATATATAGAACACTTCACAGCAGCAGAATACAAATTCTTCTTTAGTGCACATAGATCATTCTCTGAATAGACCATATATCAGGTGACAAGAGAAGTCTCAATAGGCAGTGGACTTGGGCTGGTGGTTAGGGTGTCCGTCTACCACATGGAAGGTCTGTGGTTCAAACCCGGGGCCTCCTTGACCCGTGTGCAGCTGGCCCATGTGCAGTGCTGATGCGCGCAAGGAGTGCTATGCCACGCAGGGGTGTCCCCAGCATAAGGGAGCCCTACGCCCAAGGAGTGCACCCTGTGAGGAGAGCCGCCCAGCGCAAAAGAAAGTGCAGCCCGCCCAGGAATGGTGCCGCACACATGGAGAGCTGACACAACAATGTGACACAAGGAAAAGAAACACAGATTCCCATGCCTCTGATGACAACAGAAGTGGACAAAGAAGACACAGCAAATAGACACAGAGAACAGACAGCTGGAGGGGGTGGGGGGAAGAGAAATAAATAAATAAATAATCTTTTTAAAAAAAATTAAAAAGAAGTCTCAATAAATTTAAAAAACCCAAAACATTGTACCTTCTCTGATCACAATGGAATGAAGCTAGAAATCAATAACAGAGGTATAAATGAAAAATTCACAAATATATGGAATTAGACAGTCTATTCTTAAACAACCTATAAGTCAAAGTAGAAATCACAAGGAAAATTAGAAATATTTTGAAGCAAATGAAAATGAAAACATAACATACCAAAACTTATGGGATGCAGCAAAAGCAATGCTGCAAGAGAAATTCACAGCTCTAAATTCTTACTTTAAATGTTAATAAGAATGATCTCAAACTAGAGACCATCTCTCAAAACTAAAGGATCTAGAAAAAGAAGAAAAAAGTAAACTCAAGGTGAGCAGAAGAAAGGGAATAATAAATATTAGAGCAGAGAAAAATGAGATAAAAAAAAAAAAAGAATAGAGAGAATCAACAAAACCAAAAGTTGGTTCTTTGCAAAGATCAATAAAATCCACAAGCCTTTAGCACTGACAGAGAAAAAGAGAGGGGACACAAATAACTAAAATCAGAAATGAAAATAGGGAACACACAGAAATAAAAAGGACTATAAGAAGATACTATGGACCATGGTATGACAACAAATTGGATAAATTTAATAAAATAGAAAAATTCCTAGAAACACACAAACCACCTAACCTAACTTAAGAAGAAATAGATCTCAACAAATCAATAACCAGTAAAAGAATTGAATCAATTAAAAAAAAAAAAAAATCTCCCAACAAAGAAAATCCCAGGACCAGATAGCTTCATAGATGAATTTTACCAAACATTCCAAAAAGAATTAATTCTTATCCTGCTCAAAGACTTCCAAAATTTTGAAGAGGAGATAACACTCCCTAAATCATTCTATGAGGGCAATATCACCCTCCCAAAGCCAAATAAAGATGCCACAAGAAAAGAAAGCTATGGACCCTTACAAATATAAATGAAAATATCATCAAGAAAATATTTGGAAACTGAATCCAACAGCTCCTTAAAAAGAATTATACATCATGATCAAGTGGCTTCATACTACACATATAAGGGTGATTTGACATAAGAAGATCAATAAATGTGATATATCACATTATCAGACAAAACCACACAATCATCTCAAATGACACAGAAAAGGTACTTGACAAAATCCAGCACCCCTTCTTGATAAAAACACTTAGAAAACTAGGAACAGAAGGAAACTTCCTCAACATGATGAAGGGCATATACGAAAAGCACACAGCTAACTTCCTACTTCATGGTGAAATACTAAAAGTGTTCTCACTAAGATCAGGAACAGCACAAGGATACCCATTGTCACCACTGTTATTCAACATCGAACTAGGATTTTTGGTCAGAGCAGTTAGGCAAGAAAAAGAGAGAGAACTTTACTCTATTTGCAGATGATATGAACCTTTACACAGAAAATCCTGGAAAATCCACAACAAAGCTCCTAGATCTAATAAATGAACTCAGCAAAGTAGCAGGGCATAAGATCAACATCTCCAAATCAGTAATGTTTCTTTACACAAGCAATGAACAATATGAAAAAGAAATCAAGAAAAAAATTCCATTCACGATTGCAACTAAATGAGTCAAATAACTAGGAACAAGTCTAGCAAAGGATGTAAAGGACTTATACACAAAAAAACTAAAATAAATCTAAGAAGATCTAAATAAATGGAAAGACATTCTCTGTTCATGAATTGGAAAACTAAAGATTGTTAAGATGTCAATTCTCCAAAACCAATTTACAGATTCAACACAATCCCAATAAAAATTCCAACAGCCTTTTTTATATAAATGGAAAAGTCCATCATTAAATTTATATGGAAAGGTAAGGGCCTCCAAGTAGCCAAAGCCATCTTGAAAAAAAAAAAAAAAAGGGAACAAAGTTGGAGGACTTACACTTGCTGATCTTAAAACCAATTACCAAAAGAAAATTATTACAAAGCTATTGTAGGTGGACTTGGCCCGGTGGTTAGGGCGTCCGTCTACCACATGGGAAGTCCGCGGTTCAAACCCCAGGCCTCCTTGATCCTTGTGCAGCTGGCCCATGCGCAGTGCTGATGCACGCAGGGAGTGCTGTGCCACGCAGGGGTGTCCCCCGCGTAGGGGAGCCCCACGCGTGGGGAGTGCGCCCTGTAAGAAGAGCTGCCCAGCATGAAAGAAAGTGCAGCCTGCCCAGGAATGGCGCCGCAAGCGTGGAGAGCTGACGCAGCAAGATGACGCAACAAGGGGAGACACAGATTCCCGTGCCTCTGACAACAAGAGAAGCGGACAAAGAAGGCGCAGTGGATGGACACAGAGAGCAGACAACCGGGGTGGGGAGGAGAGAGAAATAAATAAATAAATCTTTAAAAATAGATATATATATATTAAAACAAAAAACAAAAAAACCAAAACTATTGTATTCAAAACAACATGGTATTGGCAGAAGGACAGACACATAGACCAATGTAATTAAATTAAGAGTTCAGAAAGCAACCCTCATGTTTATGTTTTTGATATGGGTGCCAAGTCCATTCAATGAGGAAGGCACAGTCATGTCAACATTTATTGAAAAAAACAAACAAACGAAAAACAGAAACAGAAAATAACAAGTGTTGGAGAAAACATGGAGAAATAGGAACACTCATTGTTGATGGGGATGTAAAACAATGCAGCTGTTATGGAAGACAGTTTGACAGTTCTTGAGAAAAAGATGAGTATAGAATTATCATATGACCTGGCAAACCCACTTCTATGTAGATACTCAAAAGATCTGAAAGCAGATATTTGCACACCAATGTTCAGAGTAGCATTATTAACAATTGTCAAAAAATGTAAACAAATGTCCATCAACTGATGAATGGATAAATAAAATCTGGTATGTACATACAATGGAATGTTATTTGTATAGAAAGGAATGAAGTTCTGATAAATGAAACAACATAGATGAACCTTGAAGATGTCATGTTGAGTAAAATAAGCTAGATACAAAAGGACAAATAAGCTAGATACAAAAGGACAAACTGGAGTTAAAGAAGTTTCTTGGTAAAGTCTTCTTGTCTTTAGAATTTTTATGTACATATCCACTGATAAGTATTCATCCGAGAGATTTTGCCTGCCTTTCTTTCCTCTGTGGTTCAGATCCTATGCAGCTAGACCTAGTATAAAATCTGTCCTATTTTTCAAAGGACTATCATTTATTGTTATTCTGAAATTTTAAAAATAACAATTCATATTAAATTTCTTCTAAATATTCTTCTTGATAACTTACAAATCTAATTTTCTCAAGAAAATATTCTACACATTAAATGAACTTCAGACTCTGTAATCTATAATTTATTATAGAGTCCAATTTTTACTCAACAAATACATTACTTACCTACCACATCACTGGCATTGGCATACAGTGGTAGTAACACTGATAAAATTTCTGTGGCCTGGAAAGTGGATAACTGGGGTGACCTAAGGCTGTAGCTTTTACAGGTCTTTCCTTGGTCTTTGAATCAGTGAGCAAATTAAGCTGCAGAAGCTCAAGGTAGAAATGTTTACCATTGCTCATACAGAATATATATCTTAATATCCTTCAGGTTTCAAAGTCTGTAGGCCTGGTTTCTTGGGAGGTAAGAAAAAGGTTTTCAAATAAGATGAAAACAACACTATGTTTTGGAACCTATTCTCTATATTTTAATGCATTGGAGTTATTTTTGGATGAGTTATCCACAGGTTATATTCTTTCATTACCAATAGGGGAAGAAAATTCTTCTTTTCTGCATTGATTACATGGTTTCATTGTCATGTACTAGAAATGACCTCAATACATAATTGGTCCTGTGTTTTAATTATTGTCAGAAATAGTGGCTCAAGATCAACTATTTGAAACTCAAATCATAAGTTTTGGCAGATGTCCTGCAGCAGTAATTGGCTTATATCCAACAATTCTACTTAACAGGTCAAATAATTCAGTTACCTATGGATACATTTTTTCAATTAATCTGTCTTGAAGGCTCACCAAAAGTTACATTGTTTCAGATGAGAGGTTTTGTAGGCGCTTTCTGTGAGCTGTTTTATAATTTATAATTGCGTGGGGGATTCGTAACTAGCACCCTGGAAATCTTATGAGTTATGTGTCTGTTTGTTGAAAGACAGACAGATATATCTTTTGAGAACATCTCAACTCTTCTCACGGTCACTGCCTTGGCCCACCTCCAAGCAAAGGTGAAATGGCTAATTTTCAAAAATATATTTTAAGTCTATCCTCTCCTAGTCAAGGGTCAAGTATATAACTCCACTTTAAAATTGCAACACAGAAATCCCATATTTTACTTTTTTGGTTATTGACTGACATTAACCATGAACTCTCTCATGTACAAATCTCCTCAAGAATTCACTTCAAGAAATATTATTCATGAAGGATATATGATCTACAGATTATTCCAGGTAATCTAAATTTTATTCTGGGGTCAGATCAGCTGCATACGTTAACCCCTTGTTTTGGAATAATAAAGATTGCTTTTAGTGCATTATCTCAGGAGAATGGCAAAGACGTCATTAGGGAACATAATGAAAAAACATTATAAGAAACAACAGTCATTAGCAGGGCTAACCCTAGGGGTATTAAGGGCATTTTCACTTTTATCACACATAAAGGAGATCACATAACTCTGTTTCCCTTACAGGAATTGTGCTTCCCTTACAGGAACTGTGATCAAATTTCCCTCTTTGTTTTGGGAAACAGTCCATCTCTAGCAACTAGAAATTTTTGGTACACATTCTCATGTACTAATTTTGCTACTGGTTGTGTTTTATTTTCTCCTTATTTGCTCTCTCATTCAATTCCCTCTTGTCTTCTTTATCCTATTCTGCTTGATGTGTTGCCATAATCTGATATTATTTAAGTAATATCAATTTCGAGGAAAATAATTTTCCTAAGTATATAGGAAATAAACAAAAGAGCTCAGGATTTCAGAAATGGAACCATTTCCTGTATGGCCAAGTTCCAAAGAGTGATCATAGATCTGGGTTTTTGACGTGGAGTGGAGCTGAAGGTCTTCGGAGGGTCAATAAACACTGAGGCGCTGGTGTCAGTTTTGTTGTGCAGGGATAGTGAACTTGCTGAAGATGGCAACAGGAGGTAGAGTGGGAGGAACGTGCCGAGGCAACTACCTCAGAGTTGAAGACCACCGCTGAGTGCTGGGAAGTCCACCCAAGGACATGAGGAGGCTGTGACACAGAGTGGACCAGGGCACAGGCGATGTTTTGCTGTACAAGAAGATGGAAAACATGTCTCAAAAATTTGCTTAGGATATAGGAGAACTCCAGGGTTACCAGTGATGGGACTGGTATGCGTAATCAGTACAAGGGAGGGATAGCACATCAGAGTCGAGATGGGAGTTTGGCAAGATTCATGCTGGGGTGAGAGGTAGGCTCCTCATCTGGGCAGACTTTAGATGATAATAATAGAAAGTGTGGTTACAAGTGACTGGTCTCAGATTCCAAACTGAACTTCAGTGCAGATTTGTTTTGATAATCTGTTACCAGGCTTTACCAAGTCCTGATTCCTATAGCTGCCCCTTGAATCTTGGCCAGCTATGAAGGCATTGAATTTGGCATATCCAAAATTCCACTTCCTACATAATCTGTGCTTGCAAATGGGGTGGCACTTGCATTACTTTCATCAACTCCTTTAACCCTCTCATAGTCTCCCAGAAATTCACAAATCCAGAGCCAAAATCAAGGAGGAAAATTCAAGTTGTGCTGAATGTGAAATTTACAAAAGATGTTTGCACTTTCACTTTTGTGGGCATCCATCCAGTGCCTTTTACTCAGACAGACCCATTCACACACCTGCAAACAGCATCACGAAGGGGGTGACCTCTGGGCCTCATCCAGCCTTGTTTTCAGCCAACATTCCTATGTCTTCTTACCATTTTCTTGCTCTATTCTTTATCTCTACCTCCACCCCTGAGTTTATCTAGTTCCTGACCTTTTAGATTTCATCTTTCATTCTAGACCCTAAATTCATCCCTTAGATCTGATGACCAATTTAGTGTCTATAGTATTATCTTTTGTGCTTCTGTTTCAAATATGATTTGTCTACATTTGTTTCTGGACAGGCCACATAACTACCATCTTGATCAAACTTGCTATGGGCACTCACCCAGACACAGGAATCAGAGTTACACTCTCCACCATCCCGAAGGCCTGAAAAACAAAAACCCCTCTCCCTGATGTAATCTTCTGTGTTCACCGCCATATTCCCTCAACACTTTGCTCTTCTCTACAAATGAAAATCTTCTAATCTAATCATGTGATTTATCCAAATTGTCACTAGTTCAGGTGTGCTAGTGGAATTTCTCCTAAGGGTTGAATATACATTTAAATAATGTCTTCTCTGGATTTTTAAAATGAAAGTGTTAAAATGTCTTTTGCATGGCAGTAGGACAAACGTTTTGGTAACAAACAGGGCCTTTGGGGCATTTCAACCTTGAGGATAAATAACCAACCTGACCCCCACTCCAAGTAATTAGTGAATCCTTTGCCTTTACCTTTTTCACCACCTGCCTATTAAAGGGCTCAAGTAACCCACAGATGGGAAAGCTGATGGGGAGTAGAAATAAAAAGGAACACAACTAGAAATCCACAATATTGTTTAAATAGGTGTTATATTCTTGAAAACAGATCATGTCAATGGGTCTGAAAGTTGGGAAGTCTTCTTACTACTAAACAATAAACTACTGATATGTCTGTAACAATTCCATTAGCATTAATACCCTGAATTTACAGTGAGAAAACGGAGATGGAACGAGTTTAAACAGATTGCTTAAGTCACATAGTCTATACTGATCCTAATTGCTGCACATTATTCCAGACTTGCCATTGTAAGACTTAAGCTGCCTTAACTCATTGACTTGTCACAACAGTTCTATGAGGTCCTTAGTTGATCCTTAAGTAAGTCAAAGAAGAGGGAAATTAAGTAACTTGCCCAGACCACAGAGTTAATAAATAATAGGGTTGGGCTCAAATTCAGGCTGGCTCACTCAGAGGCTGCTCTTGAATCCTTCCACCAAGCTACCTCGATATAGGACAGTGAGACTGATTTGTCTTCCAACTCCAACCCCCTGCTCCCTTTTGAAGTTGGATACGTAATAGCAGTACATCTGTTTATAGTTCTCCTTGGGGGGAAAACCCACTATGAACTAGGAAGGGAAACGTGCTTATTTAGTTCTCAGATAAAATGCAGAAAAAAGTGAAAAATGACTACTAATAAAATTTAATCCCAGGAAATGCCAGTTGCCTGCTGTAAGTGTATGTAACTTTTTGGTATCATTGAAAGATAAACACACAGTTTTCCCAGGAAGCTATTTGGTTTGGGTAGCAATGCTTTTTGACATTCAGGAAACTTGCATTACATACAGACATAAAGAGCTGCTCATTGTACTTCTGAGTAGTGATAAAATGTTCCATAAATAAACATTTCACTTTGTTTCCTTCTTAGGAAAATTATCTTTGCTGTTTCCATAGATTCTGTAGTATTTAGGATAGCCTGTCCTAACTTTGGTTGGAAGAAAATGAGAAATATTCCCTAAATACAAGATAAGACAAATCTAATAGTTGTGTTTGCAAACATCAAATAGCAGTGGGCTTCTGAAGTGTGATATAAAGCTATCAATTAATTTTGTTGTAACTGTATGCACCTATGAACAACTGCTTAATTAAAGAGGCAAAGAGAAATCTCTCACAATAATACTTCACATTACTTGCACTTATGTGACTATCAATTAACTGGAGTGGATAAACACAATTGGAAACATGCCATGCCGACTTCTGGTAAAGGAAAGAAAAAGATAGAACCAAGAGATATGTGAGTAGAGAAAGGAGGGCCCACAGACAAATATGGACAATTCCCTGTGGGATAAATATCTGTTTCAATAAAGGAAATGAAAGAAGATGCTTTATCCTGAAAAGACCAAACTCCCTCAATCACTGGAACAAAGAAAAGGAAGCTTTTGTACACAAATATACATCAAAAGAAAAAAGAGCCGGAGCATCTGCTGCTTGCAAACACAAGCTTAGTGCTGGTGTTTTATTTCTATATAAAAGAATACAAGGCGAATCTCTAGGCTACTTGTCTCCCAAGATAATAAGATTCTACCTCAAGGTCTCTCCCCACAATCTTTCTCTCTTCACAATTCTTTAGTCTTTCAAAAAACAACTTTGGCAAGTTGCTGGGCAGAGAAGCTTAAAACTTGTGAGAACAATATGTCAAGTCTCCCCTCTGGAAAAAAAGGAGATGAACGGTACAACTTTGAAATTTTCAGTTGTCAGCGCAGGCTCTCCGATGATTTATTTTGCTAATTGAAGGAAAAGGACTATGGAGTTATGAGATTGAAAATTGAACAAGCCACTTTTGAATTATGATGAAATTATAGCACACCCCGAAAGCCTCCTTCAACCTTTGTCATCAAAAGGGTAGTGAAATCGTCGCTGCTTTTATCCAGATACTCTTGAGAAAAATCTAAATAATCTCTTGAGAAATCAGACAAAGCAGTTGCTTTATTACTAGAGACCAATCCCTACACACCTCTGAACCCATGAAGTGCTGGCTTCTTGAGGGCTGGGGCTGCAGCCTACTCTTTTGTTTTCTAGTGCCTTGTATAGTGCCTGGCATGCAGTTAAAATAACCTTAGATGAAGATTGCTTTTTTCCTCCTTTGTCCCACCCCACCTCCTACCCTTCTAGTTCTTGAGACTTTGAGGCAGGTACTAGGTTTTACCATATGATTGAAAACAAAAATTTAACTGGAAAAAAAGTCAGTCTCTCTTAACATAGTGGTTTGCTGCTAAGCCCTTTCTTGTCCTGAAACATAAATCTAGAAGTGAAAACCTTTGAGAGACTGATTGTCCACAGGTGTCGTCTGAGTGTTTGACAAAAACTGCTCATATGACCATTGTCCTAACTTTAAAGCATAGTACATTTTCTACCGCAAGTTAAAAAGTAATTTCAAAATGATGCTTCAAATTACTGGAAGTTATGTATCTGCTATAATATGTGCCAAATCTAGCCCACCTCCTGTTTTTGTAAGTAAAGTTTTATTGGAGTGCATCTATGCAAATTTATTTGTGTACTGACTCTGAGAGCACACTGCAATAGTGGAGCTGACTAGTTGCAACAGTGACCGTGTGGCCCACAAAGCATATACCATTTGCTATCAGGCCAATTACAGGAAAAGTTTGTTGACCCCTGATATAGTTGACGCAGTTGCCTTTTTTCCTGAATGCTCACCAAATGCCAGGCACTGTGGAGTAGCCCTTTATCTCATTTATACGGTTTTTATCTCATTAAATCGACACAAGTAGATGGTGGTTGATTTGATTCTAATCCCCATTTCCACAGTAGAGGTTTAGAGAGATTAAGTATCTAGCCTGATGTTCAGAGGCCCACCACTCTCAGAAACCCTCCTCGATGCTCTGCTGCTGTGCCCTGAAGTGACACTTCTCTTGCCTCCTCTTTGTAATTCCGTAACAATCCCCAACTACTTCTAAGAGCAATGATCACACTGCTGTTAGTGTTGATTATTTTTCCTGCTACCCGCCAACTAGACAAGGCTGGGTCATGTTCCTCTCAAGCCCTTGCTTGTATCTCAGTGACTGGGACATTGTTGGTGTTTAACAAGTTCTTGTTCAACGACGGGATGAATGTCCATACGTCTGTATTTGCCAGTGTGGCAGACACTGTAGATTGGTTGACCCAACCTTCATTCCCAACCCCCTTCTAGCTCACTGCCTCTAGCAGGAAACTGTAGAAGTTGAATTTCACTTGCACCTAGAGGAGGCCGTATGACAGAGCTCTGCTAATGAATGGATATCCACTAACCCAGTCTGCGTCTTTCCTTCCTTCTTCCTTCCTAGAACACAGGCATGGTATCCTCAGGTGTGGCAGCCATCACTCTATCACAAGATCCAAAGCCACATGTCCATGCTCTGGAAGGGGCCTGGGTCCCCAGTCGTACTGAGGATTTGCATGCCAGGATAGGACCATCTAACCAGACTCTTTGTACATGACACAATACTTGCAGCCAAATGCAATCCTGATTTAATGTGGAAATCCAGGACCAGCTCTTTGTTGAAAATCCAGGACCAGCTCTACCACTGATCAGCTAGGATATTGAGTACATACTTTTATCTCTAAGAAATTGCACTAAAAGATCACTACAGTTCTTCTAGCTCTAACATGACATGATATCATACATATGGTGAATAAGCTGGCAAAAAGCCAGATCATACTCAACTTATACACTAATGAAACTCTTAAGGAAGAGGGTTACTGAGAGCATTTACACAAGCTTACTACCACTGTTCTTTGAATATTTTTAGCTAACTTTGCCTGTATTTTCTCTGGGAGAATTTATTTAAAAATTTTAATGGTTTATTGTCTTAGAAAGAGGGGATCTGCTTGGACCAGTAAGAAGTGACAAAGAATGTAACAATGTCCCTCCTGCCCTGCTTGTTGATGCTGCTGCGCTCTCATATGTGTCCCTGTGACTCCAATTGACCCCTAAATATACTGTTAAGCACATATATTACACATGACAAGATAATCAATAAACCTCATAAATATTGATGACTTAGAGAGGAAATGCATCTTCTACTTGAGATCCACATATGGAGTGCAGCCTCATGCAGTCATTCTTCATAAGCCCTATAGAAAGCCATTGTCACATTATTTTTGCTTTCTTACTGTCATTATAGAGTGTGTCAAGGATGCCTGTCAGGCACCTGTACCAACAAAGTTTTGAAGCCATGGCATCATTTTGACACTAATTTCCATTTCCCCATTATTCCGTTAGAAGCCCCTAACATCTATTTTACGGCAAGCTTTTTACTGTCTAAGAACTCAGGCATCAAGTGTGGATATTGCTTCTATGAAAAAAAAAATACAGAAAAAAGAAAGGACAGGTTGAGAGTTAATTGATGTGCCAAGGATTAGAGTAAATTTGTATATCCTGGTAACGTGATACCCAGTGATAGGACAGATCCACACCTTCCCCCTCTTAAGTCTCTGCCTAATGACACCCCCATTTTTCAATCCCTTAATAACCACAAACCTTATGGAAGGAAATCCTTGGCCTTACCAAGTAATTTCATTTGCAGAAATAACTTCAGCTTGAGTGAGATGAAACAGAGTAGACGCCAGCGATTTTTCAGTGTACACTTACCCTCCCCCACCCCATCCAAGTCTGTCACACTTACAGTAAGTAGTTTTGCTAAAATCCTTCAGTTTATTGATGGCTCCTTCACCCTTCTTTGCTTGTTTGAATCTGCCTCTGTGGAAGGGGCTGGATATGATATAAAGTATTCTATATCCTGTAGGGAACCAGGTTTGATTCGAGTGAGTGCGAGTCGTGCATCCTCTTGGAGACTGGAGAGAGTACAGGCCTGGCCTGCCCTTTAGAAAAACACTTCCCTAACTGAGTGGGCTCCCTGTGTCCAGGAGGAGACCAAACATAGCAGCTCATAGCAGCTCATAGCCTGACAGAAAAAATACAGAGACATTTAAAGGAAACGGGAGCTTTTAACTTAACTGGATTTCTTGTTATATAAGAAACAAACTGAATAGACATTGCAGCCCAAGAAATAGAGCAGAGGTAGGACAGATAAGGTTGTTTGTGTGACAAAATAAAACACCTAGGGCTCTCTTGATGCTTAAGAGTAATGGTGGTAAAGCTTATGGACTCTGATATTACAATCTCTGTGTTCAAACCTTGGCTCTGTCACTTACAAGCTGTGTGACTTTGGGCAAACTACTTACCTGTGCCTTGGTGTCCCCAGCTAAAAACATGGACAGTAGTAGTATCCTACTTCAAAGGGTTGTTATGAGGATAGAGTAAATACATTTTGAATGTTTAAAAAATGCCTCACAGAGTAATTCCTTTTATAATAAATATTAGGTGTTACCTTTAAATGGCACTTTTCGTCACTCTTTACGAGTACTTGTTAAGCATAAATCCCAGAGAATCAAATGCTCCCACCGAGCTATAGAGCAGCATCTGGTCCAACCTCACTGTGATGGCTTTGTGATATGCCCACTTGCCTAGACTGAAGTGCAGTCCCCACTACTACTTTTCTAGTACGTCTGAGGTTAGTGTGGACTAAGAGGGTTATTCTGTCAGAACTCTTAGGGATGGAAGGGAGGCAGCAGCCATTTTGTAGCCCACCCACCCCTTTTCACAGTTATTCAATCATCCACTGATCTAGGTGCTGCTATGAAGTGATTTTGAAGATATAATTAAAGCCCCTAATCAGTTGACCTGAAGTTAATTAAAAGGGAGATTTTCCTAGGTGGCCTGACTCAATCAGTTGAAAATCCTTTAAAAGAGGGCTCAGGGCTTTCTTGAGCCTGGAGACTCCAAGCTTCAGCTTCTCCTCCTGGGATTCCAGCCAGGTGATAATCTTCCCTTCCTGACTGTCTGTGTGGACAATAAGCTTTAGCTTGTGGGTTCCAGATTGTTCATGGTTCTACCTTCCTGACTGCAGGTACCATAGACTTTCAGCTTGCTTCGCCAGCCTCAGCAGTCATGTAAATCAAACCCTATAATAAATCTTTCTGTCTACCTGTATATCTATCTATATCTATATCTATATCATCTAAACCTATACCAATACCTTCATCTATATCTATATCGCATCTCTATATCCATATATCATCTCTTTATCTATCCATCTATTCTTACTAGATCTACTTCTGTAGTTGAGCCTAACTGATACTTAGGCCTACCAGCATTTTGGCCCAGACTATTACATATTTGAACCAACCTAAAATTCAAATCCAGTCTTGCAATATCTAACATAATTAACAGTGTGGATAACAATTACAAAATCCAATTAAAAGAATTGATTAAAAGAGAAATAATTTAATTGACATGTTTGATATGACTTAAAATACAGATATCAGTGGTTAATTATTCAAAAATTGGAGAATGTTAGTGAGGAAGTCATGGGAGTAGGATAAATGTAGAAAAAATTGAAAACAAATTATGAAATATTCTATCAAAAGTTATGAGGAGAGCAGGTAGAATGAAGAGATGGTAAAATTTTGAGGAGACCAAACTTTGGAAAAGCAAAGAAAGCAAGAAAGGTAAAATGATCAATTAAATAAAACTAAAACAAAAAGAGGTGGGAGGGAACAGATGTGGTTCGAGCAGTTGGGCACCTGCCTCCCATATGTGGTTCCCAGGTTTGATTCCCAGTGCCTCCTAAAGAAGAAGAGCAGATGCTGCAACAAGCAGGTGCCACAACGAGCAGACACCACAACCACCAAGATGCTGCAATGAGCAAATGCCACAATGAACAGATGTCCCAAGGAACAGAAACCTCAATGAGCAGATGCCACAACCAGCAGATGCTGCAACAAGCAGATGCCACAACCAACAGACAACGAAACCAGCAGATGACACAACCAGCAGGGAGCAGAAGTGACTCAAGTGGTTGGGCGCTCGTCTCCCACATGGGAGGTCCCAGGTTCAGTTCTGGGTGCCTCCTAAAGAAGACAAGCAGACAGCAAGCAGAAAGAGGAGGGAGCCATCCTGGAGGGGAGGGTAGGAATAAAAATTAAAAATAATTAAAAATTTTTTTAAAAAGAGGTGGTGAAAAATGACCAGTGGTAATTATGACATGGAAAACCCTATTGAGGTAATGAATTCATACCACACTATCTTTCCCTATTAAATGTTGAAAGAAACAATTAAATAAATGCATCCAGACAGGTAACTTTTTATTTCTTTCTAAAATTCTCTTTTCTTTTTTTTTTAAAAAAAAATTCCATTAGATACTACTAGAATATAAATTACTCCCTGAAAACAAGTTGAACATTTTCAGAAGTTGAATTAACTCTCTCAAATACAGAACAATGATATTTAGCATATTACACCCTTATTTTTATTCCTATGATCTTAAATATTGAAACATCTTTAAAGTAAGTAGAATAAGCAGCAAAAAATTTATACATCTTTCTCGTCCTGGGAATTCTCTGTGAAATTTGTATGAAAAGACATTTCAGGAGGAAGAGAAGGTGATGCAATCTTTAAATGCAACTTAGACAAGCTGAAAAAGAGTTCACTGCTGAACACATGGGAAAAGAAAAGAGAAAGGAAGAGAACTTCAGAGGATATACTGGGCTAATAATGTGCTTTGCAGGATGGCAGTCAGGGACAAGAGCCTGATTAGACAGGTAAAAAGGGTTAGATACCGTTATTTTCTTTTCATTATAATTTCTTTTAAAAGAAACATCGCAACAATAAGAAAGCTTAGAGAAAATAATTTCCTAGAACCCCAGGATGCAATTCTATTATCATTTTCTTGCTTTTTATTTGGAATTCATTATTTTGAATGTATTGTTTTAAATTTGAGTCGAGAAAGGAGTATTCATTTCCTTTGCTTCTTATTCTTTAGTAATGAAAAGGAAGGAAGATAGAACCCTCCTCTTGGCTAAGCTCATACAACTCTGCCTGACTGTAGCCTGGCTTTCATGAAAACCTGGGAGTTGTGAAAGCAAAATTTGGTCCTAATAATATGAAAATATCATGTGGAAGATACACAGCCAAATGAAAGCTATCCATACCTGCCAGTCATTAGGACAACATTTTTAACATCAAAGCAAAGGTTTTTGTTTAACATTCAAAAGCAAATACAACATTACATCATTCACTGGTGTAAATTTACACTCTGATGTACATGAGTTTTTCTTAAACTTACTTTTTTTTTTCTTGAAGGGAAGTGAATATCCATGCTAATATGCAATAAAATGCAGCATAGACTAGAGACAATGTGGAGGACTGAGAGTCATGAGTTTATTTCTAGAGCGATGAAATATTTTCTTGCTTTTGAAATGATACACAAGGAAATTTTTGGTGAAATAATTATTACTACTAAAAACTTAAAGACAATCCTTTTTTTTTTAAGATTTATTTTATTTATTATTACTCTCCCCTTCCCTGCCCACCCTCTCCCCCGACCCCAACCCCGGGCCCCAGTTGTCTGTTCTCTGTGTCCATTTGCTGCACGTTCTTGTCCATGTCTGTTGTTCTCAGAGGCACGGGAATCTGTGTTTCTTTTTGTTGCGTCATCTTGCTGTGTCATTTCTCCGTGTGGGCGGTGCCATTCCTGGGCAGGCTGCACTTTCTTTCCCACTGGGCGGGTTCTCCTTACCGGGCGCACTCCTTGGGCGTGGGGCTCCCCTGCGCGGGGGACACCCCTGCATGGGACGGCACTCCTTGCGCGCATCAGCACTGCGCATGCGCCAGCTCCACACGGGTCAAGGAGGCCCGGGGTTTGAACCGTGGATCTCCCATGTGGTAGGCGGATGCCCTAACCACTGGGCCAAGTCCACTTCCCTTAAAGACAATCTTAATTACACTGTTGCTAGTCAACAAAACCAATATACAAACCAATATACAAACCATGGTTCATCCTGTACTAGGATCTACGCAGATGATTAAAAATAATAATTGTGTTAATAACTAGCCTTTAAATACTACTTAATAATTTTTAAATGACTTTGGCATTCATTATCTAATTTAATCCTCAAAACATCATAGTAACTACATATACCTAAGTCTCAAGATTTCGATGAGAATTTACAAGGTGCACAGGTAAATAAACTAAGCTTTGCACAAAGCACTAAATATAACTAAGTAAGTAGATCAAGCAAACTGGTTGCAAGTGTGATTAGAAAGTAGCAGTTCTATGTTATTACAAATGTACTCCCATACGCACAGTGTTGGAGGGTTTTTTTTCCCCCAAGTAGTCAAACTGGAAAGTTATATAATTAATATAAAGAGTTTTCATAACCCATAAACTTGTGCGTACCTGCTTTTGGAACTATTTTCTGAGTTAAATTACAGAAGAAAAATTTTCATTACTTTGGAAATGCATTTTGTTTTGGCTAAAAAGAGTATTATTCAAAGTTCAAAATGGCTATTGATTCTCTCCCCAATATTCAAATGATGTAAATTGGGCTTCGAAGAAAAGGCCATGACATTTTAAAAAACTAATTTGAAAAGACAGATCTAGAATATATGTCAGTTTGCTTATTTTTTACATAGCGGCCATCATAAGGAAAACATCACCTTCTATTTAGATGTAAGTCTTCTAATATTCGTTTAAAATTTCAACCCCTAACGCATTGTTATACCTCAAACTTTAAAATAAAATCTAAAAATTAAACCTAAATTCAAGAGGGAGGAGGGTAACAAAAGAAGATTCCCTCTAGGTAGGAAGGATTAGAGGCTTATTTTACTGGAAAAATACGGCTGAAGGGGGCCATAGCTGGGGTTTTTTGTTTTGTTTTGTTTCGTCTTTGATAGAGGAGAAGGTACACAGATCCTTAACCCCAGGACAATCTTATTACATTCCTCATACCTGTACTCTTAGCAACACAATATCGTGGTCAGGAACAAGTCCCTCAGAACCAAATCCCCAAGAAAAGGAGACAGGAAATGAAAATTAAGTTAGCAGGGGCAGAATCAGAAACATAACAACATCGAGTGAAGCAAAGGCCACACACTGAGACATTAGAAGGTGTGTGACTCTACGCACTGGCTGCCAGGAAGCTCAATTTTGTGGTTCATTCCCCACAGGTGTACAGGACATTAGCCAAGCATTCTGCATAGCAACCTCCTTCCTGACGCTACTTTAATCATCTACGTGTTTTCTTTTGCCTTATTTTTCTTAACCATTTTAAAAATTATTTGACCTGGTTATATCTCTGCAGCCTTTACACGATGAGTGTGGGAAAATTTATACATTAATAGGCTTCACTAAATCAGGGGTTCTTAACCACTTTTGTTCCATGGACCCCTTTGCCAGCCAGGTGAAAACTACAGACCCCTTACCAAAGTCCACACGATACCGTGTATTATTTAATAAATATATCACACCCGCACCAACATGTCCCCACAGGAATAATGTTTTTTTGAATTTTCAATTCAAGCTCATGGACCCCCTGAAATCTTTCAATGGACCCCTTGGGGGTTCGTGGACACCTGGTTAAGAACCTCTGCACTAGATAGTTGGTGGCAAAGAGTTATGCCATCACTCTGAATACATTTTCAGCTATTTAGGCTGGAAAAACTGATGTGCATGACTTCAAGCTAACAGGTATTTATATCTGTTTGGGTCTCTTTCTTCCTTTGTCCTTGATGCCAAGTTAACTTCTGCTTTTGGTCCACAAGAGCCTGATGCTAATAGATAGAATTGAGTTACAATTGATTCCCTAATACTTGGAATTAGTAGCATGCTGAGGGATAGTAGCAAGTGCATTGGCTAAACTAAGGAATCTTAAATGTGGTAGCAAGAAACACAATTTACTTAGTCATTCAGCAAATATTTACTGAGCTCCTAGCATGTTCCAGGCACTTTGCTGATGAGTGGGAGATAGAGCACAGAGGTTAAACAAGAGAGGCAGGGGCTCTGCCCTCCTGAGATCAGGGTCTGGTGGTGATGGCACGAGGTAAGTGCTCAGGAAATGTCAGTAGAATATCGTCTCAAAAGGAGGTGTTTATAAAAGCAAAGCCCAGAGTAGACTAGAGCCAGTAATATGGGTGATAGTGTCATGAAAAAGGGAAAAAAAGGGAAGATTAAAAATGACTTTACTATTTTCTAATGTTAGTTTATATATTTATTCAAATATTTAGCTGAAGTCCTAGAAGTAGGATGTTAGAGATGGAGAATTATTTGTTGGAAGGTAGAGGGAGGAAGACAGGACTGCCTTTTTGACATAATAAATTTCTGTTGAATAAGCAAATAGAAATGTGGGACTGGAGAAAGGTTAGAGAGCAATTATATAAGACAATATTAAATTTAATTGCAAAGACAGAAGGAAATTCCCTCAGATCATCAAGAAAATGATCCAGTGAAGCAAAACGACAACCCATTTCAGCCAAATATGTACTTACTCAGAAAAGTTCATTTTGTCACTTGAGTACAAAGCACTTACCTTATAAATATACATACTTGATTTCTTTTGCAAATAGTAAAGATCAGAAGCCGCAAAGGCCAAATACAGATATTTTCTTTCTTGATGTTCTTTGACTTGGTTAATTAAAAAGTAAAGACAGATAATGAACCTCAATTCTCTGTATCTTCATGCAGTAAGTGTGATAACATTTGGGCAATTGGAAGTCAATACTTCCATCAGTATTTGTTGCTTATTATTCCCAAAGCATCCAAAGGAAAATTCCATTTTAAATATTGATTTAAACAGCCCATTTCTGATTGCTGCCTCTGAATTATCACTGCTTCTATAGCCGGGAAACCAAGTTACCAGAATAAGAACTGTGCAGAGCAGCACATACTCCGTCTAGCAAGGACACAGCAAATACTGCTACCAGTGCAGGTCAATCAAGTTATAATGGGCTCTAATTAGCACTCCGCAAGCTGTTAAATTCTTTACCTGCCACTGAATGGCAGTTAAAAAGGTGTGAAATTTTTCTTTCCTTTGAAAACATCACAGAGTTAAACATTTTTTTCTAATCTCTTTCTTATATCTTGAAGTCCAAGTCCGTAGAGGGAACCGAATAGAAAGAAAAGGTGATTGAGATTCAAAAGGTTGTTATTATTATTTTTTATTCATCCTTTGGATCAGAGGGTGTCTATTTGGCTTCTGTCTCTCAGTTTTTAGGTCTGTAAAATGGGATGGGAACAAAAATACCTACCTTGCTGAAGTATTGTGAGGCATAACTATGTAATGTTCATAAAGCCCTTTGAAGATGTAAAAGATGATTCATGTGCTAAGTGTGATAATCACCAGTCTAAGTCCAGGCAGAAATATAAGGAAAAAGTAAAGCTAGCTTTGAGTGAAGAGAAAACTTATTCTTGATGCACATAGTTTTATATTTCTGATACTAGCAGATTCCACAAAGTTAAAAATTTAAAGAGAACATTTCTCACGCCACTCCATCTCACCTTTCTTCTGATCCTGACCTAGATAGCACAAGGCAATCTGGGCTTGAAACGGAAGAGTGTTTCTCAGATGGCGTTCATTGTTCCTTACTCATCAAATGGAAACTGAATTCAGTAAATGCAGGTGTAAGTGTAATTGTGCATGAAAAAATTATTTACAAAAGAAAGCAAAATGATCTCCTAATCATATTTGTGTTTGGTGTCCCTTTTCACTTCCTTTTTATGTTATATAATTATAATTGGAGAAAATTTAAATCATATGGTGTTTCTTCCAGTATATTTCTGCTTAGAAACACTGCCACCTTAAAATTGTTGCTAGTAAATACATGAATGCCCACTAAATGTTATACACTGATATAGATCCTCTTTGGAACCAAGCAAGAAAAAAAAAAGAGTGTCCCAATTTTCATTAATTAAATTAATTTAATTAAAAGGCATAAATACAGCAAAGAATTTCCAAACTTGCCAAATACTGAAAATTAGAGACATATTCTCTGAGAAAAATGATGTTGGCCAGGAGAAGGGGAAAGGGAAGGAATCTCTGTTTATATTACTTAACCTATAGCCTTTTTTAAAAATGAAGTGTTGAGAGAATTTAAAAAAAAAGCATCTGTAAAAATGAAATGATGGGAGAAAAAGAAGTGATTGAAAACCCAATAGATGAAAAGAGAATCACCGAGAACTAAGAGTGATAAATCATTCATTGGCTGTTGTCTGTCACCTCTGTGATTCTTCCAGCCAGGTCTTACATATCACCTTCCATAGATTAATAACCCTCACATATATATTCTCCCACCCAGACCTCTAAACTCCACACCTATATTCAAATGTTTACTGGCCACGTCCAATTGGATGTCCTGTAGGCACCTCAAATTTATATGTTTGAAAGTAAATATATTAAATTCTCTACCTAACCTTCTCTTAGGTCTTATCTCCATTACTGGTTCTGCTACCTACCTCCAGCACTGCATTAAAACTTGGAGCTTCATCCTTGGCCCTACTCCCTAACTACTCACATCTCATCCATCACCAAGACAAACCAGTGATACCTCCTAAGCATTGTGTAAATCCATCTACACTTTGTCACCCCCTCACTTTCGTTTTTGCCACTGTCATCCTTTGTCTAAATGAGGATGTTTTATTTGGGCTTCTTTGCTGTGAATAAGAGAAACTACATCTACATCAAGCAAAAACCATGAAGTTTTGGAGAGTGTGGTGGTTTGGAGCTGAACAGAAACACATATAGTTAATCTAGTCCTGTGGATGTGAACCTATTGTAAGAGGACAATTTGACTGAGGCTACTTCAGTTAAGGTGTGGCCCACCTCATCCAGAATGGGTCTTAATCCTTTCACTGGAGTCTTTCATAAATGGAACCAATACAGAGAGAGAGTGGCCCAGAGAGGAGAGAGAAAGCCATGGAAGCAAGAAGCTGAAAGCAACACAACCCTGAATAGAAGGGAGAGACGAGCAGAAAGGGCCATGTGGCATAGCAACCAAGGATCACTGGCAGTCAGTCTTCAGTAAAAAAGCAATGCCTACATAATTCCTTGATTTGGACACTTTCTTAGCCTCAAACTGTAAGCTAATAAATTCCCATGGCTTCGCCCAACACATTTCATGGTATCTGCTTTAAGAAGCTCAGGAAACTAAAACAAAGGATCTGGGGTAGCTCTCAGAATCACTGAGCAGACTGAATAATTAGGCTTTAAAAAGAACAGGAACAGGGATATATGCCACAGAAATAGATGTGCTTCTGTTGATCTGAATGAACACCAAAATTTTGAATTTTTCTGGTCATTCATCTCAAGGGTAAAACTCCATGAAGAGAGTATGTGTGTGGTCTTGGCTGAGCAGTATGTGCAGCCCTTGACCAGGTGTTGGTGCACCACTTGAGGGCTGATTAGTTGCTGGGCAGGAAGCCAAGAGATGGTGTGAGAGTCTCCTTCCCAATGTCACTGTTTGCAGTCTCACCTCCTTCCCTCCCACTCCACACAAACATCAATATGACCTCTTACAACCCACATGTAAACAGGACAATGACACCCAACTTAAAACCCTACAATTGTTTATGATTGGCCCCCTCCTTACCTTTCCAGATCATTTTTTTGCCATTCCAATCCCCTCCACTTCTGCACTCATTGGGCTCCCACCATACTGAACTTTTTGCAGACAACTCCACATTAGTTCCCTTGGGTCTTTATAAATTCTCTCTGCCTAAAATACTCTTCCTTCTTCTTTTCACCCTTCTTAGGCATCCTGTATCATCTTTCCTAATGTAACAGTATACTAGAATTGATGGTGTACCTGTTTGTATTGCTTCCTTGAGGTAATGGGAAGAAGAGTGTCTCCTCCAAAATTCATAATCATCAGAATGTGACCTTTTATAGATACAGAGTTTTTTGCAGATATAATTAGTTAAGGATCTTGAAATGAAATTGTCCTGGATTTAGGTTTGGAGTGGGCTCTAAATCCAATGTCTAGGGTCATTATAAGAAGGAGAGAGGACTCAGAGACAGATGGGGGTAGACCATGTAAAGATAGACATTGGAGTTGAGTAGCCACAAGCCAAGGAACAGCTGGGGCTACCAGGAGGTAGAAAAAACAAGCAAGGATTCTTCCCTAGAGTTCTCAGGGGAGGCATGGCCCTGCCAACACTTTGATTTTTAAATTCTTACCTGCAGAACTGTGGGAGAATATTGTTCTGTTGTTTTAAGCCACCTCGTTTGTGGTAATTTGTTTGGTAGTCTCAGGAAACTAATGCACCTGACTACATGCTTTATAAGGACATGAAAGTCATTTATTTTTGTACTCCAAGAGCTTAGCAAAATGACTTTCAAAAAGTACGTTTCAATAAATGTTTTTAGAATGAACAAATAAAGGTAGGTCAGACATATCTTCCCTTGTCTCTAGTATACTGGGCTTTGGCTCCAGCCAACTTCATCTCCAACCCTGCAGTGAGTAGCATCTTCTCTTTGTCTCAGTAATCCAGAGATACAGTGGATTAAGACCAATTAATAACCCCTCTTAAAATAGTCCCTTGATGTTATTTAAGCTAAGGTATTTATTGCAAAAAATACTCCTAAATAGGATTTGCATTTTACCTGCAAAAAAACCCAAACAAACAAGGCTAAAGAATAAATCTCATTGTAGAATTTCACTTCTCGGTAGGAAATACAGGTGACATTTTCAGAGACAAAGGACATAAAATCCAGCAATGTTTTACATATTTCTGTAGATTCTTTGAAACTGCCTGACCACCAGTCATTTGCATAGAGATCTTTTGGTCAATAATTTTAAGATTTTGGTAAGCAGAACCAAACACCTGAAGTTCCCAGAGCATCATCTTCATGTTAAAAGATTAGTAATTTAATTTAAAGAAAACTTGAAACATAAAGTAGTGGCAATCTAGTCTCCAGCACATAGTTAAATAACTGACTGTGGACTCTGCCCTGGAACCAAAGAGAATCCTCTATTTCCAATGCTGATTTGCAAGGCATTGACAATATTGGGGTAAACCGGTCTGCCTTCAATATTCATATACTAAACAGACTCCAGTTCATTTTGAAGCAATAATCAAATAAGCAAACCAAAATAACCAGGGCTTGCATATGGGTGCAGTTTTCCTAACCCTTTATGAGACCCACACACACGCTAAATAGTATAATAAGGTATTTCACTCTGTGCACATCAGCTGGAATTAGGAAAGGAGCTGAATTTCCAGGGTTATTAAGAGCTCTTTTCTCACCAGCTCCATCAGTCATTGTCCAATCTCACAAATGGAATAACAAAACCTTGTGAAGTCATTAGCACTCACCCTGAAAGCTATATACTATCCGTCTTAATATTAGAATTTTGAAGATTTCCTAGAGGACACATTTTAAGATTGCCTTGCATGTAGAGTTTACATTGAAGCCCCCCAGCTTCTCCTAACAAAAATATCACTTACATTAACACAAGCAAAAGCTGACTCTTGCAGAAGTATTTTTAAATGTAGTCTAAAATAGGCAGTCAAAGAACTCCTGCTAATTAATTTAAAGTGCTTTATATATCCTCTAAGTTAGTGATGCTCTAAAATTTTTAAAATGTATAATTTATTGCATGCCCTATGGCAAAAACAAGTTTTCTGGGACCAAAACTACTGTATGCTAAAAGGTAAAATTGTGGACAGAAAGAAAATATTATAAATTTTGGCCATCTTTTTAAGAAAAAAAGAGCACCACTTATTCTGTTCTTTTTAAAGAGCTGCTTAATTTAGGAAACTCAGAAAGTAGTGCTGGTGAATGAAGGAAAGCAAATTGACCTAGAAAGCTGGTTGACTGCTCAGAAGTATTACAAAGGAATAAAGTTTCTTATGTTCCCAGCTCATGACCAAACTGTGATACACCAGGCAATGATATTCTGGGTATGACCACGGAAACTTTGGACACCAACTTCTCAACGGAAGCTTGGAATATTGGGTTTGGAGGAGGCGGTTGGCATAGGAACTTTTCTTCTTCTTGGCACTCTCCTCCCCAACATGTGGTAACTCAGAGCAACATTTCTAGGCTCCTTGAGTAAATGGGCTGAACAGTAGAGTGAAGGTCAAGGAGAGCAGGTGAAGGCAAGCAACGATATCACCCACTGGGGATATAAGATAGCCACGTGATGGACAGTCTGTCTCAGTTATTGGACACTGTCCTCAGGGTAACATAGGCTTTTCCTATCTGTGCTGACTCCTCATTTCCCCTCTGGGATCCGGGACACTCTCTACTAAATTTTACATTGTGTGAAAGATCACGTTTCTTGGCATAATGTCTCTGCCCTCATTATGTTTACTATTTTATCTGCTGTCCTTGGCAGTCATCAACTTAAGTAGTTTACCAAATGTCAATTCCTAAGTAATTCAAATGACTTTCTATTATTTCACAAACAACAACCCACACTTATATACAATAGTTTCTCTGTAATTCTCGTTCAGAGGTGGAATCATAAAATGTTCTGGTCAAAAGCAGAGGACAAGGTGTGCTCGGCAGGTAGTTAAGGGACTTTGTTTTCTGAGTTACTAAGTCCAAGTGTTCTGGAGAAATCTGATTAACTCAGCTCAACCTCAACACTGAGTTCCTTGAACTGGGTTTTTATGCTTGGTTCCGTAAACTGTGGTAGGGTAAGGGTCAGAGAGGATCCTTCAGTTTAAAGCAGGAAACCGGCAGCTTAAATGGGAAGATAAACAAAAGACGTCAACTGTGATTCAAACCCACATTCATCTGGCTCCAAATTCCATACTCCTTTCTGACATCAGGTTGGTTGTTCCTAACTGACTACATTTTTAATTTTACAAGTCCAATTTAGTGTTGAGTCTACTTTCATTGTTTCGCCCTCTTTAACAGTTCTGTATCTCCATCTTTGAATCTCCTTTCCTGAATCTCAAACTTGAATATCTAACCACCTGTTGGATACAGTTATTAAGAATGCTGAGAAATCATATCAGACTCAACATGAGCTTACCTGGAAAAACTACCATAAATAGAACTAACTAATGTAAAGCATTGGGAATATTTTCTGGAATGAAGCTGATGCGCTCAATAAAAAGAAGCCTGGTCAGGAAGAGATGAGAGGTGGAGGTGTCTTCGGGACATGGAGCTGCCCTGGATGGTGCTTCAGAGGTAATCACCGGACATTGTAAATCCTCACAGGGCCTACATGATGGAATAGAGGAGAGTATAGGCCATGATGTGAACCAATGTATATGAGGTGCAGAGGTGCCCAAAGATGTACTTACCAAATCCAATGGATGTGTCATGATGATGGGAACGAGTGTTGTTGGGGGGGGGGAGAGGGGGGGTGGGGGGGTGGGGTTGAATGGGACCTCACATATATATTTTTAATGTAATATTATTACAAAGTCAATAAAAAATAAAAAAATTAAAAATAAATAAATAAATAAATAAAAAGAAGCCTGGGGAAGTGGCTGTGACTCAATCAGATGAACTCCCGTCTACGCTATGGGAGCCCTGGGTCCATGTCCAGGGGCCTCCTTGTGAGGGCAGGCTCGCCAACAGACACCGCGGAGCACCGACTCAGCAAGGTGATGCAACAGAAAGAAGGGAGACAAGTGAGAACACAGAAAAGCCCGCAGCGAATGGACACAGAGAGCAGACAGCAAGCAAGCCACAAGAGGGGGAGGGGAAATAAAATAAATAAATACCGACACAGAAGAACGAACGGCGAATGGACACAGAGAGCAGACAGCCCGCTAAAAGCCACGGGGGGGGGGGGGGGATTAAAAAAAAAAGAAGCCTTTAATTTTTTGTTTCCATAGCTAAGCTCATCACTCTAACAAATCTGTTCCCTCCTGCTCAGTTAACTCACTGTCACACACCAGGTTAACCATACCAGAAACCTGGGAGTCACACAGAATCTTATTTTCTTGGACATCCCACACAAGCTACCAATTTTACCTCCAAAATATTTCTTGAACTTTTCCTTCCTCACTATTGCCATTATTGCTGCCCAAAGAGAGAATAAGTGTTTTTGAGAAGAAAACTTCAGTTTTCTTCTGAGGGAATGAGACAATGCCATTGATGGCAGAGGCCAGGAAGGACAACTGGAAGAGCCACGGAGGGACTGTGTCTGTCAGTCTGGAGTAATGGAGACTGTGCTTCTGCAAGAGGAGGCTAGACAGAGCACCACTTGTCATATGGAGCTCTGGATGCCTGTGAGGAACAGCAGACAACTTTGCATCAGCCCTGTATGTGCTAGTAGAATGAGGGAGGTAGGTTTGGGGACAAAAGATCTTAAAAAGGAGGTCCTGATTTTAGAATTCTTAGTTTCATTTTCTTGTTACAATTTTCATTTTAATATCACAGAAACCATCCTACCTCATCCCTAGAATTATGCTGCTTTCCTTTGATTGCTGATCCAAGTGTAACGAAGAAAACAAAAGAAATTTCCCTTGGCTCTCTTTTACACTGCTGAGACACTGTAATTTCATGAGAAATTTAGCATATGCTAAATAAGAACAAAAGGAAAATGATTAGAGAAAATGAAAACATTATCATTGTAATTACTTTTGCAAAGTATAGGGTTTCCAATCCCACAATTATTATATTTAGGACCCAAAATATAGGCGTAGCTTGCCTTCTCTTCCAACCTCAGACCATATCCTCTTGGGAGATGCAATCCTAACTTTCCCGTACCTAGGAAAAGTCTTCCAGACAAACTGCATATTTTTTCTTGGATTTATTGCAAAAATCCAAATTTTGGGGAAAATATTTTGAGTCCCCAATTCCTCTCCAATTCCTGGTCAATGGTATCTGACTCTTCCAAATATAATTAGCAGGATGATTCTTATGAACTTAATGCCCCAAATGATGTCACACTTCCCAGCCAAAGAGGAATTCTGAGCCCCCTCTGTAGCTGAGGCCATGTACTCTTCACATCGTGTGGAATCTCCTCAGAGTCTACTTTTTTCAAAATCAACATTAAATCAGAGACTTAATGTTGTAATATTCATAGAACTGAATGAAATAACAACAACAAAAATCACACTGACTTGGTACCTTCACAAACACCCCAATTCCCACCAAGACGTGAAGCTAGAGCATTTCCATCAATTCATTCCACAAACGAAGTATGATAAATTGACATATACCTTAAAAATCAGTTGAGCCAATACATTCATTCTAAAAAGTACAGCTATCAAATCCAAGAAGCTGGGCTGGTTTGCCCCACCCCTGGACCTCCCACTCTTGCTAACCTATGCTTGTACGATGTCTCCAGAGGGAGAAACCTAAATCTGATCAGCCTAAATCCCAGGCTTTTTCACCCAACTTTCTTATGACTCTCTATCTAAGCACCTTCTCAAATCCAACTTTGTTATTTCTAGACCTTCATTTATTTGGAGTTATTTCTCTAGGACGACTTTCTTTACTCTTTTAGGTGTGATTTTTGGCCTTGGCCCCTGGCCACTGCTCTGGTTGCTAGATCCAACTCTTGTCTGCACTGCCATCAGAGTCAAGTGTTCCTATAACACACTATTTCATGGAATCCAGAATCTTCCAAATCAAATTTCAGAAAGAGTCCATTGAATCAATACACTCATTTTTTTAAGTACTGTGAGTGGAAGGAATTGCTTCATATATTCTAAATAAAAGTTTAATGTCTGCTAAGCATGACTAGACTGATATCCTTTATTTAGAGAGTCAGGATTTCATAGTAATTAAGAACACAGATCCAGGCTTATAGGACTCAAGTCCAGGCTTCACCAATTATCAGCTGTGTGGCTTTAGACAAGGTACTTAACATCAACTGTACCTCTTCTCTAAAACGGGGATGATAAAATAGCACCTACCTCACAGAGTTGTGAGGATGACATAGGTTAATACAGGAAACTTACTTAAAACATTATCTGGCACATGGTAAGTAACTTATTGAATACTTGAATATTATTGAATTTATAAACTCATCATGCTTATATTTACTTTTTTAAAAATTAGCCTGTCAATCTTCATTGCTTCTTACGTCCTAGGATTTCCTTCTGCAATTCTTTTTTCCTAAAAACTATTCTTTAGAATTTCTTTTAGTGAGGTTTTGATAGTGGTATAGCTCCTATTTTTTTGTCTGAAAATATCTTTTATTTTTGTCCTTATTTTCAAAAGATATTTAACTTGGAATAAACTTCTGTTGGCACTTGTGTTCTCTGATCATATTGAAGGTATAATTTCATAGCCTTCTGGCTTTCATTGATGCTGTTGGGAAGTCACTGCTTTCAAAATCTGTGTTTTTCCTCTGTCAAGGTGTCACTTTGACTCTGGTGTTATGCAGTATCACTGTGCTGTATGTGGGCATGTATTTCCTTTTTACTTATCCTGGGATTTGTTGAACTTGAATCTTCATCAGTTATGGAAAATTCTCATTGATTATCTCTGTATTACCTTAATTCCATTCTTTTGTACTTCTGTAAATCAGATTAGTTAAATTATTAGAACTTTTCAGTCAATCCTTCATACCTTTTTTTTTTTTTTTCAGGAGGTACCTGGGAATGAACCCAGGACCTCGTGTACTGGAAGCTGCTACTCAGCCACTGAGCTACATCTGCTCCCCAATGAGATTTGTTTGTCTGTTTTTTTCATTTGTTTGCTTTTAGGAGGTACAGGCAATTAAACCCATGACCTCGTACATGGAAAGCAGGCACTCAACCACTGGAACTACATCCACACCCTCCTTTATGCCTTTTAACCTCTAATATTTTTCCTCCTTTTTGTCTCTCTACTATATTATGGATGATTTTTTTCTTCTAATTTATCTTCCATTCTATCAATTTTTTCTCTTTCTATGTCTAAACTCCTATTGAATTTATGCATGATAAATTCTATTTTCAATTATTGTAGTTTTTATTTTAAGAGTTTTTTTCTTTTTAGGATCTGCTAGTGCAAGTGTGTATGTGTTTTCAGTTTTCTGTTCCCTCTATATATTTTGAAGTATAATTAACATCACTATTTCAATGTACAAATATTTGTGGGATTCATTCTGTTGTGTTTTTTCCCCTCCTGCTGATTATTAACTTCATGGCCACACTTCCTGTCTTGGATTGTTTTATATAGGTAGTTACTTTTCTTAGAAAATCACTTTGAAGAATCTTTTAGGCCTTGGATGAAGATTTATTCCTTCATTAAAAATTTTTTTTCTCTTTTCTAAGACACCAGGGTTACTACCAATCAGGACCACTTAAGCAAAAGTCACATCTTTAATCTGGGGAGAATCACTTAGATATGTAGCTGTAGGCTTCAATAGACTTTGAGGGCTGGTTTCTGATGATAACTTTTCAGGAATGGATTTTCATCCTCCTCTCTAGTTCAGTTGCAAAGTAACTTTTCCTGATAGCTTTTGGGAGAAGGACAATTATTTATCATTTAATTTATCCCCTAAGGGTATAGTCCTTTGAGGCCCCAGGTTTACCTGGTTAGGTCTTCTATTAGAGTCCCACCTTGAGAGGGTCTTGGAATTTGGCTTTTGACTCTATATGCAGGAGTCTGTGAAAACCATAGTTCAAGTTTCTGCCTAGTTAAATGCCCTTAAGGAAAAAGGAGGTGAGGTTGTGTGGTGGTGGTGGTCGTGGAGGTGCAAAGGGAAGGATGGGCACTGCTTATTTATCAGGGTTCTTGTTTCACTTAGATTTTGGTATGGTAATTCCTTACCATTTTGTCAACTCTTCAATGATTTTACTTGTAAAAATATATTTTATCCAACCTTTTTATTTTTTCACTAGAACAGAAGGCTAATATGAAAATCCTAACCTATTATATTACTAGGCACAATAGTCCCACTGAGTCATTATTGCAAAATCACACATCTTCCAGCATATCTATTGAATTTTTTGTTTTTTTCATTTTAATTTCTGAAGAAACTAGGTCATTGTAAGGATTTAACAAATATTTGTTGATTAAGACTTGCTTACTAGTTTGTATTCGAAATAGAAGTTAACTATGTAGATTTTTTATAAGGGACATGACTTTGGAAGTGAGGTTTGGAGAGGTGATGGACTAGGACCAGATTAAGACATTTACAGTCCATTAACACAGATGAAAATTTGGGGTGCCTCTTTCTAATGGGCTTTCAAATAAAAACAATTCTAAATCATTAAAATAACCCTGAAGGATACTTTGACACATGTTTAAAACATGTTAATTTTTTTCTAATGCTTTTTGGTGGTGCTTTGCCTTGGATGGTAGTATAAGCATGTGCTCGTACTGTGAAGTTGCCTGAGGCTTCCAAAGAAGTCTTAATATTAAGAACCACTTTCCAAAATAATTTTTTCAGTCCTGCACTATTTTCTGTGCTCTGTGCACTTATCACTTCACTAGCTTTAACTTTGGCTTCACCACCATTGTAATTGAACTTTTTAATGTATCTCACGTATAGCTGATGTTTCTTACTGTGCTTCCTAGTATTTTGATCCTGGCCGTGTCTGGCCACTAAAGTGCTAGGTTTTATCTCTTATATTAACTACTCACACACCCTGGGTTTTGTGCTTTCAGTTCCCATTTTAGAATTAAGTGATCATAGCAACAATATTTTTGTGTTTGGCTAAAATTGGAAATCTTCAACAAATCAAAGCAATGTTTTTGTGAAGTAAATAGATTAACGCTACACAGAGATTAAGAATTTTCTTGGCCTGAACTTGCCTATACAAAGATGCTTTCTATTAAGAAACTTTAGACACCTGAGCTTCTGCTTTCACATTAAGATGAAAACTGAAATTTTGTATCTGTTGTCCATGCTTGCATAGCTTTCTTCAAATCCTTATAGTAGCAATGGGACTGTTAAATTCTATCTTCCCCAACCCTCTCTCCCAGCTTTAGTTAAGGTATAAGCCAATCAAACTCTCTTTCCCAGGAATCTGATTCTCTAATGAAATTACAAGTTACAAAACTTATTCCATTACCAGAATTTAAAAGAAATGTCCAAGAGCTCCTGACTGGGAACCCCAAACCTTGTCTCAATCTTTTCAGTATACAGTCTAGATTAGTTACTACTACCTGCTATCCTTCCAATCAAGTTTTTTTTTTTTCTTTCTGATACCTGCATGCAAAGAATTCTAATTGAAACAAACATTTTTTATTAACTTTTATCATTGACATATCTCCTACAAGTGTCAGAGCTATGCTTAATCTCCAAATGCCAATGAGCATTGAGAACAGTGTCACATTCAGAATAGATCAATATGTATATTGACAAAGGAGACTTTGTAGTTATCTCAGAAGTCAAAAACTTTTAAGATCACTTCAATACATTGTCTATGTAACTTCTACATAGATAATGGCCAGAGGTCTCTTTTGTGATCCTTCTCAATAGATAATGTTACATTCCTAAATATATAATCACATGTGCAATGATGGATTTATTAATATATACAACTACAACATTCATTCTTATGCTTTCAAAAATCCTATACTCTCTGTAATATGCCGAATTTATTCTCTATAAGCATTAAGCAATAGGAGTAATCATGATGGAAAAGACTGATAGATTTAATAACTTAAAAACTTTTAAATTCTGTGTCAAAAGAAAATCTTCAAACATTTTGACTTAGTGGCTTTACTCTTGGAGATCTAATCTTAGATCATAATTCCAAATATGAAAGCTCATTAAATCATTAGACAGAGTTTGCAAACAATGTAAATTTCCAGCAATAAGGAGGAAGATATAGTTATTAATGGAATATTGAACTGTCATTCAAAATGCTCATAATGTGTCATAAAGTTAGGAGGAGAGGAGGAATTTATATGTCTGAGTCTTGAAAGATCTTGGGCAAGGTACTTAACCAATCTTAGCCCTCATTTGTAAAATGTATGTATCAGTATGTATAATGCTATGTTATGAAATTTAAATTAGTTACAATATATGAAATTTTTATAATAGCGCCTGCCAAAGGCATTAAGGGAAGATACAATATTACATATGTTACATGACCAAACTTAATTGGATAGTAGAATTGCAGCTTTTTGAAGTTTCTTTACTTTCCAAACATATTTTAATAAGATATTTAATAATAAAGAATAATCTTCAAAAATAAGACTTTCCTCAGTCAGTTTTTCATACTAATAAAATGATCTAATTAACCACACAGACTTACATATATGCTCATGTAGCTTATTTGGGAATTAAGAGGTGTCAGCCAGAGAAATTCAGAATCAAGCCACCTCTAATCTGTCAAAATGGCTTTTCTTTCCATAAAAGAGTTCTTTATCAGAAAAGCACACTGCTATTCTCAAGAGTAATTATGTTCTTTTGTCCACATTATACTCAGTTCATATGTTCACCTCCATGCATTGGTTAAAACAATAGTTGTTGACATTTAGGGGATTTTAATACTGAAAATATGTTAAAGTAGTGTAGCACATGCCAGGCTATTCAGCAAAACCTAACAATGGTAATATTTCCTTGGGAAGAGCCAATAATCCTTGGTCAAAATCCATGTTAATTTTCAGAGAAGCTTTTAAGGGAAAGATTTTCCGATTTGGAAAACGTGTCAAAAGAAGTTAAAGTGCTCCAGGGTCTGGTTGAAACCTCATTTGCAATGATCAGAGCTTGTTCCAGCTACACTATGCCTTCTGATAATGGGTTCCACACTAATTTCTGTTGTTTCAGGGATTTATGTAGATAAATCTCCTCTAATCTTGTCAGTCTTATCATGCTGAGATGGTTAGAGTGTTAGATGCAGACTAATTGAGATGCCTTAAGATGGGTTGTACAAGGAGAAAGTCCTATCCAGCTTACTCAAAAAAAGTTACCACTTATTGAATGCTTACAAGATATCCAGTGTCTTACCTAGTGTGATTGATCTGAATTTAAAATCTCCCATGAAATTGTTCCTAATTTTCTTTGTTTTAATCAGTTTTGTCCCAAGATTTCTTTGGGACCAAGAAAAAAGGTACAAGTCGTGTTTTTTCCAAAGGTGCCTTTTTTTTTCCTTGAAGACATAGGTAGTGCTTCTTCTCTACTATCTGTTTTCACACAAAAACATCAATAAAAAGAGAGATAGAGATCACTGAATGGAGGATCTTCTATCTAATCCTTAGCTCAAGGGCAGAGTTCTTTCAAAGATTAAAGTCACTCTTGGAGAACTGCCTAGGAAGCGGATGGTGCTGACAGTGGTATTTCTCAGTCACTAGGGCTTTCCATTCTGATGATGGCTGCTGAGATCCAGGACCCTTACTTTACTTGTCTCTTCCTTTACCCCAAGTACCTCAAATCATATACTTGGATTTTTTTTTTTTAAATTTATTGTCCTTATTTAAAAACCACTTTTGTGAACCTGCCTGATAACCCAGTCCCTTGCTGGGGGTGGGAAATAGTGACGCAAGATAGTATTTATTATATTCCTAAGATTATGGTCCTGCTATTTCTTTCTGATTTCCCTCTCTCTCCACGAGGTTTCCTTCCTTTCACCACTGTTTCTCATTCCCATCCTGTTGACTGACATTTCCTACATATAGACCAAACTCCTAAATGCCAATGGTTGTTCTGGATTCTCCTTCGTATCACTGACTCAGCAACCCTCTCCTGGACCATCTTGCATCACAACAGTTGGTTGTGTGAACAGTACCTGATAATGTTATTCCTGCCTTGATTTTCTATTAAACAGGACCACCCTTTCATCTCCTTTATTTAAGTCAGTTATGCCTTGTGCTTTTCTGTCTAATCATGCCAATTTGAGGTAGCATCCCTAGCCCTTCCTCAGCAAATTGCAATCAGCTAAACTTCAAATCCTGAAGCTTGAATTTGATACAGTGACACACGCAAAACTGAATTTCACAATAAATTAAAAGAAATGGAACTTAATGTATCTTAATAGCTTCACTCAAATCCATACCTTCAATTGTTAATAAACCACATCTTTAATGAAATTATTTCAATAGCTGATTATGTATCTTCTAACTCAATTTTAATTTGTTAAATTCCATACATAAGAATCTTTTTAAAAATTATGCATAACAGTTCCTACAGTAGTTTTGTGTTTTAAATCAGAAAGAATATAATTATTATTGAAATATGGACATGGAATTTAGATCACATGCATCTTAGTAAATTAAATATATTCAGTAGAAGGAATACTGAGCTATTTTATATCCTTCAATAGAAATTTTATTAATTGATCTCCACTTAACCAATTCCTAAGCACGAGAAATTAATGCTGGCTAATTTAAAGAAAAAGCAATTTATTGGAAGAATATCAAGTAGAAATCTGGCTATCTAGGCTCTGCAAATATGCAGGGAAAGGAGAGACTGAAAATCAATCAATCAAACCAGGATAATATTGGGAAGAATTGGACTCCTGTACATTCAGCGGCTGTGCATGCATGCAGGCATGGAGGCTCAGTACCACATGTCTTCTATTGCCAGACTCTCAACACAGCAATCTACACTGTTAGTAATCTCTCATTTACCCTCAACCTTATTATCATTTACCTAAGAGTCAAGTCCTGAGAAGGAGAGTCTGATTAGCTGATCCTGGGTTACTTTTGCACTGGTTCTACTAGAGAAATCACAGACATGCTCAGTGGCCATTTCCCAGCCCTCCCCTACCTTACCCTCTTTTTTTTTTGTGGGCAGATGTTTTAAAACAGGGGTTCTTAACTAGGGGTTCATGGACCCCTTGAAAGTTTTCAGGGGATCCATGAGCTTGAACTGTAAATTTAAAAAAACAACAACATTATTCTTTGGGGACATGTTGGTGCGAGTGTGTTATATTTATTAAACAATACACCGTATAATGTGGACTTAGTAAGGGATCTGTGGTTTTCACCTGACCGGCAAAGGGGTCCATGGAACAAAAAAAGGTTAAGAACCCCTGTTTTAATGTTTCCATTTTAAAGCCCATGCAAAGTTAAGTATAATGAAACAACTTGACCTTGAACCCAAAACCTACAACAAGCAACTCCAGCTGCTTCTCAGGGTGGCAATTCTGTGAAAAGGTTGTTTGATACATGCTTTTTGCTCAGTGGTAGTGCCCCTTACCCCTGGGTATATAAATACCTAACTCTCAGGCAGCAGAGGCATCCCTGCTCTCCAACGCAAAGGGAGCACACCTAGAGCCACCTCCACCAACCCTGACCCAATCAGGCCTCCCCAGGGGCCGAGCCACAATAGAACCTCTTCTTCTGCATTTTGGACACTTGTGCTGTGTAAGTAGTAACGTGGTCATTTGTTGAGAATTTCTTTTGTGCCCGATCCTATGTTTCCATGATGTACCATATATCAACTTGCTCCACAGGCTCCCTATAGGTAAGGGCTCTGGAGCTTCCTCTTTGTCCTTGATTGGGAGAAGTGGGAGGAGAGACTTTGCCTTTCACTAAGACTCACACTAAAGGATACAAAAAAAAAAAAAAAGGCTGATTTCCAAACAGGGAATTATGTTTATCCAATCCATTCCTTTTCCCTTCAAATTAAAATTTCCATGTTTTACCAAAAGGATTTCATTTTAAAAACCATAACTATTTGTATGTAAAATTTTTCTATTCCATGTAAGAATTATAGATAGAGGGAAAAACAGCTTTATATATACACATAGAGTAAAGGGATTCTAGGGTAGAATGAGTGTTCAAGTCCATTTCAAGGACATTGGAAGGAAAGAAAATATAAGAAATTCTACTTTAGTTAATGACTATTAGCTAATTCAGACTTACTTCATTAAGTATACTGGAAAAATTTTTATTTATTTGAATGCTTCAGAGAACTTACAAGACAGTAAAGAAAAAGCAGACAAGATACAATGTAAGGACAAAGATGGGGTGGGGGGTGAGGGGAAGTTGGGGTCTGGCATTTAGGGTCATTTTCACCCAGAGGGTGCTTGCTAAATCAAAGGCTGAGGCTGAGAACCCATTATATGATTTTGAAAAATTTGTGGAGTTGACAGGCAGAAATTGGAATTCAGGACCTCTCAAAAACAAAGCCCACATAACCCCACATTATATTTAGTTGGGAATCCTAAATGACTGTTCAATTGCAGCAAGGATGCACCAAAAAAGATAGACTTTAACAAAAAAGTATGGTTCAGCTTAAAATTTTATAATCCCAGAAACTGACTTAAAGTGATCCAGACATGTTGACATATATCCTTTACTGAATGAAATCTAAATTCTCTCTGGAGGACTTTCCTGGACCTTACAGAATTTCTGTATATAATTTTGGCAAATTATATACTTGTCACAGAATAAAATTAAAAGTACAGAGAAGGCAAGATATTATGAATTAAAATCAGCAAAAATAAAGGTAATAAAACTAGCTCCCCAGGGAGCAGATGAAGTGCAAACGTTTGAGGACCTGCCTCCCATGTACAAGATCACAGGTTCAATTCCTGGTACCTCCTAAAAACAAACAAACAAACAAACAAAACAACTCTCATTGGGGAGTGGATATAGTTCAGTGTTTGAGTGCCTGTTTCTCGTGAATGAGGTCCTGGTTTTAACCCCAGTACCTCCTAAAAATTTTTTTTAAAATCCTCATATGGGCCTCACATATTGAATTAATTGATAGTAGACTTTAAAATCACCATGTTTTCTATGTTCAAGATAAAAGACCAGATTGAGAACTTTGGCAGAGACCTGTAAACAATTAAAAAAAAGAATTTTATAACTGAAATATGAAATAACTGAAATAAGAACTTGGTAAATGAGTATAACAGTAGATTAGATAGAACTGAAGAGAAAATTAGTGGATTGGAAGGTATATCAAAAGAATATATCCAGCAGAAAGCAAAAAGACAAGGGAATGGAAATACAAAAGATATCACATGAGGAAAAAGGATAGAGTGAGAAGAATTAACACATATGCTAATGAAATGCAGAAAGAAAATGGGGAAGAAAATGAGGCAAAATTAATACTGGATAAGAAAAAATGGATAAGATCTTTCAAAAAGGATGGAAGACATCAAGTCAAAGATTCTACAAACCCTGCCAGCACAAATTAGAATACAACAAAAGCCATCCACCTATTATAATTCAGAGTAAACCTTCAAAAATCCAGTGCCAAAGTGAGAACCTTTAAAAGCAGCTAGAGGGAAAAATATTAATTATCTGATAGCAAGGCACAGTAGATAATAAATTGACTTCTCAATAGAAAAAAATGAAATTATAATTTTAAAATGATGAAAGAAGAATTTTAAAGAAACATTTCAAAAAGGGTAAAAGGGTAAATATAATATGTGGGTAAATAAAATTTGACTGATGGTATATTCACAATAATGCCTTGTAGAGTTTAAAACATAAAAAGTTAATAGATGATAGCATATAAATCAGAGGATGGATAAATTGACCTAAGTTGTCCTAAGGTCCTTGCATTAATTTAAGAACAGGAAAAAACACCAAAAATATTTAGGCTTTGCAATCCAAGAATTGTATATTTTAATCTCTAGGAAAATCACTGCAATAGTTGAAAGAGAATATATTCCTTCCAAGCACATAAGGGATATGAATGGAGTAATAAAATAATTGAATGGGAGGCAAGCATGAAGAAAAGAAATAGCATAGTGGAAAAATAGAAAGCCCCGAGTGTGACTGAATATTCAACTCAATTACATTGGTAATTATATCAAATACACATGCACTAAATGCTCCAGTTTAAGATAAAGAATCTTACTGGATCAAAATAAAAATCTAACCACATGTTACTTACAGAGACACATCTAAAATAAAATAATGAAAATGTTTGAAAAGAAAAGGATAGAAAAGACATATCATGCAGAATCCACATGAAAGGTATGATAGCTATTTTAACATTAGGCAAAGCAGACTTTTAAAATTGCTAATAATAGAGAGAGACACTTCATAATGATAACATGTTCAATTTACAATGTATAATATTTCTAATTTTTAAAGAATCTATTAACATAGCCTCAATATGCAAATTAGCAGAAGACAAGGAGGAATAGACAAGAAAATTACGAGAGTTTTTTAAAAATTTCTTAATAATTGGCTTAACAAGCAGACATGTGTCAGCTGGAGTACAGAAAGTTTAAACAACAAAATTTACAAACTTGACCTAATGGAATGTGTAAACAACTCTGCATCCAAAAAAATTGCAGAAAATACATTCTTTCCAAGAACATTGAGCATTTGTAAAAATTGACCATAATCTGGTAATATAACAAACCTCAGCAAATTTCCAATGTGTTTTCTGACTAAGGTAGATTTAATCTCTAAATCAATATTTAACAAAAAGCAAACAGAATATCTCATAACAAAGTTAAGAAAATCACTTGTAAAAAGTCTGTGCTTTCAATGAAGAAGTCACAGAGAAAATGAGAAAACATTTTTAACTGAATGACAATGAAAATGATATATCAAATCTTGTATTATGCAGCTAAAATTTAGAGAGTCACTGACAGCTTTAAATAAAAAATTACACAGACAATAAAAGTATAATGAGGGAATTTTATGAACAATTTTATGCCAGTAAAGTTCAAAATTTGGCCAAAATGTACAAATACTTAGAGAAAAAACACAAAGAAACAAAAAATATTAAAAACACAAACTATTAAATCTGTGCATAGACAGTTTTCATCCAGAAAAAGAAAATTCCTGGCCTCAATGACTTTGACTACTACAAAATGTATAATGCAGAAATTATACCAATTGTACAAAATATTTTCCAAATGATAGAAAAGAAGTCTGCAGGGTAGGTATTCCCATACTTAATATAAAGCTAATATGACCTTGATTACAAAACCTGAGGGAAAAAAGAAGGAAAATTATTAGAAAAAATCTCACTTAATGACATAAAGTAAAATATGCTAAAAAAATGTACAAACAAACCAAATCCAGAAATATATAGAAATATAGATAGATGATAGAGAGAAAGAGAGAGAGAAATGTAAGCTGTACAAATTGTGTTTATTCCTGGAATGCATGGATGGTTTAACAATTGAAAAATGAATCAATTTGGTTCATCATATTAACAGAATAAAGGAGAAAATTCATGCAGTCATCTTAATAAATGCAGAAATACATTTGAGAAAATTCAATGACCACTCATTTTAAAAATCCAGAGGAAAATAAGAACAGGTTGCAACATCTACTCTCTGGTTTGTTGGACTTAGGCAGGTCTGCTGCCGGGGAGGTAAGAATGGTCAACCACCATACCAGGGAACCAAGAGTGTCTAAAACTGCAAGCAGGAGAATCACATTCATCAGCCATGTGGGATCTAAGCCCCCTTTCAATTTGTGGAGTGGACATCACCATCCCAGGGTCCACAAGATGGAGGAATATAATATGAATCAGAGTGGACTTGCTGGTATTCTACCATAAAACTGTTGTAACTCTAGCAATGGAAGAAATTGTATTGCTGATGAGACGGTGGTCACGGGAGTTGCTGAGGGCTGGGAGAGGGAGGAAGAGGTGTGATATGGGGCATTTTCAGGACTTGGAGTTGTCTTGAGCAATATTGCAGAGACAGATGTAGAATATTGTTTATCCTGCCATAACCCACTGGATGGACTGAGGGAGAGTGTGAACAACCAAGCAAACTATGGTCCATGCGGTGCGGCAGTGCTCCAGGGTATATTCACCAAAAGCAACGAATGTGCCTCACTGATGAAAGGGGATGTTAATGTGGGAGGACCAGGGGTGGGGAGTGGGGTATATGGGAACCTCTTATGTTTTCTAACATAACATTTTGTGTGATCTATTTATATTCAAAAAAGAGACAATAAAAAATAATAATTAAAAAAAAACCCTATAGCAACCATACTTAATAGTTAAATATGATAGGATTTCCCTTTGAAATTGAAATATTGAGAACAATATGAAGATGTTTGTTGTCACCAGCTCTATTCAACATTATCTTACAGATTTTAGTTAGGCCTATCAAGACAGAAAAAGAAATAAAACAAATAGTGTAGAGAAGAAGGCATAAAATTCTCATTATTTGTGTATACTAATTTTATTTGTAGGAAACCCAGAAGAATATAGAGGCAAATATTTAGAATTAAAAAGTGACTTTAACATGGCAAGGTCATACAAAAAACTCAGTTGCCTTGCTATAAATCAGCAACAAATTGAATGTAAAAATTTAAGCTTTCAAACACGTAGGAACATAGTATGTGAAAGACTTTTCTGCAGAAAACTTAGAAGATTATTAGAGAAATGAAATGGGGACACGTGCCCTCTCTGGATCCAGGTACCCAAAGTTTCGTGCACTGACCAGCAGCATCATAGTCACCTGGGAACCTATAAGACTTTCAAAATCTTGGGCTCCATTCCATACTTGCTGAGTCAGAAGCCATATTTTAACAAGGATTCCCTTGCAAAGTATATAAATATATTAAGGCCTGAGCAGCATTGGTCTAGAAAACACAATATGGTGTGACCCCATTTCTGTCTATAATCTCTCTATTATATGCAATCAAAATTCCAATAGATGTGTGAGTGTTTGTGCATGTGCATGTATGTGTGTATGTAAAACTTGATAAATCAATTCTGAAATATTTATAAAAGTGCTAAGGGACAGGAAGAGCTGACATTGTTGAAGAATAAGATGGCAAACTTGCTTTACTGTGTTAAGACCATTTAGTCAGTGTTCAGTCAGAGAAGCAGAGGTACTATGTCTAGATAGAAGATAGATGATTAGATAGATAGATAGATAGGTAGATAGATAGATGCATAATGTGTGTGTGTGAGTGAGTGTGAGAGACAGAGATTGGAAACAGAGACAGAGACAGAGAGACAGAGATTTCAACTTACACGATTGCAGGAAATGGTTAAGCAGCAGCAGTCTCTGAAAGGCTCTTGTTTTCACATGAGGACAAGGTGGACAAGAAGGACAAGCTGGAGCCTAGAAGCAAAACCTGGAACTCACAAAGACAAACCTGTGTCAGTTCACACCGGTTCCAGCTTCAACGAGGTGTGAGTTCTGCAGGAGAAGCTGGCATGCTTCATCATGGAAACCCACATGAGACCCAGTTGAAGCTGAAGAGGGCACAAGGAAATGTTGAACTATTTTAGTCCTGGTTTCTGTCCCGCATCAAGGTGAGCCAGTGCGACAAAAGTGTCAGGTGATCCTGTCTCAATCTTTGAAGTTTAAGATCCTGCTGTTTCAATTCCATGCTTCAAATTTCACCCCAAAATGCCCACCTTAACTTGGAACACACAAGGCAGAGAATTCTGAGAAACATAGTTTAGATTACCAAGTTGACACACCACAAAATCATTACTATGTGTTATCACACATATTGTTGCAAAGATGAGACAAGCCAAGAGCCCAGAAACAAACCCACATACAGAGGATACTTGCTTTACAAAAAATGTGGGAAGAGATTGGAATCTTTTTTCAACCAATGGTGCTGAGACAGAAATCCATATGGAAAACTTGATCTCTACCTCACAGAGTTTGCAAAAATTAATTCCTGGTGGATTTTTTGTTTGTTTGTTTATTTGAGTTTTTTTGTTGTTGTTTTGGTCTAATAGTAAAAGGCAAGACAAAAAGCTTCAGGAAGTTACTTAAGAAAAATATAATCTTCATCTCAGGGTAGGGAAATACTTGAGCTAAAAATCACTAATCATAAAGGAACTTGGTAAATTAGAGCACCTTAAATTCAGGTATTTCTGTTAATAGAAGGAAACTATTACAAAAGTAAAAAAGTAAGCCACAGGTAAAAAAGGATTCTTGAACACATAAAGCTGACAAAGAGCTCACAAAAAAACATATGAACGAGCTCCTACAAATATACCAAAAAAATGTGAAAAAAAAAACACAATAGAAACATAGGAAAATGATTTAAACCAAAAAAAAAAAAAGACTCCAAACAGCCAATTAGCAAATAAAAGTCAAATTTTAGTATGCTACATACTAAACTTAAAATATGTGTTTCCATTGGTCAAATGTAAAAATATAAATATCTGAGTTTTCAATAAGAATTACCTTGTACACTGTCCTTGCTGGTAGAGCAAGAAGAGGAGGATTGGATTGTATAATTTTAAAAATCACATATATGGTGAATAGTTCTGTTATTTTGTTTTCTTTTGGTTTCTGGAGGAAAAAACCAAAACTGCAATACAATAAATCATGCTTTCAAAACATTGCCAGCTAAGAGAGGTATCTCACCCTTAGTCTGTAAAATCAGGGGTTTTTTTTTTAAAAAGATGATATATGAACTAAAATTTGGACCACAGGATCATACTTTAATGAATATTCTTTTCTTGGCATTGCAAAACTCACAGTAGGTTGGCTTTTATCTAAAGTAAAACATGTTAGACCAGAATTTTTTTCAAAAATGTATTTTCTAACATTTTACTAGGGAAAAACCTAGCCCAAATTTCAAAATAAGCTTTAAATAAAAGCTAATTTTGAGAATTATTTTCATCAACTCATTGTTAAATAAGCATTTCTAATTGTGGATATTATACCCCTTAATCTGCATGGAAATTCAGTTGACTATCAAATTCCTTCAGAACATTTATAAATTTGGACCTTTCTACCAAAACTTTTCCAAGGTGATTTAATTATAGTTCATTAGAAAACCTATTATTAAGGGCTGTAAGGTGATGGGCCTAAATCAGTGGTTCTCAAATCTGTCTGCACAATGGAACCACCTGAGCAGCTTCACAAACTGCTGACTCTCCAACGACTGAGATTTAATTGGTCTGGAGTGTGGCCTGGACTTTTGAAAAAGATCTCCAGATGATTGCAATGTGCAGAAAAGTTTGGGAACCATGGAACCACTGGCCTAAGTTATCTAATATGAGTTATTTTAATATATTTGGCTCCAATCTGTATGGAGTATTTAGAAACCAAATGTCTTTAAATGATCACTTACGTTCAGTCAATGTTTCTTAACTTAGCTCTTACATCTCAATCCATCAAAACAGTTCTTGTTAAAATCACCACTGGCGTCCTTGTTGCTAAATCAGGTGGTCATTTCAAGTCCTCATCTTACTTGGTCTTCCAGTAGCATTTCTCCCTGTTCATGGCTCTCTCTTTCTTGAATAACTCTTTCCCTTTATCTCCCAGATTTCCCTCCTTATTCTCTAGTTGTTGAAATTAATCATGTTTTGAAAATATTGATGTCTGGGTCCCACCTCCAGCAATTCTCTTTTGATTGGTCTGGGATATAGCCTGGGCAATGAGATTTATAAAAAGTTTCCTAGGAGATTAAATGTGTAGAGCCCAAGCTCAGAACCATCAGTCCACATCCTCATGCAGGGGCCTTGACTCTGATTTAGCTTCACCTACCTCCCCCCTATTGATGAGCTCTTATTACCCCCTCTTCTTTTGATGTTTCTTCTTTCCCTGGACTCCAGAAAAATCTCTCTTTGCAATTTGAAAGACTAAAACTTCATCTCAGTCCTGAGGTCATTTTCCTCTCTCAAATATAAGATGTGAATCTCTATTCTTTCTTTGTTGGAAAAGGGAATGAGAAAGGGACCTAGTAATCCTCTAATTGTTCTCATTAGGCTCTGGGCAGGAAAAGTGAATTTTTCTTGCTCCCTGTTTAATGCAATCTGGCTACTACTTGTACCCCAGGTGAAGCTACCACAGCAGCCTCCGTCCAAAAGGCCTACTTTCAATTTTCCTAATGTGGAAATGAGGTGAGAGCACTAAACCTTTCCTCTTAACTAAACAGGGTCAAAAGGGCTATAAGCATTATTTTTTATATCATTTCCTTTGAAAAGAGGATGATGGAATGAGTTACAATGCAGCTCCTTAATAAATGAATTTATGTGTGCTGAAGGTCAGATGATGTATTCTGAAACTAATGAAGGGCAGGAAGTACTGCTAGTATTTCAGTGACTTCAGTCCTCTAAGCATAGCTTTATTATAAGTATTTTTGTTTTATTTGTGTGGTAGAGTTTGCTTTCTTATCATCCTTGTGGTTTTCACTGCTATTATCTTAACCTTTTCAATTTGCAAAATACACTAAAATAAAAAGCTTACAACAAACTAATTTTTATTTGAACTCACATACCAGCCAGATGCATTCTGTCTCACCATGCTAGTATATGCTGTTTGATGTGATCATATTATTTTTTTAAAGCATTCACATTGAATTTAAATTTATGCACTAAAATGAAGTGGAGAAAATGCTTTCTCAGTTTGCTTTTTTGCTGCTGTTTATCCTATCACTTTTTTATTTAAATGGAAAATCTCCAGTTCTGAAGTTTTATGTTAGTGCCCGAAATCCAAGGAGAGTGCGTGTTGCTATTTTCATTGTTTGAAAAATAAAAATGTACCTCTGATAATTTTTGTCTTTGATTATTGCTTCTTCAAAGGGTTTAAGCCAGAATGAAAGCCTTTGAAATTTTCAGAAATGAGATGACATGAGAGTTATTCTGTATGCACTGGAAAAACAGATGTGTTAACTTTTCTAACCAAACCTGAAATATACAATCACAAACTTTATCAGAAACAGAATGATTTCTGCAGGTGTATAGAACTTTATATTTTACTAACATAAAATGGGAGGAATAATGTCATATTATTTCTTTTTGTTGTCTAAGAATTTGGTTTCAATTAACATTTCAGAGAAAAAAAATTAATTCAGAAAGCAAAATGCATTCCATTGAAGGGGGAAAAGAAATCTCTTCTTGTCATTTTGGGTACAAATAGGCACCATTAGGAAAATAGCCATAAATTGCTTGAGAAGTTGAGCTCCTAATTGAGAAATTCCAAATTAATAAAAGCCAAATTTCATTCATTTACGCAATGGACCAAATCTTGTAATCAAATTTATTTGAAATACCCATTGACTTCAGCGAGAGTTTCTCATATGGAATAATTGTAGAATTAAGCTCAATGCCACTAACTGAGAAAAAAACACTAATAGACTTTGCGTTGTGGCAACTGATGGCCTAGTCTAGATAACCTATTCTTTGGATGTCGGTGGCATAGTTACTCACTGATTCACAGCAGTACAGAAATGGACCTAATGATGCAAAGAAACAAATAATCTCTATCCATTATGCTTTCAGGCTTTCCAAGATATAAGTACTTCTTCCTTACACACTTCTGAGGATAAAAGAGAAACAAGAGAAGCATGCTAACTGTCCATTGACCAGCATGTATCCTCATGCCAAATAAACATGGGTAATTTTGAAGTTTAAATATTAAGTGAAAACTCTCAATAACATAGCTTGCAATTCAAGTTTACTTAATATCCACCCTATTATATTCAAGCCACTTTGAAAACACTGCCAAAAGCTATACCATAGGGTAAATTCCAATTCTTTCAGTGAGGATAAATTAAAAATGGAGTCAGGCTGGTTAAAGGTGTCCTGCAAGGGTGAGGGTTCGGTTGTTCAGTTTTGTTCAACACTGTACCCTCAGGGCTTTAGAACTTGCGTGACTGCAATCTTAAATTAAACTTGAGGATAGTACTTTCCAAATCTGAGAATGGCAAAGAAGATAAACTCTACATTGACAAAAATGTGCTGCAGATAACTACATGAACCCTCAAACATTGCCTCCTAGTTGTTCAAACTGAAATGGCCTTTGGCAATAAATTAGCATATTCCTTGTATCTCAACCAATGGAGAAACTGATGTTTAAAGACGGTTAAGCGGCTTATCAAGGAGCCCACGTTTTTTACTGGGCGGCGTCCTGCTGTAACTCAGCTCCCCTGATGTGCTGTGTTCACTGTTTTGCCCCTACTGGCTCTGCTAAATACCAACAAGAGTATCTGCTGCTGATGTCACCTGTCACTGATCCAGGAGCCACGCTAAACTCCGGGCCTCCCATCTCCTCCTCCTTCTCCTCTCCAGTTCAACAACTAGGTCAGAATGGAAGCCTGAAGTCAGAGACAAAAGAAAAATATCACTACACTCTCCCCCACCCTCCTCAAGAAATCTCCCTATCAGCAAACACTTATTAAAGTATCCGGTAGGTTGAATCATTTACCCCAACAAAAGACCAAAAAACCCGTCCTTAATCCTAATCCATGCTCCTCTGCCATTTGTAAGTAGGACTTTTAGAGCGTTGTTATTAAAGAGGGGCCCTGACTGAGCCAGAGGGGGTCTTAGTCCCTGTCCCTGGAGGCCTTATAAAGAGGAAATTCAGACACAGTCAGTTAATAGAAACCAGAAACTGGAAGAAGCCAGAAAACAGAAGCCGTAAGACAGAGAAAGCCACAGGGGGAGAGAATGAAGCAGATGGCCCCATGCTGGAGGACTGCCATCGCCAGAACGCTACCCATACCAGAGCTGCGAGACAATAAATTCCTTTTGTTAAGCCAACCCATTGTGTGGTTTTTGCCCTAACAGTTCCGGCAAACTAAGACACGGTAGCAACTGGGTCCAAACTCATTGGCCCAGGATACTTGGGAACAGAAATGTACATATGAATAAGTTGTTCTAACCAGTACAATTTATTGCATACTTCAAGTCACATTCAAAGGTCAGTAGCTAAGCCTAAATACCCCCAGCACGGTTTCAACTCCTCTGCCATGGGTGGAATAATCACGACAGGTCACCATAAAACAGAGTGAGTGATTCCTGTTTTCATTTCCTCATGTCCTGACCTGAAACATCTAAAGAGAAATAAGTAAGCCATTTCATATAAACCCAGTGGGGGGAAAAATACTTTAAAATAGCCTCTCATATACTATTATTGATTTTATATTTTGTTTAATTAGGATTACTAATAACCATTGCATCCCCATTATGTTCCAGCTAGGCACTATGTCATGCCCTTCACATGTTCTTTCTAATCCTCACACTAACCCTGCTATCTTCCCCTGAAGAGTCTTGACTCTTGTTTCATCAGCCATTTCATTTATTGCCTGATCATCTTGAACAGCTGTTGGCTTACCTCTAAACTTTGTTAGTGTGACCCTGTGGAAAGTGCAAGATTTCCTCAAGTCTCTCTAACAACCTCCAAACTGTCTCCTTTAAGAAAGGCGTTTAGTTTTACAAGAAGTGATTTCACAATCTTTTATTCATCTTAGAGTCTAACACCTATACTGCCTAGTACATAATAGCTATGACAAAGCACAATTACTAACCATGTGTCCTCCCAGGGTCAGGGTTTCTCTAAGGACTTTGAAAGCCAGGTTCTAGGAGACAGGACTATAGGTATGCCCACTTTACAGGGAGGAAGAAACTGAGACTCCAGAGGTTAAATAATTTGCTCAAGGACTTGGCTTTAAACTTTGGCAATGTGGGTTCAGAGTAGATCTTCCTCTAGAATGTGGTCCCTACTTGTAAGGCAGAGGCTGTGGTCTCTCAGCTGCAGGCCGAATTTGCCAACAAGGTGTTAGCAGTCTCTCTCTGCTCTGGCAGGATTAGAACTCTGCCTTGTTTTCTTAGCCTTGCTCAACCTGGGGTATCTTTCCACTATCAATCTCATAGCAACTGCTATCTGGTAAATACCAAGATGTTTTCCTTGATCATGTGCAGCCCTCCCTTAGATGTAGACTCAGGGGAAAGATCCCCACGGACCTTTGTGCTTCTCTTTACACAGCTAGCTTCTTGCATATGCCCTTCCCCTTTGATTCCAACTGTTTTGTCTGTCTTTTCCGCTGACCTCTGCCTCCTCAGCTCAGCAGGACTGCTATATTTGCCTTGCTGCAATTGTCTCCCTGCAATTGGAAAATAATTGTTCCAGCAGAGAAGTAGATAACTTATCTTGTTTATTTCCTTCTGTCAGAGATCAAAGTTCTGTAATGCCTGTGGCCCAAAACCTGAACGCAGTTATTTTACATATTTTGTCTACTTTGATACTTGGTTAATGGTAGAGGGCAGGTTCCATATCAGTTACTCGATCATGGCCAGAAAGCAGTACTCAAGCTGATGCATTCTTGTGCAAATAAGTCAATCCCTCCGAATATCATCCTAAAGTATAAAATGAGAGAGTTTGCCTTTAAGTGACCTTTTTCTTTTAAATGTTTTCTTGAAATGCAGTGGTTACTTTAGGGCCTATTGGAATATGACAATGTAAACTTGATATTTTAGTGAATGTCCCAAAATGCTGTGATTTTCAAATTATTGTAGCCATTTAATTATTTATTTTACTCCTCTGTCAGGAGCTACTGAATTATGGAGCTGTATCTGCTTTGATATTAAAGAGTACTAAAAGTTTTGGTAATAGATGATGATGATGGTAGCATAATCTAATGAACAGCACTGAATTATATATTTGAATGTGGTTTGAAGGGGAAATTTCAGGTAATATATATGTTACTGGAATTTTTAAAAAACCCATGGAACACGACACAAACAATGAACACTAAATTAAACCATGGACTATAGTTAATACTAAAATTATTAAAAGGTGCTTTTATCAATTTTAACAAATGTATCACATCAATGCAAAATGTTAGAAATAGGGTGGTATTTTATATTTTTATGCATGATTTTTCAGGTAAACCCATACCTTCTCTAATAAAAAGAAAAGAGTACTATATTGTTATACTTAATGTGTACATTAATGTTATGCCTTAATTCAGCAATTATTTATGACTGCAGCTATGGCTCATGGACTATAGTGTTGGTGTAATGTATAGCTTTTAGTAATAGTGTTTACTATTCTCTTTTAAATATGATTTTGAGTAATGTAAATAAATCTACCTCTTACATTCCTCAATGTTCATGTCTACATTTCTTTCAGTTACTCATAACTTAAAATATCCTTTATTGTCCACTAAATATGTGCTAGACACTGTTGCCTGCTATGAATATAATAAATGACTAAGGCTAAATACCTACCTTTAAGGAACTGTGTCTATTTAAAAGACTTAGGCATATGAATAATAAAAGTTTTCTAATAAAATTGTGTCCAAAATATTTTGGACCCAAAATGAGAGTGATTAACTCTGCCAGAGTCTTCTGATAAAAGTTCCTGGGAAAAAAAATTAAAATTAAAATTAAAAATTAAATTTAAAATAAGTGCCTGGAAAAGGTCAATTTTAAGGTGACTGACTAAGAAAAATTATCAAGGCTAAGAGTTTCAATTCCAATGCTAGTACTTACTGGCTATGACGTCATTGGCAAACTTATACACTTTCCGCAACTTCAGTTTTCTGCTCTATAAAACAGAGATAATATTAACTTTGCAATTTTGTTGCGATGGTTAAAAATTAAGTTTATGTATGTTTAAAAATGCTTAATGATGAAATAATTCATCATTATTTCATTACATGCCATGACTGTTTATTGTTGGCATATGCAATTTTCACTAATTCCATATTAATTGTGGAACTTTCCATTGTATATTCTGATCTGCAAAACATTGCAGTATAAATCATGCATGAGTTATCCATTTTTTTAGAAAAAGGAAAAAAAAAGATCAAAAATAACATTAAAATGTGTTTTTCTTTGAGGAGTTAGGGTTGCATTAGCCTTTTGCAGGGACACAGGATACCACTGTTTTTTTTCTATTTTGAACATTGCTATAGGTTGAATAGTATGGACTGAAATTGTCCAGAAACCAGAGAGAAACTTGGCATTTGTCTGATAGGTTATACGTACTTTTTTGTACTTTTTCAGAACAATGAAAGAAGCCTATTGTAATGAATTCATGACATTATAACTGACAAACAAGCTCCTTCCACAAGTTTCCTACTTCTTAATTTCTTGGTTTTCTTTCTGTGTATCACTCTGTTTTAGTTTCCTAAAGGCTGATGGGAGCAATATACCAAAAATGGGTTGGCTTTTATAATGGGGATTTATTAGGTTAAAAGCCTACAGTTGTAGGATATGAAAATGTCCACATCAAGGCATCATTAGAGGTTCTGTCTCACTGAAGGCTGGCCACTAGCAATCCCTCCATGTGGCAAGGTACACGGTGGCATCTGCTTCTCTTCCAGGTCTCTTTGCTTCAACTTCTGGCTACTCCAGCTGTGGCTTCCTTTCTCCTGGGTTCCTCTGTGAGCTCCTGGGTTCCTTTTCTCCACCTGTACAGCTTTTTCTTTGAGTCTTTGCTTTTAGTCCTCCATTTATAAAGGACTCCAGCAAGAGGGCCAAGACCCACTCTGGGTCATGACTCATTGAAGTAATTCAATCAAAGCTCTGCAACTGAATCCCATCTAATCAAAAGGTCCCACGCCCACAGCAATGAAACACTTTTTCCTGTTGGAATTCAAATTTCTACATAGCAAATTTGCTAGTATGCACCACCTCCAATTTCAATCTCTTTCCCCTCATTTTAGTTTGAAAACCCCTACCCTGTCTCACAATGAAGAAAGTACCTCCTGTCAAAAATCCAGACCAACCTTAGAATTACCTCCATTTTTCCCTTTTACTCAGCCTTCAGAGTCTTTCATGGCCTGTTGTCTAATATAGAAAAACTTGCATTATTTTATCTCTTTTTATTTTTAACCTTTTTATGGTGCAAGGGTGAGTCTAGTCCCATTTACTCCCAGGACTGGAAGGAGAATATATCCTTTTTCATGTTATGTCTATTATCAAAAACCTAAATCCTATTATTTAACATCCAGCTTCTGGCAATGGCCTTTGAAATGATCACATTGACAGACTAGCCTCCATTTCCCTCCCAAAAGCATCTACAGATTATTGCCAGATTAATCTCCCATCAATATCCTTTTCTGCATTCAATTGCACTTCTAAAACTTTTATTGATTCCTTCTTACCCTTTACATTTAATAAAATATGACTACTTTTGTGCATGTATTTTAACATCTTTGCTGACTTACCCCTCCCTAGCATATTTCCTTCTGCTCCCTATATACACTATCTGCTCTAAGACTTTTATTTGGTCTTCTCTTACTCCAAAGAAAGTCCACATGCACTCTGACTTCACTTAAAGTTTCTAAATTGTCTTTTTTTTATACATTTCTACTTCTATTTTAAGGCCTGGCTCAGATGTCTACTATCCCTGTCTAAGACCCTGAAACTCTACCAGGAATTCTTCCTCCCAGTTCACAGGAGAAAATACATTGGTCCCTGGGTCTCATGCATAGCAGTTTCCCTGGATTCTCTCAAGCCTGAATATGACCCAAGAGGGTTAAAGCCCCAGAGGATTTAAAACATTCAGCAAAGGTTAATCTTTTCTTATGAGAAATTCTCATTCAAGATGATGAGAAAATAAAATTTATTCTATAACTTTTTTAAGTAGGTATAATCAACCATAGTATGTATTAGGAATTCAGCCCTATTTAGGTATTATATCCTCCCATGAAAAAAGATTGCACTCTAAAATGAATTATGGTTAAAAAACATGGAAAAATTGTAGAAAAATAAAAATGGTTTACAAATGGATAATTCAATGATTTCATGGAGATTATAAGAATTTGGAAAAGTTCATGAAAAGATATCTGTAGTGCGTGGAAATTTAGATGCATCCAAAGGTTTGGGTGTTTTGCAAACAATTTGAACCTGAGCATCAATAAAACCTGATTCCAGTTTTAGCATGGTATGGCCATCACAGTCGCAAGTACTTTTTGTCATAAGTCATGATAGAAATACCACTGGAGCAGACTTTCTAGGTCCACAGCCTCCCAGAATCTGGAAGTGAGATGTAAGAAAAACAAACAGACAAGAGCATACATGTGTGCATGTGCAAGCAGCCAGTGTCTATGTTGACTCTTTTAGAAGGATCTACTGAGGTATCTAAGATAGAATGTAGAAAGATTCAGGATGCTTGGTCTCTTCAGTGATTCCAAGACAGTGATTTGTGTGTTATTTTGTTGTTTCCAGGGAGTCTCTGCTCAGGGTTTTCTGCTCTCAAAGCTACTTAGTTGTGTTAGTATATCTCTTTCCCAAACTAGTGCCTTCTCTGTGGATAATTTCAGTTTCAAAGATAGCCACAAAATCTGAAACTGTATTTCAAAGAGCTTTTTTCCCCTTCTTTTCTTAAATCTGGCAGCAGTGACACCTGCAGTGGGTATTAATTTACGTATGTGTATGCATGCATGTGTGTATGCATGGATGTGTATGTGCTTGTATATGTATGTGTGGGGGGAAAGGGGTGTTTGTTAAGAACCAATTGCTAGTTCTCAAGTGAAGAGAAATGTTACCAAATGCATATGCATATAAATAACTATTTATCGAAAATGTAACTATTATTGCAACATAAAAAATCAATGTTGGTCCAATTATTTTCTGCAAGCAGTATCATGCATTGCAGCATAGATGCTCATTAGATTAAATCAAACTGTTCTTAAATACCATTTTACCAGCTGTTACTGGATAAAGGGTGAACAGAACAGTTTATAGGAGCAAATTTGGAGTTCTCTGGCATACGTCCTTGCCAACATTGCTACAGCTGTATATATTGTTTATAAAAAACAAATTCCCTTAATGGTTTTTCTTAACTTTTATTGAAGTATGTTTTTTCCAAAATAATTTAATATGTTTCCTAGGGAAAAAAATCTTGCTACAGGTAGTGAAAGAAGCCAAATTCAAGTTCAAAAGATAATTACAATTGTTCTATACTTTAATCTAAAATAAACTGTAGAAATTATATCATTAAAAGATTTCCCAATTTTGCTGAAAGAGATTTTTGTATATCAGTGTTTTAAAAAATATTCTACATTTCCAGTAGTGTATAATTAGGTTTAATCAAACAATTAATAACAAAGTTTCTTAAACACTGTCACAATGTGACATTGAAAAGATATAAGGTCCATTTTTTGGCCTTAATTCAAGTTTTAAATAATTTTTCTTGACCCAATTCAAACCCATTTTTTTAAAAATGAGAAACTGAGAGATTCAGATACTTAAGAGTCTTGATCGAGGATTACACAATTTATTAATAGACAGAACCACCAGGTTGCATAAATTCTGAAGGTACCATTTACATTATGCAAATGGAGTTGTTACTGGAGGTAGAGTTATTATTAGAGAACAATTCCAATTCCTATTCACATTTGACCAAATCCTGCTGAACAACAAAGTTTTCTTAAGTTGTAAAACACAAGAGAAATGCAAAATGTTAATGTTATAAACTACAACAAAAATGAAATTATAATGTTGATTTTATGAAAGCATTACAAAGGAGCATTTAAATTTCAAACAATTGATGTCATCCTAAGCATATATTATATTTACTAGGTGATAGAAAAGAGTAATTGTTTCCTCATTCTACCCTCACCCTCCTCTTGTCATCTTTCATATCATCTTCTAACATTTTAGTTTCTCCATGAACTTTCTGCTGGGAAGAGTAGGAAGGTGTTTGGCTAAGTAGAAAACGTAAATTGTCTTTGGCCACACTCTTCATTCTCAGCCTAATACTTTCGATTTCTTTACAGTGTACTGAAATCACTGTTCCTTCTGTGTTTTACCATGAATTTCACCGCACATTTGAACCCTGAATTAAACCATTCCTTTTCTTAGGTTGAGGATTTTTGTAGGAAACAAATAAATAAATCTGACCAATGGCCATTTTGTAATTAAAGTAATAATGCTCTTATTTTCTTTGGAGACCAAAATTGATTGTTTTACAGAGTTTCCTAGCTACAGCAGAGAGTAACATACTCTATCATCTAAGTGAAAGAAATAATGAAATCAAGTCTCTAGATACTTCAGGTTAGGAGGCAGGTACCCACATTGTAAGAGAAGATACCAGCATGACCACATCCAAGTCTAGACTCTATCTCTGTTCAGCCATAGATTTGGGTATGTCTGAACCTCTCTGGGGAGCTAGTTGGACAGTCTGCCTGGGGTCTATTTGCATTGTGAGGACTGAGTATCCTCCTAAAATACCTCAATTTAAAGCTTCAGAAGGCAAAAGGTGGCAATATTATAATACTGTAGGAAAAGGGTGCTTTTAAATAAAAGTCAGATTTTCCTCTGGCTCAGGAATCATAGATTTATGCCTGAGGCCAAGGAAGAGGCTAAAACAGAGAGGGCTTACAAAATAAAGAGTTGTTTCTTCACTTCATCTTCAAAGAGTTAACTGTAGTTAATGTAGGTGAGATAAAAAATATTTCCTCTCTGAGGGTGAAATACATTTTATCACCTGCAGAAATCAGGCTAAATATACTAATAGAGGTAACAAATGGATAGCTTGAGAGCAAATCCTGGCTCACAGATTTTTTTTTTAACTCAAAAATGAAAAAAATTTTACAGATTAATCCACATCTCTGGCCGATGTTTCCATACATCAATATTCCACTGAAAGTGATTAATGACCACCCTGAAAGTGGGCATAGATGCTCTACTTTGCCAGAATCACCACCGCTTCTTAATTTCTTATACCAATCCCTTCCATACATTCTTCATACAAGGCTAGAAACTTCAAGAACCAGAGCATAAGGTTATAGAACAGCAAATTCTCTGTGGCCCTTGAGAAGATAATATATTAACACGTACATGATGCTTTTTTTTGGAGTTACTAGGGATTGAACATAGGGCCTCATATATGGGAATCAGGCACTCAACCACTGAGGTACATCTGCTCCCCCATAATGCATTCTTTCAAGATTGTTCCAACTGATCATTTTATTCCCCTGCTTAAAATACTTCAGTGGTTCTAAAATAGCTCCTTAGGTCTCTTCTTAACTTTCCAGAGTAATCTCTTGCCACTGACACTCACTACCCTTCTGCAGGTCTTGCACAAAAGCTAGACTCAATGACTTCAGGTTTCATAAGGTTAATTATCTCTTATGTATAAGCTAGGTCTTTGCTTATGAACGCTGCTCAATGCAATGATCCTTTACCACAAACCTCCCCCTCCCCCCAGCCTATTTAACTCATATATTGTCCAAGACATCACTTCCTCCAGGAAGATTCCCCTAATCTGCCAAGCCTGTTCTAGAAGGGCCTCTTCTGTGTGGTCCTACTGCATCGAGTATGGCAATTATAAGTTTTCTCATCTACCTCCATTCTTTACCTGTAGGAAGCAGGAAGATAGTGTCCATGTCTTTTTCACCATTATATCCCAAGTGCCTAGGATCAGCTAGTAATGTAAAGAGTATTTGATAATTTAGTAAGTGTGAAGGTTAAACTCAGGTATAAATTTGGCCCAGTAATTGTGCCCAGTTGTTTGGTCAAGCAAGCACTGACTTAATTGTTACCGTGAGGACATTTCAGGGACTTAAATCATCAGTGAGTTGATTGCATCTATGGCTGGTTACATCTATAATCAACTGAGGGATTGTCTACAGCAGTGAGTGACATCTCATGCAATCTGTTGAAGGCCTTAGAAGAAGAAATGATTTCAGCAGTCAGAAGGGAGAATCCAATCTCTACTTCAGAAAGACAGCTTCTCCTGGGAACTCACTGAGGAATTTCATTGAGGCTCCTGGTTTGCAGTCTGCCTTATGGAATTTGGATTCATGCATCCCCACAGTCACATGAGGCAATTTTATAAAATCTCATAATATTTATATCTTTTGTCAATACTTTTTTCCTAGAGAGCCCTGACTAGTAGAGTAAGTGAAGGAATGGATGGATCAATTTGGATGATTTTGAGTGTGTATATCTGTTTTGTTTTGTCTTGTTTTGTTTTGTTTTCTTTTTTGGAGGAGTGGACAGAGGGTTAGAGTTCTTACAACTTCACAACTCAGAAATGAATGGTAGAGAGCCAGAAAAAAATGCTTGGTCATTCTTCTGTGGTCACTTTGCTTCCCATCCTACTCTGACCTGGTTGTCTTATATGTGTTCTCTCCAAAGATCAGTTACAGTAAGTGTTAGACCTTGATAAAAAGTTTAATATGTTTTTTTTAGAGAAGATGTGAACTTACGAAACTATCATACACATGTGTAGAATTCCCATACAACACTCTGCCACCAACACATTACATTATTGTGGAACATGTGTTACAGATTACAATATAATATCATCAGACTATTATCACTAACTATGGTCCATGGAGTACATTTGGTATATTTTCCCCACACTCCTATTGTTAACATAATGCATCTTTGGCATTGATGCAAGAATATTCCAGTATGGCTGTTAACTATAGTCCATAGGTTATATTAATTGTGTTTTTCCCATGCTTCTCCACATTCTCTTTTTTTTTTTAAGATGTATTTATTTCTCCTCACCCTCCATTGTCTGTTCTCTGTGTCCATTTGCTGTGTGTTCTTCTGTGTCTGCTTGTATTCTCATTAGGTGGCTCTGGAACCAATCCTGGGAACTTCCGGAGTGGGAGAGAGGTGATCAGTCTCTTGCACCACCTCAGCATCCTGGACTTCTCCCTGTCTCTCTTCTGTGTCTCTTTTTGTTGTGTCACCTTGCTATGTCAGCTCTCTGCATGGGCCAGCACTCCTGCATGGGGCAGCACACCTGCACCTGGCAGCACTCCGCATGGACCAGCTCTCCACATTGGCCAGCTTGCCTTCACCAGGAGGCCCTGGGTATCAAACCCTATACCTCCTATATGGTAGATGGGAGCCCAATTGCTTGAGCCACATCTACTTCCCTCCACATTCCTACCACTTTGCAATAGTGATGTACATTTGTTCTAGTACATAGAAGGACATTCTTGTATTTGTAAATACAAGAATTCTCATCCAACTCCAGGTTCACTATATTTTTCAGTGCCTAGATTATTCTTTAGCTCTCTTTCAATTGACATTTACATCCTTAGACTACCCTTTTCAGACACAATTCCATTTATAAACCAGCTACATTAGTTCTACTCACTATAATGTGTTACCATCAACTCTATCCATTTTCATACTTTTACATTCAAGATAATTAAAACTGCTACATACATTAAGCATCAGAACCCCTTCTCAACCCTCCTCCTATCTCCTAATTACCTGTACTCTACATTTCAACTCCCTGCCTTTATTCTTTGTATTTAGTTCATATTAGTGAGACCATGCAATATTTTTCCTTTTGTGTCTGGTTAATTTCATTTAGTGTAATGTCTTCAAGTTTCATCCATGTTATCATATGTGTCCCAGTTCATTTCTTCTTATAGCAACATAGTATTCCATCATATGTATATACCACATTTTGTTCATTCATTCCTCAGTTGATGGACACTTGGGTTGTTTCCATCCTTTGGCGATTATAAATAATGCCACTATGAATTAGCCAGAATTCTTATTTTTCATTCTTTCTCTACTTTGGAGAGTCATCTGTGGGAATGGACCTGGGTGGCTGATAGCTGGAACCTTAGAGGAAGGTGCCTGCGATGGTTAAGCTATTGTGTGTTCAACTCGGCCTGGTAATTGTGTCCAGTTATTTGGTCAAGCAAGCACTGGGCTAACTGTAATACAAGGGCATTTATGGACTTTAGTCACCATTGACTTTACTGCAGTGGTAAGTCATAGATAGTTGATTATAATTACATCAATCAGGGATATTGTCATCAGCAATTAGTGATGCTTAACCCAATCAGTTGAATCCCTTAAAAGGGGAAGTGATTCCAGCATTGAGAGAGAATTTCCCAGCTCATCTTTGGACAGCCAACATGTCCCAGAACTCGTCAAGAAACTTCATTGGACTTTCATTGCCTACCTGCAGAACCTGGACTTGTGCATCCCCACAACTGCGTGAGAGACTCTTATATAATCGCATACCATTGACAGATATCCCTTGTTGATTCTGTTTCCCTAGAGAACCCTGACTAATACAGTACCTATTGTCAACTTCAGGAACTCAGGGCATTCTTCAGCCTCTGCCCAATCTGCTCTCCTGAACCTACTTCCCCATCTACCTCTCTGATCCGTTCGCTCTCCCTGATTCTCTCCCCTCTGCCAGGTTTGTGGAATAGCAATTTGCTTCCCAGTGAGTACAGTTTGTTTCTTTATCCTTCTTTGCCCTTCAAATAATGCCATTCATCATATTCTTTAGCCCTAGACCTCGCCATGCCTCTGCTTGGGAGAGCCACAGCCTAGTTCTGTACCCAGCACCCAGCTCTCCTTGGAGAGGAAAAGCACAAGAGTCACCAAAAGGTGGCTTCATGGCTTCATTTGTACTCAAGTTCTGCTCTTCTGAAGCCTCCTCTCCACCCTACTGCAATCACTATATTTTTTATCACTGTTTCCCAGTGTTTGGGGATAGATCTGAATTCATCCTTAAGAAATTTAAATTTGAGTTTTCTTATAGATGCTAATCTAAGAACATTAACATAAACATGCATTGGATCATGTGGATGATCACCTTATAACTAGATTACTGCCAAACTGTTCTGGTGTTCACATTTCAGTTCATGTTTACCTTGGTATCAATGCCAAATAGCACTGTTTTAATGATCCCAATCTAATGAAAAACTAACACAGGCAGAATAAATATGGAAATGATGCCTTCAGTCAAATGAACGCCAAATAACATCATAGACAGAACGCTGTAAAAATAAATGTTTTGCAATAATTCATACACAGACAGGTGTTAGGAAACTGAGTCATCACAAAATGAACAGTAGCATAAGATGGTGAACTCAAAATATATTTTTGTGGTAGCAATTGGTATCATATGAATGAACAGTTGGTTTCTGAAAAATGCCATTATTTGTCACATAAAATTCTTAATTCAAATTGTATTGGTTTGGTAGAATTTATATTTAATCTCTAAATTTAATTTGCTCTTATATAAGAGCTATAAGAAGATGGAATTTATGGCTAGATTTATGTTTGAACACTTTAAACAAAATAATAATAAACATAACTTAACACTATGGAGTTCATGAGATGAAAAAAAATTTTAAGGTACACTGTCATGTTCTCATATGCACTTCAACCAACATGGCTACTTCTTGAAGGCTTTTCTTGGAAGTCTCCTCTGCAACTATGAAATGTAATTCACTGTGCTTGTTCTTCTGTGACAGGGAAGATACTAAACCATAGTCACTTTCAATCTTCATCTTCCCCTTTTCTGCCAAAGAGAAATCTATCTCAGTGCCCCCCTCCACACCAGCATTAGCCTACCCATTTGAACTTTCAAGGATGAGTGGCAATCTACTAAGTAATAGGAAAACTGAAAAACTACAAGGAAGAAGAAACCTTTAATATGTTTTTCATTTAAAAATAAGGATAGGGGAGCAAGTGTAGCTCAGTGGTCAAGTTCCTGTTCCCCATGTATGAGGTCCTGAGTTCAATCCCTGGTACCTCATTTAAAAAAATTAAAACAAAATGAAAAAGAAGAAGGATAACTGTTTGCAGGGAAGAAGGCGAATATAAAGGAGGAAAGAGAAGGCAAGGGATTTAAGGTGAGCTGTCTAGACTTGGGATTATATTTTGGGTGGAAGGTTGAATATGGAACAGAGAAAGAAATTTTGGGGGAGAGTTGTCACTAATTAAGTAGAGAATGTTGTGAATAGTAAAGAATTGAACAGAAATCTTTTAAAAAGTCTTTTAATATATATTTCAAATCCAATCTCTTCTGTTAACAGACTTTGAGATAGGGTGATAAAGAAATGCATTGCTTATAATTTATTTGAGCTGGGGGAGTCCTTTACATGAGAGCTCTATACACTTTTACTTGAGAGCACCGGGTCAGCGTGGCCAACCTCGAACACCGGAGCTGGGAAAGGCGCGGCCGCTGTGCCGCGTACCGGACGCAGCCTGAGGGGCGGGGCAGAGCCGAGAGAAGCATCTTCTGATGAAAATGCCGCAAATATTTGGATTGGAGCTATCTAAAACTTCATGACCTCTTAGTCCATCTGAACCCCTTGTTCAACTCAGCGCATTTGTCTATGGGTCGCTCACTATTCCCTTTTGCTTTTGTGACTGTTTTATACTCTCAAGACAACTTCCTAGTAACTTGGAACTCCTCTTACTCTCCTGCAAATGAACTCACCAGCTCATTAGGATAACAGCCATTATCAAGAATTCACGGCTGCAAGTCTGCCTCGCTAAATACATCTGAAAACATCCTTACCTTCTTTACACAAGACTCAAATGACAGGATGACATTTCTCATAGAGTGATGTCCCATTTCTCCTTCTTGCCTAGATTCTAGCTCTTCCTCCATAAATTAGCTCTATTCCTGTTTTTGTCTTCAAATAATTTCTCTGTAGGCTCCTGATTCCTGACATATAAGCATGCTCAACTCTCTTTTAGAGTAAAGAAAAACAAAACAAAATCCCTTGACACTGTAATTCCATCTGTCAACACCCTATCTCGTTCTTTCTTCTCTAAACTATGTTTACTGAAAGGATAGTTCATATTCTACAATTTCTACCTCCCATTCACTCCTCAACTTTCTAAAGTTTGGATTCTGCTCCCACTACTCCACTAACGTAGTCCATAATCTTCCCATTTCTAAGCCTAATAGATACCTTCAGAATTTATCACATTGGATTTTCCTTTTGCATTTCCACCATTGATCACTTCATCTTTGATACTTATATTTGGATTCCAAGACCACCTTACTGATTTCTTTGTTGATCTCCTTTTCTGCTACCTGTTCCTTAAAGTTGATGGAATCCAGAACTGTATCTTTGGCCCCCTGATTTTCTCAGCTGTGAGATGAGAACATCTCAACCGGTGTTGTATCTTCGCTCATGTTTTTAACCACCATTTGCTGGCTGATAATTCATACATCTTCATATTTAATCTGACTATCTTCCTTAAGGATGTACCATGTACTGTTAGACATCTTTAGGTGAATGGCCTACAGAACTAGTCTATACACATTTCTGAAAACTCTTGTTGCACCCCATGCTAAATCTACCCATGTTTCTTTTACAGTAAATGGTCCTCATCTACCTCGTTGTACATCCATCACAAAAGCCAAGAATCAGGGACCCACCCTAGACTCATAACGTCTCTCATCCCTGTATCCAAATGAACTCAAATGTCCTCTGGTCTCATCAGTGAATAATGATGGAATGAAGCCATCTTTACATGCATGCCAAATTATACTGATTCTAACTCTGCTTTTTCATCTGATCCATCTAAAATCTAACTTCCTTCTAAAAGTGTTTACCAGGTATCATTTAATACTTAAAGGTTGCATGTTATGTGTTCACAAACCATTCTGTCTTTGGCAAGTATTACCCAAAATCTTTCACGACTTTTTTGCAGATTAAAGAAAACTCACCAAGGCCACTGTTGAGGGTACTCAAAATGACAGCATCAACCTCTAAGCAAACAAGGTGTATCTGGATGGCCCCAAACCTTCCCTTCTGCAGGGTTTCAGAAGAGTGAGGGGCTCCATGCCGACATGGAAAGAATAAATTCCTCCCTAGTCCTTAACCATAATTTGTTACCTGACTTCCAAATTATTTTTGCTTAAACCCATAATCTCACAATGTCTTGTGGGAACCATTCTACAATTTGCTTTGTGGCACTTCTCAACCAACATCTTACAAAATTTCTCATAAAAACAGAATAACCTACACTTCTTAAACAAAAGAGCACAAGTCTCTTTGCTGGGATTGGCAGGAAACTGTTTTTTTGTGTGGTTTATTTATTTATTTATTTTTGTAGCAGTTTGATATTATTTATGAGTTCCAAAAGGAATTATAGATTGTGTTTGTAAACTGGTCTGTTTCTTTGGGCATATTAGATTGTATTAAATTCACTTCTTGATTAAATTATGATTAAGGCTTTGATTTGGCCATGCCAGTAGGATATCGAGTCCCCTGCTCCCTTGGTGAGGAGGGCTCACAGAGAAAACAACATGGCAGAGGAGAGAGGTGGAGTTTTGATGCTGGAGCCCCAAGGGAGAGCCATGCTGTTTGCCTCATAGTTTGCAGCTGAAGAGACCAGAGCCCTGAACAGCTGAGAAGGCTTGGGAAAAAACAAGCCCTGGGGAGAGAGGCAAACCTCATACTAACCTACAGCTAAGAATAGAAATAGTTGGGACCATGAAGCCTTAGGAGGAAGAGGAAGGCTAAACCCTGGCAGAGACTGGCAGCCATTTTGTTCCAACATATGGCAACAGACTTTGGCAAAGGAAGTAACTTATGCTTTATGACCTTGTGACTGTAAGCTTCTACCCAAATAAATACCCTTTATAAAAGCCAACAGGGAAGCGGACTTGGCCCAATGGATAGGGCATCTGCCTACCACTTGGGAGATCTGTGGTTCAAACCCCAGGCCTCCTTGACCTGTGTGGAGCTGGCCCATGTGCAGTGCTGATGCACACAAGGAGTGCTGTGCCACGTAGGGCTGTCTCCCACATAGGGGAGGCCCACACGCAAGGAGTGTGTCCCGTAAGGAGAGCTGCCCAGCACGAAAGAAAGTGCAGCCTGCCCAGGAATGGCACCGCACAGAAGGAGAGCTGACACAACAAGATGGCACAACAAAGAGAAACACAGATTCTTGGTGCCACTGATAAAGATAGAAGCGATCACAGAAGAACACACAGCAAATGGACATGGAGAGCAGACAACTGGGGAGGGGAGGCAGAGAAGGGGAGAGAAATAAATTTTAAAAAATAAAAAGCCAACAAAGTTCTGGTACTTTGCAACAGCTCTTCCTCTTTTATCCTATTATAAAACTGTTGATTTCTCTCTTATTGATGAATATAATCTGATGATGAGGGCTTGATGCAGCTGTTTGTTTGTATGTAGTATCTATACTTTTGTCCACTGTATACCAGTTCAAGCAGCAAAATAATCCAGTTACACAGTCACCAAATCCTACCATATACAGAGCCACACTCCACACCAGAGCTGCCCTGAGAGGATCTTTCTTGGGGCACAACCAAAAGAAAGAAGGTGGTATTTTCTGCAAAAAGAACAAAATGGTAAATCAATCCCTGGACACTGGGAAAAGGACAAAGGTGATTGTACAGCAAATGGATGATATTCCACTACTGGCCTGGAGCTCTCTTGTTTCCTCTAATGAATTGCTCTCATGGTTGTTGCTGATAAACATTTTAGCAATATGAGACTATTTAATATGCAATATGAGAATATTTAAGGAATGTGAAAACATAAGAGGTAAATGGCCATGTAGCCTTTGAAGATGTTAGGATATGGTGACATGACTCTCAACTCATAATATTTCTAATATTTTAACCTGATAACCTATTTATAATATAATAATAATATAAAGAAAATGCAGAAAATAAAGAATATTCCCCAAACTCACTGCTAATAAAAGCTACCATCTAGGTACGCTGCAATTTATTTTTGTTTTTATTTGAAAAGTTATGAGTTTACAAAACAATCATGTAAACCATTCAGGATTCCCATATATCACCCACCACCAACACCTTACACTGTAGTGACACATTTATTAAAATTGATGGAAAAGGCCAAGAGTCCTGGGAAGAAGACATTGTCATAGGTGGGCAGCTCAAGTCTCTCACAAAAACAATTGCGAAAGGGCCGAAACCTATCCAAAGGAACTGCTGTGGGGGTCCACAGACCAATTCAGTGTTATACAACTCCAAGAAGGGTGACAGAGAAATGAAGAACCTGAAAAAACAAATATGAGTTATCAAACACCCATTGTAGCCTGGAAGGGCTCCTCTCCCACAACCCCAAAATAGCAATCTGGAGTAAAACCCCTAGCTCACTGCAGCCTACTGAGAGGGAAATAGACATCTTCCTCCCTGTCAGCTGTTATAAGGAAAAAGGGAGGGGGGTTGGGGGGCTTCTCTTCAGGGAATTCAGCCAGCAGAACCAGCTTTGAATCCTAGCTCTGGCCAGACCAAAACCCAGGAAAGCAGAAATTGAAAGAAACACCTCAGTGGAAAGGTACGCCAGCAACCGCCATCTGCTGGCCAGTCTGGAAATTCTATGGGGCAAAACTACTTTCAGGTCTCTTTTAACCTGAACTCCTGGGAGAAAATCTTCATCCCATTAATGAGTCCCTGGCCAAACTTAAAAAAATATTTTTTTTTGAAGATTCATTTTATTTATGTATTTCTCCCCACCCCCTTAATTTTAGCACTTGCTGTGTCTGTTCATCTTCTTTGTTTCTTTAGGAGGCACTGGGAACTGAACCCAGGACCTACAATGTGGGAGGAAGGCACCTAATTGCTTGAGCCACCTCCCTTCCCTGCTTTGTTGTGTCTCTCTTTATGTTTTTCTTCTTGTATTTCTTGCTGCATTATCTTGTTGTGTCAGCTTGCTGCACCTACCCATATCACCAGCTCACTGTCTTCTTTCAGAGGCACCAGGAAACAAACCACAGACTTCCCATGTGGTAGGCAGGAGTTCTGTTGCTTGAGCCACATCCACTTCCCCCTGGCCCAATTTTGATAACTTAAGCTGGTCATTTTTAAAGACTTAGAATAAGTTGAACCAAATATCAAAGAAGAACTATGAAAAAAAACACACTAAACCATCAGAGTAAATTCACCAACATATTCAGATCCCTAGATGTCAGCAAAAAATTACAAATTATACTAGGAAACAGGATGAATGAATCAGCAAAGGGAACAAACCAAATATCCTGTAAAGACAGAGGATTTAAGATAATTAAGAAATGATAAATCACACAACTCTCCTAAATCAATTCAAAGAATTGAAGAAAATATGACTAAAGAGATAGAGAATATTAAGAAGATATTGGGTAAGCATAAAGATCAATTTGAAAGTCTCCAAGAAAAGTAACAGAGCTTATGGGAATGAAAGACACAAAGGATGAGATCAAAGTATATTAGAGCCACTTAAGAGCAGATCTGAATTGCTCAAAGACAGAAGTGGTTTAGAAGACAAAACATCTAAACTGGAAGAGAAAGGAGAAAAGAAAGAGGAGAGAATGGAAAAAATGAAACATGGTCTCAGATATGAATGGCAACACCAATGCACAAACATATGCATTATTATATTCCCTTTCTGGAAAAGGGGGAGAGAAAGTATTTGAGGAAATAATGATGGAAAACTTCCCACCTTTATGAAGGATTTTAGTATCAATATCTAGGAATGGGAATGTGCCTCAAATAGGGTAAATCTGAATAGGCCTACCCTGAGATGCCTGTTATACAGAATGACAAATATCAGAGATGAAGAGAGGATACTGAAAGCAGTAAGAGAAAAGCAAAGCATCACATACAAGCAAACCTTGATAAGATTAAGTGCCAACTTCTCATCAAACTATGGGAGCAAGAAGAAAGTGGTAGGATGTATTTAAGGCACTGAAAGAGAAAAACTGCCAGCCAAGGATTCTGCATCCAGCAAAACTGTCCTTCAAAAATAAGGGTCAAGGGAAGCAGACTTGGCCCAGTGGTTAAGGCATCCGTCTACCACATGGGAGGTCCGCAGTTCAAACCTCAGGCCTCCTTAACCCATGTGGAGCTGGCCCATGTGCAGTGCTGATGTGCACAAGGAGTGCCATGCCATGCAAGGGTGTCCCCCGTGTAGGGGAGCCCCACGCGTAAGGAGTGCACCCTGTAAGGAGAGCTGCCCTGTGCGAAAGAAAGTGCAGGCTGCCCAGGAATGTCGCTGCACACACGGAGAGCTGACACAAGATGATGCAACAAAAAGAAATACAGATTCCCATGCTGCTGACAACAACAGAAGTGGACAAAGAAGAACACACAGCAAATAGACACAGAGAACAGACAAGTGGGGCAGGGGGAAGGGGAGAGAAATAAATGAATCTTTAAAAAAAAAATAAGGGTCAATTCTAAGTTTCAAACAAAAACTGAGAATATGTTACCAAAATACTAGAATTACAAGAGATAGTAAAAGGAGTACTGCAACCTGAAAGGAAAAAACAAGGGTGAGAGACTTGGAAAAAAAATGTGGAATTGAATATTATTAAGAAGAGTAAATTAAAGGGTAAAAAGACAGACAATAGTAAGATATAACAGAATACCAAAGACAAAATGGATGAAGTAAAGCCATACAGTAATAACTGAGAGTTAATGACTTGAACTCCACAATCAAAAGACATAGGCCTATAGAATGGATTAAAAAATGAGCCATCTACATGCTATCTACAGAAGACTCACCTCAGATTTAAGGACACAACCAGGCTAAAAGCAAAATATTGGACAAAGATGTTCCATGCAATAGGAACCAAAAAAGAGCTAGAATAATGATACTAATATTGGACAAAATAGATTTTAAATGAAAATCTGTTATAAGAGATGAGCATAGTCATTATATACTAATAAAAGGGCAATTCACAAAGAAGAAATAAATATACTAAATATTTATGCACCTAACTTGAAAGCCCCAAGACACGGAAGACACACACTTGCCAAACTGAAGGAAGAAATCAATGTCTTTACAAATAATAGTTGGAGACTTCAATATACCACTCTCTATTGGATAGAACATCTGGGCAGAGAATAAAGAAAGAAACAGAGAATCTGAATAATATGATAAATGAACTATATCTAATAGACATCTATAGAGTATTGTACCCCCAAGCAGTAGTGTATATATTCTTTTCAAGCACTCATGGATGCTTCTCCAGGACAGACCATATGTTGGGTCACAAAACAAGACTCAGTAAATTTAAAAAGACTGAAATTATATGAAACACTTTCTCTGATCATAATGGTATGAAACTGGAAGTCAATTATGGATGCAAAAGGGAAAATTTGTAAATATATGGAGATTAAACATCACACTCTTAAATAATCAGTGGGTCAAAGAAGAAATTGTAATAGAATTCAGCAAATATCTTCAGAGGGATGAAAATCAGAACACAACATATCAAAACTTATGGGACATCACAAAGGCAGCACTGAGAGGGAAAATTATAACCTTCAATGCTTACAATAAAAAGAAGAAAGGGCTAAAATTGAAGAACTTACTGCATACCTGTAGGGACTAGAAGAAGAACAACAAACTAATCACATATCATACTGAAGGAAAAGAAATATTAATGGTAAGATCAGAGCAAAAATGAATGAAATTGAGAACAACAACAACAAAAAAAACAATAGAATCAACACCAAAACTTGGCTCTTTGAGAAAATTAACAAAATCAACAAACATGTAGCAAGATTGACAAAGAAAAAAAGAGAGAAGATGCATATTATCTATTTGTATTGAAATGAAAGAGGGAACCTTACCATTGACCCCACAGAAGCAAGGGGTGAAAATAAGAGGATACTATGAACAACTGTTTGCCAAAAAGTAGAATGTAGATGAGCTGGACAAATTTCTAGAAACACATAAACAACCAACACTGACCCTAGAAGAAATAGAACACCTCAACAAACCAATCATAAGTGAAGAGATTGAAACAGTCATCAAAACTTCCCAAAGAAAAGCTGAGGACCAGATGGCTTCACAGGTGGTTTTACCAATCACTCAAAAAAAATCTAATGCCTATCTTACTCAAGCTTTTGCAAAAAGCTGAACAGAAAAGAATGTTATCAAACGCATTCTATGAAGCCAAAAGCACCCTAATACAAAAACCAGATAAAGATGCTATGAAAAAGGAAACTTCCAGACCAATATCTCTAATGAATATAGATGCCAAAATCCTTAACAAAATACTTGGAAACAGAATCCAAAAGCACATTAAAAGCATTATACACCACTGTCAAGTGGGTTTTATCCCAGGTATGCAAGGGTGGTTCAACACATGAAAATCAATTAATGTAACAAGCGTTATAGATCATTTGAAGAAGGAAAATCACATTATCCTCTTGATTGATGCAGAAAAGGCATTTGACATAACACAGCACCCTTTCTTGATAAAAACACTCCAAAATAGGCATAGAAGGAAGCTTTCTCAATATGGTAAAATGCATATATGAAAAACCTACAGCTAGCATTGTACTCAATGACTGAAAGCCTTCCTGCTGAGATAAGGAACAAGAAAAGGATGTCCAGTGATGCCACTGTTATTCAATATTGTGTCACCCAAACTGAAAAGGAGTAAAACTTGAACTATTTGCTGATGATATATGATCCTATATGTAGAAAACCCTGAAAATTCCATAACAAAGCTCCTAAGGCTAATAGAGTTCAGCAAAGTGGCAGCATACAAAATTAATAAGCAAAAATCAATAACATTTCTATACATTACTGATGTGCAATCTGAAGAGAAAATTAGGAAAAAAACTCATTATAATAGTGACTAAAATAATCAAATATTTAGGAATAAAATTAACAAAAGACATAAAGGTCCTGTACTCAGAAAAAAACAAAACATTGTTAAAAGAAACTGAAAAAACTTAAATAAATGGAAGGACATTTCTGCTCATGGATAGAGAGACTAAATAACGTTAAGATGTCAATTCTACCCAAAAAGATTTACAGATTCAGTGCAATCCAAATAAAAATCCCAACAACCTTTTTTGCAGAAATTGAAAAGCCAATTATCAAATTTATTTGGAAGGGTAAGGGGCCCAAAATAGCCAAAAATGTCTTTATTAAGACAAGAAACAAGTGGGAGGACTCTTACTTCCTGACTTTAAAGCATATTATTTAGCTACAGTAGTAAAACTACAACAACAGAAAGAAAAAGAAAGAAAGAAAGAAAGAAAGAAAGAAAGAAAGAAAGAAAGAAAGAAAGAAAGAAAGAAAGAAAGAAAGAAAGAAAGAAAGAAAGAAAGAAAGAAAGAAAGAAAGAAAGAAAGAAAGACACTGCATGGTGATGGCATAAAGACAGGCAGATTGACCAATGGAACTGAACTGAGAACTAAGAAATAGACCCTCACATCTACAGTCAAGTGATTTTTGAAAAGGCTGACAAGTCCTCCCAGCTGGGCCAGAACAGTCTATTCAACAAATGATGCTTGGAGAACTGGATAGCAATATACAAAAGAAAGAAAGAAAATGCCTATCTCACACCTTATACAAAAATTAACTCAAAATGGATCAAGGAACTAAATATAAAAGTGACAATCATAGAACTCTTAGAAGAAAATGTAGGAAAACATCTTCAAGATCTGGTGGAAGGTAGTCATTTCTTAAACCTTAACACCCAAAGCACGAGCAACAAAAGAAAAAATAGATACATGGGACCTCTCCAAAATTCACTTTTGCACCTCAAAGGACTTTGTCAAAAGGGTGAAAAGGCAGCTGACTCAATGGGAGACAATATTTGGCTATCACATATCTGGTAATGGTTTAATATCCATGATATAAAAGGGGATCATACAACTCAACAATATAAAGACAAACTATCTGATTAAAAAGTGGGCAAAAGACTTTGAAAAGACAGCTGTCCAAAGAAATACAAATGACAGAGAAACACTTAAAAAAAAAAGTCATCACTAGTGATTAGGGGAATGCAAATCAAAAGCTACAATGAGATATAATTTCACACCTATTAGACTGGCCATTATTTAAAACTCAGAAAACTCTAAGTGTTGGAGATGATGTGGAAAGACAGGAACACTTATTCACTGTAGGTAGGAATGTAGAATGGTACAGCCACTGTGGAGGACTGTTTGGCAGTTCCTAAGGAAGTTGAACATAGACCTGTCATGTGGCCCAGCAATTCCATTGCTAGGTATATACCCAGAAGAACTGAGAGCAGTGACACAAACAGACATTTGCCCATTGGTGTTCACAGAAGCTTATTCACAATTGCCAAAAGTTGGAAACAAACCAGGTGTATATCAACTGATGAATGGACAAACTAATTGTGGTGTATACGCACGATGGAATATTATGCAGTTGTAAGAAGAAATGAAGTCTTGAAGCATGTTGATGAACCTAGAGAACATTATGTTGAGTGAAACAAGCCAAACACAGAAGGACAAATACTGTATGATTCTGTTTTTATGAACTAAATATACTGTGTATACTCATTGAGTTAATAATTAGAATATAAGTCACCAGAAAATAGAATGAGGCTAAAGAACGGAAAGCTGAGGGTTAATTCGTGTATAACTGGTAAAAAAAAAATTACTTGTAAATCTTTGGAAATGAATAGAAATGGTGAAAGTACATTATAGTGTTTGTAACTAGGAGAACTATTATACGGGTATGACAGTGGTTGAAAGGGTAAGTCTAAGGTCATGTATATTACTAGAAGGAAAGCTAAAAAATGTAACATGGGACCATATAACATAGTGAAACCACATGTAAAATATGAATATGTGTGATATTGCATATATAAGACTTTTTTTCAAAATATAATTACAAATAAACGGGGGAGAATGAAACAGAATAGCTATGTATGACAGGGGAAGCCGAGAGAAATTAAGAGGTGATGAGCTTTGTTTTTCATTTTTGCTTTATTATTATTATTGGAATAATGAAGCTGCTCTAAACATGATTGAAGTGGTGAATGCACAGCCATGTGATTATACCAAATACTATTAATTATGCATTTTTGATGGATTCATGCTTTATTAATATGTATCAAAAATTGATTTATTAAAAATATTGATGAAAGAGCATCATCATCATATTACTGCTGCTATAGTCCATAGCGTATATTGTGAGTATTTTCCCACAATCCATTCTATTATTAACAACATATATTAGTATTGTATATTTGTTATAGTTCATGGGAGAACATTTTTATATTTGTTCTGTTAACTACAGTCCATTATTCCCAATGGGGGTCACTGTGTTATATGGTCCCTTGCCTTGTACAATCCATCCACAGTGTACACTCAGTGTTTCTTAGCTTCATCACAGAGTTTCCCTGCCATATATATATATATATATATATATATATATGTAAGAATCTCTTACTTCCTTACACACTCCCATTATTGGCCCTTAGCATTGATAAAGATCCTCCTATGCCATTGCTGTAAAAATATTACAATATTACTTTTAACTATAGTCATAAGTTACATTAGTTATATTTTTCCATGTATCAATATATTTTTAACACCTTATAATAAAGGAACATTCTTGGGTTTGTACTTTTAACCACCATCATCCACCACCGAAATCATTATGTTATATATCCACAGATTATCCCCAACTTTCTTTTCAATTGACATTAACCTCCCTAGATCAGCCCATGATACTCCCTATAATGTGTTACCATCAGTTGTAACCAATTCTCCAGATACAATACACCTTATTAAACATTCCATATACATTCAGCATCAGCTCCCCTTCTTAACCCACCTTCTATCTCCTAGTAACTATACTTGAGAGTTTAATTCCATGAGTTTACTCATCATATTTAGTTCATATTAGTGAGACCATACAATATTTTTCCTTCTGTGCCTGGTTTATTTCACTCAATATAATGTTCTCAAGGTTCATCCAAGTTTTCATATGCATCCTGATTACATTTCTACTTATGGCTTAATAGTATTCCATTATATGTTTATACTACATTTTGTTTATCCATTCATTGGCAACTCATTATTTTTAATATTTTTTCCATGAGTGAAGATATTTTGATGCACTATTTCGATATGAACATTTTGACCCTATCAAGCATTTAAGAATTTTTCAATTCACCAAAATAGTTTCCTCATCTTTTTCTTCCTTCTATCTCTCTATGTCTTTCACTTGGTCTTTCTCTGTATCTACATTTCTCATGACATCTTTCTGTCATTCAGTTTCACAAAACTGCTCAGTTTTTTAAACAAATATAAACCATGATTTTTCCATGTACTACTAAGTATAAGGAAAACAAAATAAAACTGAGCATGATTAATACATGTGGCAGAGGGTAGAGGCTATGTAACGGATGCTTAATTTGTTCAGAAATTTTAATAAGGTTGATTATAAATGTTTGGAAATGAATAGAAGTGATGGTAGCACCGTATTATGAGTATAATTAACAGTACTGAATCATGGGTATGATTGTGGTTGAAAGGGGAGTTTTAGGGTCTCATATGTCATTAGAAGGAAAGCTAGAGTATAAAACATGGGACTGTATAACATACTAAACCTTGTTACAGATAATGAATAAATATAAGAATGTTCTTCCATGAACTGGAACAAATAAATGTCACTATTACAAGAATTAACAGTTTGAAACTGAGTGGATCCCAGAAGATCATGTCCTTAGGGCTAACCCTTTCCTGTGCCTGTAAATCCATTTTAGATGGGACATTTTTATTAGATGCAGTTAATAGACCTTTTGATTCGATTGCTTTGGTTAATGGCCTTTGATTAGACTGTAGGATCCAGGATAGGTCTTAATCCTCTTACTGGAGTAAGAGAACTAAAAAGCCACGGACACACAGAAAGAAAGCTGCAGAGACAGAAAAACTTCAAGAGGCTGAGAGAGAGGTTCCAGAGACTGAAGGATGGAATCAGCAGAGCACAGAGGCTCAGAAAGAGGCCCCTATGAGACTGAAAGAGTTGAGGCCCAGAGGAGAGGGGAGAGATGAGCAATATGCATGACTGCCCATAGCTGAGCTCAGGGAGTAAATGATCTTGGAGGAGAAAGCAGAGACCAGCAGAGCCACCATTGTGCCCTGCCATGTTCCTGATCACCCAAAGCTGCAACTTGGTGAGACAGCATCTCTTGATGATTCCTTGATTTGGACATTTTTATGGCCTCAGAACTTTAAATTTTTAATCTAATAAATTATCATTGTGGAAGACAACCCATGACTTGTATTTTACACTGGCAGCCTTTAGCAAACTAAAACACAAAGTATTAATAATAGGGTGGTATATGGGGGATAAATACCTAATGTTAACAACAACATTGTAATATTCTTTCATTAGTTATAACAAAGGTAACACACTGATGTTAAGTGTCAATATTGGGGGTAGAAATGGTATGGGGTTTTTCTTTTTGGAGCAATGAAGATGTTCTAAAAAATACTACTGAATAAAACAAATGTTTGATAGCATCTTTTAATATTATTATTTGAGTAAAAGCTAAATGTTATCTATACCAATATTATAATTTCACACAGTTAGTAATAGTTCTAGCCCATTCTTCTATTTCACTTTTTACCAACAGACTGCTATATTTTCTTCCATAACCCTGAAGATGGGCCTTATTTTTGCTTGCTAGCCAATACAATGAAACTTTCTCTTGTGCAAGTATGTTATTATTATTATTATCATTATTATTAAACTCTATTCTGTTTCTGCCATTTCTGAGAGGCTGTGTCCCTAAGAGACTAGGCTGAGTTGTACAATCTGCAATCTTATGAAGTTAAAAGATTCGAGACCTATCCTGACAGGAGAAAGGCAAGATATCTGAGCTTTCATCTTATGTACAAGAAGAAATTTATTTATAGCCAAACAATGTACTTTAAAGTAAATTGACACATAAAATTGCATAATTTAATGAATGTGTGTGTGCATGCGTATGCACACCTGCATACTATGCCAGATCTTAAGGCAATAGCTAGCAATTCAACAGTGTGACAGGCTGAATAGTGGTCCCTAAGGATATAAGGTCCTAATCCTTGGAACCTATAAATGTTACCTTATTTGAAAAAAGGGTATTTGTAGAGAGAATTAAGTGAAGGATTTTGAGATGAAGAATCCTAGAATATATGGGAAGGCCCTAAATGCAATCGTAAGTACCATTATAAAATGGAGTCAGAGGGAGATCTGACACACTCAGAGGAGAAGGCAAAGTGAAGATGGAGTAGAGAGAGATGTGAAAGAAAGTGTTGGCTTTTAAGAATGGAGTGAGGCAGCCACAAGCCAAGGAATGCTAGCAGCCACCAGCAACTAGAAAAAGCAAGGGACAAATTCTCCCCTAGAACCTCTGGTGGGAAAGCAGCCCTGTCGACACCTTGATTTTGGCCCAGTGATATTGATTTCAGACTTCTGGCCTCCAAAACTGTGAATGAATACATTTCTTTTGTTAAAAAAAAAAAAAAAGGAGGGCAAATCCTTTTATTAACAGTAATTAAAAATTGAAGCTGAATCAAACATACTTATTAAAATTTAGATATGCAAAATTTGACCCAGGAAAATTAGACTTGGTAGAACCAACAGCCCCAACAAAAGATAGTCACAAGGTAAAAAGATAAATTTAAAAATATATATGGACAAAAATGATGAATAAATAAAATCATTCTTATAAACATAAATGAAACAGTATTGATCCTGATGTTTTTTTTTTTTAATAAAAGGAGGAGGGGAAGTGGAATTTAACTGTACTATTTATAAAGTTAATTTAGAAAGTGAATTGGCCTAATTTGAGTAGTCACAGAAAATTATTTTCTTGGTGATAAGCTACTGATGGTCATATTTCAATTAAAGTAAATTCAAAACATTATTGGTATCTAAATGGCAGGGTTAAGATGTAAGATTCAAACAGGATCAATATCCCCATGTCCAAATTGAAGAGATATATTAATGAGGGAGGGAGGGTCAAAGGGGAGCATGGAAAGGGCATTATGGGAAGGTCTGACTCATTAAGTTGTATGAAATTCAGAATGAAATGCCCCCATCTTTCTGCCTCCCAGCCTTCCCTCTTTGAGTATTCTTTCTAAACCCTGATTTCCTTATTGCAGTGGTTCTAAAACTTTGAAGTGCACCACATCACCTGGAGGATTCATTAAAACATATGTTACTGGGCCAAATTCTCAGAGTTTTTGATTCAGCAGGTCTAAACCTGGGCCCAGGAATTTGAGTTCTACCAAGTTCCCAAGTGATGCTGACACAGATGGTCCAGAGGACAAACTCTGAGAACTGATCACTGCTCTATAGGCATTGAGGGCCTAAAACAAAGTTCTATATATATATTACAAATAGGAATACAACAAGGATTTATTCCTTCTCTTCCTCCTTCCTGCTAAAAATGATTCTTCATTTTACTGGTCCTTGACCAGACTAGCTCCTGGATAAATACTGATGATGATAAATAGGATAATGGGAAAAATAGAAAGGTCCTACAAACTTTCAATCTACATATAAGATGCTATGTAGGTTTGAAAAGGGAAAGCAAGACATATATAAAGCTAGGACTTGGTTTAAAGGCAGATCTGGGGTGTGTGTAGAGTACATGAGAATTAGTGCAGAGATGAAGGGACCTTGGTGAAGATTACTTATGGTAATGCCTTTAATATCACTTTTCAGGGAAGCAGATTTGGCTCAATGGATAGAGCACCTGCCTACCACATGGGAGGTCCAAGGTTCAAACCCAGGGCCTCCTGACATGTGTGGAGCTGGCCTATGTGCAGTGCTGATGCATGCAAGGAGTGTCATGACATACAGGGGTGGCCCCACCTGGGGGAGTCCCATGCACAAGGAGTGTGCCCTGTAAAGAGAGCTGCCCCACATGAAAAAAATGCAGCCTGCCCAGGAGTGGGGCCACACACACGGAGAGCTGATACAGCAAGATGATGCAACAAAGAGACAGAGATTCCTGGTGCCGCTGGCAAGAATACAAGTGGACACAGAAGAACACACAGCAAATGGACACAGAAAGCAGATAATGGGGGGGGGGAGGATTTTTTTTTTTTAATCACTTTTCAATGACTTTGAAGAGGTGGAAAATTCTTCTTCTTTATTTACACTTCCTATAGAGAGTGACCTTTTAAATAACTCTAAAATTTTAAAAATTGAAATAGCATTCACACAAGAATGGCTATAGACAGTCACATTTATGACACTATTTGTGACTAGTAAGTGCTTAACCTCATCAAACCTCAGTACCTGAAAAATGGATTAATAGGGTATCATATGATATGGTATATTGCATATGTCAATTTGGACATGTTCTTGGTCTGTCTATATTCTGAGGGGTGTGGACCCATTGTAAACATCAGATCTCATCAAAATATTACTCTAGTTAAGGTGTAGCCTAATCGAATCAGTCCTTTATAAGTACAGTAAAGCTCAAATGGAGAAAGAAACCATGGGGAGCAGCCAGAAGCTGGATGTCAATGGAGCCTGGAAGATAAAGGAGAAGATGTTGCCATGTGCATTACCATGTGGCAAAAAGTCAAGGAACCACAAACATTGCCAGCCAGTCAGAAGGTAATGACCTGAGGAGGAAGCAAGCTTTCTAGATTCTGAAACTGCGGCCAATTAATTCCTGCTGTGAAGCCTATCCTTTGAATGGTATTTGTTTTAGCAGCTAGGAAACTAAAATACTTTTTGTTACCAGAAAGTGGGATTCTGCTATTGCAAGTACCTAAAAATATGGAAATAGATTTGGAATTAGATAATGGGTCAAGTCTAAAAGAATTGTGAGGGTTCAAAACTTAGTGACAGCAGTAGAGAACATTTGTATTGTCTTAGAGAATACATAATTTGCCATCAACAGAAAGTTGGTAGATATATGGACATTAAAATTGCTTCCTGTGAGGCCTTAGAAGAAAATGATGACTATGCCATTGGAAATTTGGAAGAAAAGTGGTCCTTGTTATAAGATAACAGAGAACTTGGTGAAATTGAGCTCTGATTTTGGATGGAAGGAAGAACTTTCAAGCAATGACTTTGGATATTTAGCTGAGAGATTTCCAGGTTTAGTGTGAAAGGTGTGGCTTGGCTTCTACTTTCAATTCGTAGTAAAATTCAAGAGGAAGGAGATAAGATGAGAACTGAACTCTTAAGCAAAAAATAGACAATAATGGCTCAGAAAATTCTGAGCACACGCACACCCAAGAGTGCGCTGTGAGGATAGGGCCTGAAGTGGATCTATCAGGAACCTCCCCTGTTCCCCAAGCTTCCAGGAAGCTAGTCTCGGAAGAAAACATGGATCCAGTGAAACATCTCAAAGGAAGTCAGAACTGGAAAGGCAGTTACAGGAAACAACTGCGGAAAGTTCAATTGTCTGATGTTTTGGACTCGCTTCAAATGCAAGCAAAGCTTACTAGGTTTTTGCAAAATTTGTTTGAGCAGAACTACTACTAGCCTGAACTGAAAGTGAAAGTGAATGGAAGAATTGAAAGAAGAATGATTTCAAAAGCAGATCCACGAAGGCTGAGATCTGAGCTGAAAATATCTCATCAGTCAAGAGAGCAGGCTCACACACATGTATGGAAAGGGTGGGTATGCCCCAGTGCTTGGAAGGGGCAGACTAACTGCCCTGGCTTGGAAGGAGCAGGCCTTATGCCCACTGTCCAGGGAGAGTACTGCTACCCCAAAGCTCAGAGATGGTGGGGTGTGTCTTGGCATTTGCAGAGAGCCTGGCATCCATCCCAGTGCTCAGAGACGGTGAGCCTTCATCCAAGTGTTCAGGGAGACCTTGGCCACTGCTGCTCTATGAGGCCCAGAGGACAAAACATTAATGCAATGATGACTTTCAGAACTTGAACTCTATTGGGAGTTTGCCCTGCTGGATTTTGGACTTGTTTGGGACCTGTGATCCCTGTTTTCCTTCCAATGTCTCCCTTTGGGAATGGGAATATTTATCCTGTGCTTGTCCTTCCATTGTATATTGGAAGCAGACAACTTGTTTTCTAGGTTTCACGGGTTCATCAGACAGGGGAATTTTGTCCCAGTATAACCATGCCCACAACTGATTTTGATGAGATTGTGAACTTAGCAGTGTTCTAAAATGGCTTAAAGTTTTGGATGTTGTTGTAGAATGAACGTATTTTGCATGAGGAAGAACATGTCTTTTTGGAGTCAAGAGAGCAGACTGTGGTAGACTGAGTCATGTACCTCAGTTTGGACATGTTCTGGGTCTTAGTCTGCATTCTGGTGGGTGTGGACCCATTGTATATAAGATCTTTTCAAGATGTTACTTCCATTGAAGCACGGCCTAAATGAATCAGGTTGGGCTTGAATCTGAATTGAAGTCTTTGAAAAGCAGAATGAAAGTCAGATGGAAAAAGAAGCCACTGGGAGCAGCTAGAATCTAGAAGCCAACAGAACTCAGAAGGAAAAGAAGGTGCCACCATGTGCTTTCCCATTTGACGGAAAAGCCAAGGAACCCCAAAGATACCTGGCCAGCCAGAAGATGCTGACCCCAGGAGAAAGCAAGCCTACTAACCTCTGAAACTGTGAGCCAATAAATTCCTGTTGTTAAGCCAATGCATGTATGGTATCAGCTAGGAAACTAAAATATATGAATTAATTCTTATTAATAAGAATTGCTTGCATTTTTTAAATGCATTATGTGCTGAGTCTTTGTTTGTTGTTTCACATTTAGAGATGTGAACAGGCCTGAACTCTGGATTCATACTGCCTGGTTTGAAATCTTTGCCAATTATTCACTGCCAAATATCAGCCTGTAATCTTAGGCAAGTTACTTCATTCAGCTGTGCCTCAATCTCCTCATATGTAAATAAGAGTATTTACCTTATAAAGCCTTTATGAGGATTGGCTGAGTAAATTTTCGTAAAGCACTTATAAATTACTGGCTCCTTGTTAAATATAAATATCTTTATATGGATTAAATATTTCATACTTACAAAGTGCTTGAATATCAAAAATGCTTAATAAAGTTTAATTATTATTAATTTTCTGGTTGTGTTTAGACACATTCTTTTTTATAGTACTAATGTGATGTAGCAGTTTGATGTTATTGGAGAATTCCAAAAAGACATGTTGGATTGTTTGTAAACTGCTCTTTTCCTCTGGGCATATTAGAGTGCATTGGATTCAGAGGTTTTACTTTTACTTGATTAAATAATGATTAAGGCTTTGATTGGGCCATGTCAGTAGGAAATTGCATCCCCACTCTCTTGGTGCACGGGGACTCACAGAGAAACTGCATGGCAGAAAAGGGAGGTTGGAGTTTTAAGCTGGAGCCCTGCGAAGTGAGCACACAGAGGCACTTGGTTGTAAAGAAACAGAGAAGACCCCGGGCAGAGAGATGAGCCATTCGCCTGATAGTTTACAGCTGCAGAGACCAGAGAATGAGCAGCTGAGCCCAGAGAGAGGCAAATCCTGGGAAGAGAGGAACCCAGGAAGCCTGAATCCATACAGATGTCAGCAGCCATCCTGCTCCAACACATGGCAGTAGACTGGTGAAGGAAGTAACTTACACTTTATGGCCCAGTAACTGTAAGCTTCTACCCCAAATAAATACCCTTTATAAAAGCCAACAGATTTCAGGTATTTTGCATCAGCACACCTTTGGTTGACTAATACCTGTGGTCAGAAGCAGAGTGATATAATAGATTGCATTATATATCCCATTTAGACATATTCTTACTTTTAATCTACATTCCTGTGGGTATGAACCCATTTTAAATAGGATCTCTTGAAGATGTTATTTTAAATTAAGGTGTGGTTCAACTGAATGAGGTTGGCTATTAATCTGGATTACTGCTGGCCTTTATAAACAGATGAAATTCAAACATAGTAAGAGAATGCCACAGGAAGGGGCCCGAAGTTGGAAGTTAGCAGGAACTCAGCAGAGAAAAGAGAGGATATCGCCATGTGAAGTGAGGCAAGATATGATGATTAAATTCATGTGTCAACTCGGCCAGGTATGATGTCCCATTGTTTGGCCAAGCAAGCACTGCCCTGATTGTTACTCTGAGGATATTTTCTGGATTTAAATAATCAATAAGTTGATTGTATTATGGCTTGTTACATCTATAATCAACTCAGGAGATTGCCTTCAACAATGAGAGACATCTCATCCAATCAACTTAAGGCCTTAAAAGGGGAAGTGATGATTAGAGCAGTCAGAAGGGAGAATTTCTGTCTCTCATTTAGCCAGCCAACTTCTCCTGAATAATTCATCAGAAACCTTCATCGGAGTTCCCAGTTTGTGACCTACCCTACAGTATTTGAACTTTCCCATCTCCATAGGCACATGAGCCAATTCCTATTTAAACAAGTTCATAGTACTTACATAATCCATGTATCTCCTGTCCATCCTATTTCCCTAGAGAATCCTAACTAATACACAGAAATGCAAGCCAAAGAACTCCAAAGATTGCCAGCAGCCAGCACCAGAATGTTACAGGCTTTGAGGAGAAAGCATGTCTTGGCTGATCTCTCAGTTTTGGACTTCTAGCCTCAAATTATAAGCCAATAAATTCCTGTTATTTAATTCAACCCATTGTATGGTATCTGTGACAGCAGCTCAGGAAAACTTAGATAAGTGGTTAAAGCAAGAGTTAAAGCTCAAAGCCTAGAGGTCTGGCTTGAACAGACTTTCTTTCTCCTTGGCTTTGTGAGTGTTTGTGTAGTTAGAGAAAGGTGGAGAGGAAATGTGTATAGGGGGATCATCTGAGAATGTAACAAGGAGTAGTGATGTTTTAAGGAATTTTCATTGTTCTTTTCCACATCTTCTAATCATACTCACCCCATTGATATGTTGTCTCCATTTTGGGACTTCTGTGGCCCAGGCACACTGGAGAAGACTGCTGCAAATTCTGTAGCCTCTTTGGTACCTTTTCACAATAACCTTAAGGGTTATAGCATATAGTTTCAGAAATACTGGTTTGAGCTATGTTTTCTCTGCATGTTGATAAGTGTGTCCTGGGATACAATCAAAGGCCATGCTGAGGTTGAGATGTATTGCATTTATTGCTTTTCTCCTATCTACAATGTCCCTGTTCTGTCAGCAAAGGATATTAGATTGGTCTTGATAATTTGCTCTTCTAACTCATATTAGTTATTGCCCCATGATTTTAGTATTTACAGATTATCCGATGATAGGCACCAATATTTTATATATATACTGAAGTTAATCTAGAGCGGTCAAAATTTCTGACTTTAAAAAAATGCTTTTTAAACAAATCTTTAGAGTGGTTCTCTTACATCCTTTGAGCATCTCTCCCATCATCTGTAAGTTCTCAGGATAACAATAGCACCAGCTAATTCATTACTACACTGCTGGATGATTGTCTTCAGCTCTGCTCAGATAAGCACATACAAGTATTTTAGGTGATTAGACTTCATTGCTTGTATTTTATCATGTTATCCTTCCTTTTCATCTCTCTCTCTCTCACTCATTCTTTTTCTACCCACCTTTCTTCTTTCTCTAATCTTTCCTTTACACAAGTAGAATTGAAGACCATGTGAAAAATCACTTGCCAAGGACAAATTTTCTTCAATTTCCTATCATTTGCCCATAATGGAATACTGCTAAGCTTCTTTCATTCCAAAAACACTAAGCAATGCTACATCTTAAGTAACACTCAGAGGAGAAATTTAATACCTGGGAAGAGTAAAGCTTTCTTATCTTTTAAACTTGGACTTATAGCAAAAAAAAAAAAAAAAGAATGCATGTTATAATTCATCCCAGAAAACACAGGTACTCACACACACAACTGAAGCAAATATTTTCCAAACAAAATGTAAGTTTACTGCATGTGATATATGCTATCCTATTCTATTCATTTAAATATAAAAATATTTATAACAACCCACTAAGTTAATTTAATGGACTACCAATGAGTTGTGGTTTGCATTTTGAAGGACCCTACTCTTCACTTGCCTGAGAACCTGCCTATCTGGAAACAACTCAAAGGGCTGAATAAAAGATAGTCTTTCTCTCTTTTCATGTTCATTTGCGTATACACATACACACATTTCCTAAGCACATTACTTATTAATTTAAGAAAGTAAAACATATTTTTCAAATGTGTTCCAGTCAACACATCATGATACTTGGTCAATAAACGCAATCACCATTGGAAAGCCATTTGCATGTAGCTAATGTTTTGCCTTTGCTCCAAGACACACATAAAGAAATCCACCCTCTCTTGCATCTTTGTCATTAGTCTCAAAGGAATTGGAGGAATAGTGAGATGGAGGGGATCTCCTTTGCAAAGTTTGGTTTCAAAGTCCAGAATTTTAACTTTTGCTATTGTTTGGATAAAAAATTTCACTCACTCCTGCTTTATTGGCATCTCATTAGTTCTTCCTTTCTCCTTTCATTTATTTATTTATTAAAAGATTTATTTATTTTTATTTATTTCTCTCCCCTCCCCCCCCTGCCCCTGCCCAGTTGTCTGCTCTCTGTGTCTATTCGCTGTGTGTTCTTCTATGTCTGCTTGCATTCTTGTCAGTGGCACTGGGAATCTGTGTCTCCTTTTGTTGCATCATTTTGCTGAATCAGCTCTCTGAGTGTGCAGTGTCACTCCTGGGCAGGTTGCACTTTTTTCATGCATGGCAGCTCTCCTTATGGGGCACACTCCTTGCACATGGGGCTCCCTATGCGGGGAACACCCCTGCATGGCAGGGCACCCCATGCATGCATCAGCGCTGCGCGTGGGTCAGCTCACCACACAGGTCAAGGAGGCCCTGGGTTTGAACCCTGGACCTCCCATGTAGTAGGTGTATGTTCTATCTGTTGAGCCAAATCTGCTTCCCCCTTTCTCCTTTTAAAAGTATAATCTGAACTTAGCCCTTAGGTAAATCATATTTACAGTTGCATTACCTGTAAATGGCATATATGTACATATATAAATATGTGCATCCTTGTACATCCCATATGTGATTTTTGTTGGTTTTTTTATATTTGAAGAACCAGTAGTTACAAATCTAAGAGTTGCCATAATTGGAACGGAGAGAAGGAATTGTAACTAGACATCACAGCACCAACAAAGGTTTGGATTAATAGAAGTAAGAAGGCAGGAATAATTTTGTTCAAAAAGAGTAATGAGAATCCAGAATCTGAACATGTAGAAAGGAAACCCTGTCAAGTAAAGAAGTTGGAATCATGCACAAAATTCATTTGGTTGAGCAGAAGTAGCAATAACCCAGTATGGAGGTGGAAGACATGTAGACACTGCATTTGGAATTGAGAATGATTTTAGCTGAAAAATGAATGGTGCTAGGCTGGTGCTAAAAGGAATTTAGAAAACCACAGTAATAGTCATGGAGAATGAGTTCTTAATGAGCTGAGTCATTGTTAGGGTGAAAGAGAAACAAAGTGCCAAATTTAAAAAGCCACACTTTGTAGAACAAAGAAGGGGTAAATAGAGGACCATGGCTGCTCAATTTGTTGAGTCCCCTCTCTTTCAGGGTTGTGTCAGATAGATAGTTTCTGCAAAGAGCAAAATATAGAATGTGGAAAATTCCATGGAATAACCCACCTGGTTTCTTCAACAAATATATTACAAGGGGAATAGGTAGAGCAAAAGAGAGATAGGGGTGTATCAAGCAAAAGCAACATGTGCATCTTGTTTGTATCCTAACTTGAATAAATAAATTCAATAAAAACTGTATGAGATAAGTGGGGAAGTTTGATGAATTATGGTTAATGTTTGAGGATGATAATAATATTGTGGTCATGTGTGGGTTTTTTTTGTCTTTTTTTTTTTTAATATTACGTTCAAAAAATATGAGGTCCCCATATACCCCCCATCGCCCTCACCCCACTCCTCCCCCATAACAACAACCTCCTCCATCATCATGAGACATTCATTGTATTTGGTGAATACATCTCTGAGCACCGCTGCACCTCATGGTCAGTGGTCTACACCATAGCCCACACTCTCCCACAGTCCACCCAGTGGGCCATGGGAGGACATACAATGTCTGGTAACTGTCACTGCAACACCACCTGGGACAACTCCAAGTCCCAAAAATGCCCCCACATCTCATCTCTTCCTCCCACTCCCTACCCCCAGCAACCACCATGGCCACTTTCTCCACACCAAGGCCACATTTTCTTCGATTACTAGTCACAATAGTTCATGAATAGAATATCAGTAAGTCCACTGTAATCCATATTCTATTCCTCCATCCTGTGGACCTTAGAATGGTTGTGTCCACTGCACATCTATATCAAGAGGGGGCTTAGATTCCAGATGGATGCTGGATGCAATTCTCCTGCTTTCAGTTGCAGGCAGTCTTGGCTCCCTGGTATGGTGGTTGACCTTCTTCACCTCCATGTTAGATGAGTGGGATAAGTTCAATAAACCAGAGTGTAGGAGTTGCAAGTCTGTTGATGCTCAGGGCTTGGCTATCACATGGTCAGTCCAGAGATTCAGGTCCCCTGGGTATACATTAAACCCCAGCACCAAATACAGTTCCAGTAAAAGTAAAAGGAGAGGCTTGTGATAAAAGATCACATCTAAGTCCAGTTCCATCACACAGAAACACAAACTCCAAAGAAGGGCCAACTGACATGGCACTGAACTCCATCTGCCATGACCATAGAACCTGTAGGTCTCTGTAGCCCTCAGAAGAACCAATAACCGGGGTTGTATCTTCTTTATCTGTCTCTGGGACTCTGCTGAGGTGTGCATAAGGGCAACCCCTCAGATAACCTCCTGGCTCTTTTTGGAGACTCATAGCCATATAAACTCATTTGTCCATTCCATTTCCCCCTTTTCTTCAGGTCAAAAAGCATTTTTAACTCCTGGTATTATATGTAGACAGAGATATTCTGCTGGTTAGAGTAAAAGGAGTAATTAATTTTCAGTAATATATGCTGTAGCCGTTTGATGCTCTTGTAAGCCTCAGAAAACCCTTTTCTTAATGGTAATCCATTCTTATGCATGTAAACCTATTCTGGTGGAAACTTTTTATTAAATTACTTCAGTGAAGGGTCTTTGGTTAGATTGAGGAACACAGACTGGATAATCTTAAACCTCTTACTGGAGTCCTTTATAAATGGAGGAATAAAGTCACAGACACAGACAGAAGCTGCAGCGGCAGAGAGTAACCCAGAAGCTGAGAGAAAACCACTTTAGCCAGAGCTGAAAGCAACAAGGAGAGGGGAGAGATAAGCTGATGCCACCGCTGTGCCCTGCCATGTGCCTGATTATCCACAGCTACAGCTCAGGGAAAAGGATCTCCTGGGGATTCCTTGACTTGGACACTTAAGCAGCCTTGGAACGGTAAGCTTTTAACCTAATAAATTTCCATTGTAAAAGCCAACCCATTTCTGGGCTAATGTTCCCAGCGGCTTTTAGCAAACTAAAACAGAAATTGTACCAGAAGAGTGGAGCATGTGCTGCTTTGCAAATACAAAAAAATATTGGAATGCTTTCTAATTGGGTAAGGGGAAGATTTTGGAAGAATTGTGAGGTGCTTGACAGAAAAGGCATAGTTTGCTTTGAGGAGACTGTTGGTAGAAAAATGGACTCTAAAGCTACTTCCGATGAAACCTTAGACAAAAATGATGACTACGTCATTGCAAACTGAATGGAAGGTAATCTTTGCTTTAAAGTGCCAAAAAAACTTGATAAAATTGACTCCTATTGTTAAATGGAAGGTAGAATTTGAAAGTGATGTTTGAATACTTAGCTAAGGAGATTTCCAAACTGAGTGTGGAAAGTGCAGCCTGGCTTCTCCTTCAGCTTATAGCAAAATGCAAGAGGAGAGGGATAAGCTGATGATTGAACTGGGCACAAAGAAACCAGAAATTGGTGACTGGGTATTTATTATGGCAGTCCTAAGAAACTAATCTAGTCTTGGAGCAGGTAGTCTGTGGGACTCCAGGTTCAGTGGAGAAAAAGAGGTAAAATGCTCCACGTGTGACAGGGGAAATTGAAGGCAGGCTCATTCCTGGAAACTAGTGATGGAACATGGTTTCCCTACCCCTTACAAGGAAACAAAAACAAAACCAACAACAACAAAAAGCCTGCTCACAAGCATTTTCCCAGGGCTAGCTGCAGGCCTAAAAAAGTGGAGACCATAAGCACAGCCTCCTGAAGAGAGGCCAAGTCATCAGTAGGCACTAAGATCTGATTATAGAACCATTCCAGTATAGGAAAGCAACACCAACATCCATGTAAGACCTGGATACGAAGTATGCATTGAGAGCCAAGTGGAAGCCACCATCAAATGAAAACAGAGGCAGGGAGAAAAGGAAAACAAAGCAGAGCGACTGAGAGAGAAAGAGAGGGAAACAATAACAAAAATTACTTGCCACTCCAATTTCCAAAATCCTTGGGAATATATCTATTCCTTATTTTTAAAAGACAATAAAATCAAAAAGTAGAATATAAATTCAGTACAGATAAAAGGAACCTGATAGAAACATCTCTCAAGGGTTTTGAAATAAGTAGTTTTCGGTAATACAGAATGATAAATGATGGCAAAACTTACATCACTGAATAATTTTTTCAACAATTTTCAGTACGACACTGATATTTATCAGAAATTAATTCAGGCCTTGTAAACAGCTATGAAAAAAATAAACTGTGTCCTTGTGTAACTCATTAGTAACTTACATTTTTAAAAACTGGATGTGAGAGGACAGAATGACAGCATGGGAAGCTCCGGGAATCATACTCTCCACCAAAACAAGCAAGGAACTGGCAGTAACTGTCTAACGCAACTATTTTGAAACTCCGGAGTCTATTGTGCAGCATCCAGAGAAAAGCTTGAGGAAGAGACTAGTACATTGTGAAAAAGACCAGTAAATTTCACCCTCCATATGGGAATGCAGCCGATACTCATTACAGAGTGGGCTATAAGAACCTAGCCCTCCAAAATCTGGGGTGTGTGGTCTGACTGCTGATCACTGCTTTTGATCAACTACTTTGGATTACTGGGGAGACCGGCTTTGAGAGTACCCATTGTTTCAAACCTCTCATGCAAAAGTGGCAGAGGAGCCTTAAAAAGACAGTACAATTTTATATTTTTTCCCTCTTCTCTCTTTCCATACCACGTTTGGGAGCAAAAAGAGTCTAATAAAGTAAAAAATTGATGGCTCCAGTCCTAAATAACACCAACAACAAGATTAGCAATCCCAGAGTGGAAGATTTAGGTTTGAGAGTAATAACAACATACTACTCAGAATGTCCAGTTCTCATCAAAAATCACGAAACACATGAAGAAACAGGAGAGTATGGCCTATTCACAGGAAAAAAAAAGAATTATCCAAAAACTATCCCTGAGGGAGCTTACACAGTGGAACTTTTAGTCAAAGACTTTAAATTGTCTTAATTATGTCCAGGGAGCTAAAGGAATTGATATACAAAGAACTAAAGGAAATGAGGAAAACATTGTTTAAACCAAACAGAGGTAGAAATTATTTTTTAGAAATCAGAAATTTTGTCAGTGCAAAATACTGTAATTGAAATGAAAATCTCATTAGATGAAATCAACAGCAGATTTAAACAGGCAGAAGAAAAAATCTGCAAACACAAAGACAAGGCAATTGGAATTATCCAGTGTGAAGAACAAAAATAAAGAGACTGAAGGGAAATGAACAGAGCCTGAGGGAGCTGTGAGATACCATCAAGCTTACCCAAAAAAAATCATTGGAGTCACAGAAGGATAAGAGAGAAAGAAAGGGGCAGGAAAAGTATTTAAAGAAATAATGGCCAAAAACTTCCCAAACCTGAAGAAAGATATGATTATACACATCCAGGAAGCTCAATGAACTCCAAGAATGATAGAATCTAAGAGATCTCCATCTAGATGTGTTAGAGTGAAAATGTCTCAATCCATAGACAGAGAATTTTGAAAGCAGCCAGAGAGAGGAGACTTGTCACATATAAGGGATTTCCAGTAAGAATAACAGTAAATTTTTCAGCAGAAACCATGGAGGCCAGAAAATGGTGTAATGACATATTTAAAGTCCTTAAAGGGAAAAAATGTCAATCAAAAATTTGATTTCAGTAAAATTATATTTCAAAAATGAATGTGAAATTAACACATTTACAAATAAACAAAAACTGAAAGAGTTCATTATCAGACCTGCCCTACAAGAAATGCTCAAGGGAGTCCTTCAGCCTGAAAGGAAATAAAAGGACACTAGACAGTAACTCAAAGCCATAAGAAGAAATGAAGGGAAGCGGACTTGGCCCAATGGATAGGGTGTCTTCCTACCACATGGGAGGTCCGAGGTTCAAACCCCAGGCCTCCTTGACCCGTGTGGAGCTGGCCCATGCACAGTGCTGATGCGCACAAGGAGTGCCCTGCCACGCAGGGGTGTCCCCCGCATGGGGGAGACCCACGCGCAATGAGTGCGCCCTGTAAGGAACATGCAGCCTGCCCAAGAATGGCCCTGCACACATGGAAAGCTGACACAACAAGATGACAGAACAAAAAGAAACACAGATTCCTGGTGCCGCTGATAAGGATAGAAGAGGTCACAGAAGAGCACACAGTGAATGGACACAGAGAGCAGCTAACTGGGGGGGGGGGGAGGGGGTGAAGGGGAGAGAAATAAATTTAAAAAATATATCTTAAAAAAAAATGGCCTTTAAGAAAAAAAAGAAGAATATTGATAAGAGTTATTACATAAGTAAATATAAAAACCTGTATTATTGTACTTTTGGTTTGTTACTGTCCCCATCCCCCATCCAACTTACCAGACAAAGTGTGTAAAATAGCATTTAAAATCTACATTAATGGAAATACAGTGTATAAAGAGATAACCAGACATTGTTGGTGGTAATGTAAAATGGTACAACCATTGTAGAAAACAGTTTTGCAGTTCCTCAGAAAGTTAAATATGGAATTACCATATGACCCAGCAATTCCACTCCTAGGTATATACCCCAAAAAAACTGAAAGCAGGGACCTGGACAGATATTTATATATCAATATTCATCACAGCATTATTTACAATAGCCAAATGGGGGAAGCAACCCAAGCATCTTCCATAATGAATGGATAAACAAAATGTGTTATATTCATACAATGCAATGTTACTCAACATACAAAGAAGTGAAGTGCTGGTACATTCTATAACATGGATGAATTTTGAAGACATCATGTTGAAAGAAATAATCAAGACAAAAAAGGACAAATATCGCATGCTTTTTCTTCTATGAGATACTTAGAACATATGAACTGATAGAAACAGAAAGAATCACAGTGGTTACCAGGGATTAGAAAGGAGGAATTGGGGAGTTATTACTGAAAGAGTATAAGTTTGGTTTGGAATGATGAAAATAGTTTTGAAATACATAGTGGTGGAAGTTACAGTGTTGTCAATGTGTTTAATGTCAAAGAATTGTCCACTTAAAATGGTTAAAATTATTTTTATATTTTAAATTATAAAATAAAAATTCAGTGTAAAATTACAAATTATGTATATTTTACTATATCCAAAAATACATAACTTATTTTTACATGATTATGAGATTATGAAGAAACAACAGGAAGAAATGAAACAAATATCTAGATATAGCAAAGGAATATTAAAACTTTAGAAATGAAAAATGATGATTGACATTTTAAAAATAATACAGATAATAAATTTGAAACTGTGAACAATTGAAGAGCAAATTAATCAATTATATCTTACCCAGATTTCACTCCAGAGAAACAAAGGTATTCAATATGTTAACAAGCACTTTAAAAATTTGTAGAATTGACTATCTCCAGCGTTGCTGAAGAGAACACAGAGACTGGCAGAGCAGCAATGAAAGTGGAGATAAATGTTAACATACTTTTCAGAATTGAAGACAGAAGTGATTCCTTAGAAGAATGTATACCCTCACTACTGAGCAGGATAAATGACAATCAACCCCACCTAATCAATGATAATCACTGCAGGTTCAGAGCAAATTCAAACAAACAGAATGGTTTGCTATCATTATAATTTTACAATCAGACTTTAATTCTACTTTTAACATTGTGATAATAAATGAGTTTTTTAGTAATACCCATTTAAAACTTAACTATAATTTATGTAAGTTGGCTTAGGAAAAAAGTCTTAAATATGAGGATTTGGCTGACATTTTTTTGTCCTGGTTGTTTCTCTGCAGCCTCCACATCACTGCCACTACACACTCCACCATCATACCTACAGGCTCGATTGCTGCTTTTTCTTCCATCTCGAATACCATCTCTGTAAGAAGCACCACATAGTTCCCTTACATGGAGTAGGCTTCTATCTTGAGCTCTTTCGTGGTACTTACATGCCTTACAACATATTGTGGCTATTTATGTACATGTTCATATCCTCTCCTGATCCAGAAGCTTCTTGAGGACAGGGTCCATTCCAGTTTGATATCTTTGTATCCACCAGCACCCAGTGCACTGCTAGACCTTAGAAGGCTCAATGAATAAACATCTGTCAAATAAACAAATAAATGGTGAGGGCTAAATTTATCTAAGAGAGGCAAAAGCAACACAACACCATCTTTGGATTTCTAGAAAATAGTCTTCATAGATGAAGAGATTCTTTTAGACTTAATTAACAATAAAAACTTCATCAACACATAACAGCAACTTGTTTTAGTTGCAGCCTTTCCACAGAACATTTTTGCTTCTCTCAATAGCAGATCAATGACCACATTTTGTAGAACAGTTTGCCCATAAGCTGTCAAAATACAAACAGCTCCTTTGTACATAAAGCAAGATAAACTGAAGTTGGAATTGGCTATCCTGAAAGTTAAACTACTTCTCTAAATACAGAATGCATGTTTACTGCTTCATGAGCCTGTTGGCAGTTTCCCTAAAATAACCAACATTAGAGCCATGTAAACATTTTGCAGATTCCCTGAGAGCCATTCTCATCTTTTCTCTTCTGTAACGATTACCATAATGTGTTCATTGTAGGAAAGCACGCCCTAACAATGCCTCGCTGAATTTTAAGGGAGCAGTGGCTGAGAGAAATGCAGTGCGCCCAACAGCCATAAGAAATCGAGACACGCAAACTAAAACTTCTTTTCAAAGTAGAAAGGTTGGAGGAAGTCTTTGGAAGTATATACTTTTTTGACTAGATTAAATCCTGCTACTAACTACTTTAGTAGCTAGAATAAAAGCTTTGAAGAGTTTTAAAATTTCATAAATAAAATATTTATTTAAAAATAAAACAATAACAAGACTGGTACACTTCGAGTTAAGGCATATTTACTAAGGATATTTTATTATAATTATTATAAATTATTATAATTATAAATTATTATAATTTTGCTGCAGAGAAAAAAGAAAGGGAATATATTTATTATTACTATGTGTGATAATGAAATAAGTAAGCACCAGGTACTAAATAATCTATCTTTTTATTTTTTTTACAGTAGTCCTTTCAGGTGGATAAGGCAGAGACTGGCTAGTTCCTCCTCAAACTCATTACTTTGGGCTGAATCTAGAGTGAGGCAAGAGAGGAACTAAGGATGCAAAAGGTAAGGAGGTGCTCACTTTTGGATTTCTGTAAATCCTCACATTTTGTTTCCTCAGTGATTTGTTTGCCTTACGCTAGTCACTGTCCTTTCCCTGCCAGGCAACTAGACTGAATTTCCCAGCCTCCCAAATTAAGAGTTATCTTGTGACTAACTTCTGCCCAGAGAAGTCTGGGTATAAATGGTCTTTTCCACTTTCAGTCTTGATCCACAAAATCCTCAAAAGTATAATCCTCCATTATCCCATCTACCAGCTGACGGGAGGGGACTTTAAAGACATGGAGGAGGGCAGGGCCACGGTTTGACAGGATCGCGGCTGCTGAGTTGTACTGCTCAGGAACTGCTCAGGAAATCTACCTGACCAGGAAACCCCATATTAGATCTTTGAGTGAAAAATAAACTCTTGTTGTTTTAACACACAGAAATTTGGGGTTTGTCTGTTATACACTCAGCCTACTTAGATTTCTAGTAGGTATGATTCTCATTTTTCTGGGGGGGAACTGGGCCTCAGAGAGGCTCAGCTGCCTAAAGTCATAAACTCATTGATGGGAGAGGTAGAATTTGAACTCTAGTCTGTCTGACTCCAAGTTTCGTGATTATTCAACCTACTCCTGTTGTGTCCTAGAAATCACTGGACGTGACTGCTGAGAATATACTTAATGAGTTCGTAAATCTTTCCAAACACATATCCAACATGTTGTGTAGTCACTTCTCAAACACATTAAACCTTAGAAAGTTTAAGTTGCAAACTTAAAGGTGCTGGCCTTTATAGTAAGCCATTTTCAGTAGGTAACTTCACTTGCAAAATGTAGTCCTGTTGTTTGGATTTGAGCACTTCTGGGAGTCCCCCCACACTCTACCAACCCTACTTTACACTGGCTCACCAGATCTCGGCAACTTATCAAAGCTTCCTGACTCTGGTTTCATTAGGTTGAGTCCACGGATTGTGGTATAAGAAAGTTGATGTCACAATATGGTATCACAGAGAAAATATATTCACTCCTCTTCTTTACTGATCCCCAAATTTTATTGGGAGAAATTCATACTCAAACAGCAAAGCCATCATTCTTCATTTGTTGTCCTTACGAAAGAGAGATCATTTAGAGATCTACATTCTGTGATATAAACAGATCACAAGGTCTTTTTGGGGCCTGTTTATTTTGTGTAGAGGCAAGCCATTACAGAGAGGCTCATAAAGGCAAGGGGAGAAGCACAGCAATCTTTAGCATATGAAGACTCAATGAGTTCACTGTTTTTTCTCTCTAAAGCAAGTCAGCAAGGAGAGAAGTAGGGTCCAAAATAAAACAGAACAATAGAAATGTTTTTAAATTCTCCATGGTTTTAATAAATAGTTCTATGGCAGCTTCTCTCACAATATTTCCTAACTGGGAAATGTGGAAACATCTGCATTTCATTATTGCTTCTTTTAAAATTTGATAAATAAAGAATAAACACAAATGGGCTCAGTGCTGACTTTCTTAGTCTAAATAATGAAGAAATGTAGACTAAAGGAAAGATCACACAGTATTTGTTCTTGGAAAAGTACTGTTTCTTTCTGGTTGCTTCAAATACTAGCTAACTAACAATAGGAAAATCACTGAATGTCTTCAAAATTTAATTTTCCTCTTGTAAATTGAATTCTAATTATAGAGGGGGTGTGAGAATAAAATTGGGTTATATATGTAACAGTGTTTAGGACAGATACTCTTGCCTTTTTTTCTATTTCTTTGTTTTCCTTTTTTGTTTGCTTTTAATATCATAAATTGAAGTATATCATGCTTAGAACTACCTGTTTTTGTTTTTTTTTCTTATCAGTACATAGAGGTATATATATATATGCATAGCACTAAGGTATAAAAAGGCATTTTTTTAAAAGGAGATTGCTTACTTGGTTGGATTAGTCAGTAAATGCACCACAATTCTGTCTGCAGGTTTCAATTAGGGTGACTTTTCTAGATATCCTTTCAACCATTTCTATTCCATCTACCCTGGGAATTCAAAGAGAACAAAAATCATACTTTCTTTTTTTACTTCTACATCTTCAGCATCTAGAACAGAGCCTTGTAAAAAATATAAACATGTTCCCTTTATTTGCTCCTCATCATACGAGGTAATTTATTCACTCTCAAGAATTCAAATCAGTTTTATGCCTAAGAATATAAAATCTCTAAAATCTATGTCCCTTTGCCAGACACATCCTCTACCCATGCCCAACCAGCTGTCTAGCAGGCAGATCCCATTGAGTGTTCTGCAGACATTTGTAAACTGGGAAGCCAAAGAAATCCCTTCACCAACTCCTAAATTCCTGTTCTTTCTTTTTTTTTTTCCTTGGTCAGATGATGTTAATATTCTCCATATAGGGCAAGAGCTGGAAAACTATAGCTCACAGGCAAAAATTAGCCCACTTAGGACAAATTTGACTTTAAAAACAAAATTGTATGGAAACACAGCCATTCCCATCCATTGACACGTTGCCTCTGGCTGCTTTGGCACTACAACAGAAGAAATGAATAGTTGGAACAAAGATGATATGACCCAAAAGCCAAAAATATTTTACTGTCTGATCCTTTACAGAAAAAAAAATTTGCCAACCCCTCATCTAGGGCTATGAAGGTAAAAACCCAGAAAAGATCATTAGATCATTAATGTCCCCCTGCCCCCTGCCCCTATTCCTCATTCCTTCACCAGTGAAATTCCATGTCCAGTACATTTTACCCCCAAAATAATTCCTAGTTCTGCCTCGCCTCCGTTTTTACTGTCACTGGGGCCTAGTTTAGTTCAGGTCCTTATCACCTTTACTAATTGCCAATAGTTTGGAACATCATCTTTAAAGCCCTCTTCCATACTATGAACAGAATTATATGACCTAAAAAAACAAATTTGGCCCAAAGCTCAATTCAGAAAATTGTCTTTTCGGTCACTAATACCCACCAGTTTGTCACTGCCATGACATTGCCTACAAAAACACAGCGCTTTCAAGTGTCTCCAGCTTTATCACCTACCACCCCCTGGTCTAATTTTATTCTTTAGCATCACGAAATTACTTACAGTTTGCTGTTTCTCACCTGGGTCTGTGCTTTCACTTATGCTGTCCTTTTTTTCTGGAATGCCACACACCCCCAAACCCTAACTGATATGTACCTGTCTTTTAATTCTCACCTCAGGATGATTTCACTTACAGCTTGGGCCAAGTCTCTCTCTTCAGGCCTCTCATAAGACCCGTGCTTGTACTTACCACAGCTCTGAATAAAATGAATTTTTGACCTTCAATTTGTAACCTCTGGAGGAAGCTTCTCTTTATTACCCTTCCCTCCTTTCTAACCCGACCCTGGATTTCTCTGTTACAAGGTTACAGTAGAATTTACCTCACCCTCAGCTCCAAGGGTGGGCTCTGATCATTTTGAGGCAATCAGTTTATCCTACATTTCTCAGCACTATGATAAATTTATCCCATTCTCTTCATCAAGGATGAGCCTAAGGCAACTGCATGTGACACTCCCTTGAACACAGTTATGGTTCATGGATGAACCAGTTGAAGACAATCTCGGGACTTTTTCTGGGAATTATGGGACTTTGACACTACTTCCTGTCCTAGACTTCAGGGTGAGAGGATGTGATGCTGGGGACTGCTCTGGCCTACAGAGAGTCTGGACCTGCCAGGAAAACCTCATGTGGAGTCTGAGACTGGATCCCACCTGAGGAAACAGTCATCAGCTTCTGGGTCTCGGTGACAATACTTGAGTCCAGAACCAGTTTGTAACAGGTGATTAGAGTATTCACTATAAAAGTGTTTGAACCCCAAAATTCCTTTTTTGATTTAAGCCAGTTTGGGTGTGGGATTTTTTTTCTTCTTCACTTACAATCAAAAGAATTTAAAATACTTTACGTAGTACTTTAAGGACAGGAACTGTACTTTACCTATCTTTTTTTTAATTATTTTTTTTTAATTTTTAAAGAATCTTTAGATTGCATAAATGTTACATAAAAAATATAAGGGATTCCCATTTGCCCCACTCCCTCCCCCTCCACACTTTCCCACATCAACAACTCATTAGTGTGGTACATTTGTTACAATTGATGAATACATATCGAAGCATTACTACTAACCATGGATTACAGTTACAATTTAGTTTACAGTCTGTCCCACACAATTTTGAAGGTTATGACAAGATATACAGTGGTCTGTATCTGTCACTGCAGTGTCATGCAGAACAACTCCAATGTCCCAAAAATGCCTCCATATTACACTTATTCTTTTTTTTCCTTCCCTTCCCCTGCCCCCCCGCCACAGTTGTCTGTTCTCTGTGTCCATTTGCTGCGTGTTCTTCTTTTTTGTCCACTTCTGTTGTCAGCGGCACTGGGCATCTGTGTTTCTTTTTGCTGCGTCATCTTGTTGTGTCAGCTCTCCGTGTGTGTGTAGCACCATTTCTGGGCAGGCTGCACTTTCTTTCGCGCTGGGCGGTTCTCCTTACGGGGCTCACTCCCTGCACGTGGGGCTCCCCTGCACGGGGGACACCCCTGCGTGGCACAGCACTCCTTGTGCGCATCAGCACTGTGCATGGGCCAGCTCCACACGGGTCAAGGAGGCCCAGGGTTTGAACCGCGGACCTCCCATGTGGTAGACAGACTCCCTAACCACTGGGCCAAGTCTGCTTCCCTACACCTATTCTTGTTGAAGTAAGCCAGGCACTGAAGGACAAATATTACATGACCTCACTGATATGAATTAAGCAAATTGAGTGGACTAACAGAACTAGAGTCTGGAAGATAGGTTTACAGGAGATAGAAAGGAAGTAGAGGGTGATGAGCTGATGTCCATATGGACAAAAGCTATGAGAAGGTGGAAGGGCATAGTTGTGCAATGGATAGGTGTGAGAGTGTTGCTTTACCCATCTTTGTTTCTTTAGTATCTCATAGAGTGCTGAATATGAGAGAATCTGAAGAAATATTTTCTTAATAGCAAATTGGTAGCAAAACCTGACATTACCCTATAATGCAAAGCCTATCTAAATCAATAAATGTATTAAAATTGGAAATGACTGCCTTTAACCTATGGATTGAAAATCACATAATCTCCAATATTTAACTAATTTACACAACCAATGATACATAATATACAGTTGGATTTTGACAGCCACTTCAAATCTAGTCTCAATCAGAAATGGTCCTAACGATATACCTATGAAAAATATCCCTCCATTGTTTTTATTTAGTTGTTTCATTTGTTTGTTTGTTTTTATAAGTCTGTGCCATCCTCTCATCTGTATCTGACATTGTTTCATGTTCCATTTAGACTTCTAGACAATGCTTACTCCATACATTAGTGTTTATACCCACTTAAAAATGGTTTTATTCTCTCTAACTGTAATTAGTCACAAGGGTTGTATTAGGTTCAGCATATTCATTCAGTGTATTTTTGTAACTTTAGATGCCACAGTTCCAAAGTAAACTTCACAGTTTTGGGCAATCACTTTGAACAATGTCTGTTGCCTATTGGCCCAAAAAGACATTCTCTTTGTAAACCTGCGTTGGACAGAATGGCCTTTTTGCCATGGAAAGTTCCTGCTTTATTGTCACAAATGCCCTCCAGGTGTTTCTAGCAGGCTGTGGTTTCAGTGGCTTCTGCTCCAGGTAAGCGAATGTCAGGTGCTCTGTCTTTCTGTATGCTCCTGTCTCTCCAGATTTGGAGGTGGAGGTTTGCCCTAAGATCTCAATTCTCTGATGGGCCTGAGAACTGTCGGTTTTCAGTTTGTTGATTTGTTTCTTTTTCTAAGGATCGGAGCGACGTTTTCCAAATTCTTTCCCTGTTAGAGCTGAAAGCTGAAGTCAGCCCAGGTTTTTTAAAAGGCAAGAAAATGATATTTGGGATGGAAAATAAGCTTCCCACTTCTTGTGAAGTGCTAATTCTATTATATTTTAGGTGACTCCAAACATATAACATCTAACAGTTCCATGCTTTCCTAAGGAATCTAAGTCAATAGTATTTAAAAAATAAATAACTTCTCTCCCAGTAGTCATACCACTCATGTGCCAGCCATGGTATCTGCCTGGACAAAACTCAATCTAAGGGAAATGACCCTGACTGCATGACTGTCCATCATGGGTAGTTCTACCCTGAAAGCAGTGGAGATTCTGGTTCAGTGGATCCGAGTTTAGAAAGACAAAGGGAATAAGGTAATAGCTGAAAGGATGTATCAACAGAGGCATCGTGTAGAGGAGCCCTGTTGAAAAGGTGTCACAAGCAAGCCGAACTTCCAAAGAAGAGAAAGTTGAGGGCACCATAGTGAGAAAAGGCATCTCAAACCTGGAGAGTAGCAGCCTGAAGAGGAAGCCTGAATCCCACCAGCGCCAGACACCAGAGGAGTCATCCTTCCCTGCTGCTAGGTTCCCAGAGGCTCCTTGTTGCATTTCTTTTTGTTTTTTTTAATTAAAGAAATTGTGAGTTTAAAGAACAATCATGTATAAAATACAGGATTCCCATATACCACCCTCTTATTGACGCATTGCTTTGGTGTGATACGTTTGTTACAATTGGTGAAAACTCCTTTTTATACTTTTACTATTAACTGTAGTCCATGGTTTAAATTAGGGTACACATTTTGTGTACTGTAACTTCATGGATAAATGTTTTTAATTTTATTCAATTACCATATATACAATCTACCATTTCCCCTTTTGGCCCTGTGAGGTTTTGAATGAAACACCTTCACTACCACAATCTCTACACCAAGTCTTGTATTGATGAAGCCCAACTCTATCGTGGTTTCAGCTCCTATCAAAGTCTGGTCGGGTAGTTTTCTTGTTTTTATTTTGATGAGTTTCTTTGTTCTTTGTTTTATTTTGGTTTTTGTAGGACCTACTTGACTGAAGTTCTTGATTCTTTATTTCAAAATGTGTTCAAATAATGAATATTTACATCACTTAAAATAACTTGATCAACTCTTCTTCCACTAAAGCAAAAGAATCCAACTAAAGCAATTGGTACTTTAGTCTTAAGAGTTTATGCAGAAGAGGAAAAGTCAGGCAAAAATTCAAAATGTATATATATTTTTTGAGGTACTGGGGCAGGAGATTAAAACGGGGACCTTGTATGTAGGAAGCCAGCACTCAACTACTGAACCGCATTGGCGCCCCTGAGTTGGTTTTTCATTTATTGACTCATTTATTTTTTTCTGTTTTTAGGGGGAACCGGGAACTGAACCCAGGAACTGAACCCAGGACCTTCCATGTGGGAAGCAGGTGCTAACTCCTTGAACCACATCTGCTCCCCTCAAAATTCAAATTTTAAGCAACAGAAATTTTTCTATAATGCTTTTTTTAGAACCCCTTCAACATCTTTCCTCTCTGGCATATTAATGTGCTTCTTGGTGGACTCTCCGTGATGTTAACTGATGTGATAAAACAATATCCTAACACATTAGTGAATGCTAATGGTTAGTTAATGTGCCAGCCTTTCTTTACAATGACAATTTTTTTGAAAGGTGTTTTTCCACAGTAGAGAAGGAGGCTGGAGTCAGAAATATATTTATGTTATGGTTGTTTTAATGTGATTCCATTTTTATCTGGGTACTGCTTTAGGTCACATGCAGGGTAACCTAGAAAAAGAAGTAATCTTTTGTCCTTCTACAATTGGGTACTCAAACTATTATGCCTCAGTAACTGTTGATTAAACAATTTAATAATTGTTTTTATTAAATCAATGGCATGTTGATAGAAAATAACCCTTCTGTTTTATGCATGTGTTTCACAATGCAAATCTACAGAGCTTTTAATATAACCCTCTGTATACCTTCCTAAATTTCTTATACACAGTGCTATCAGACCCATTTATTTTTTGTAAAATTCTAGTTGCATTTTCTGTATTAGCGTATCACAATTCATTATTATATGAGATAAGGTAATACATATTTCAAAATAATTTTACCTACCAAGTATTTTTGTATATTTTCTTGAATTTATCCAGTTTCAAAGATTTGTACTAATTCAAAGAATAAGTGAAATTGCAAGAATTTCTGAAAAATTTTAAAATAAGATTTAACCTAGAATTTAGAGTACTTATTTTTCACTTAATATTTGGAAGCTCCACTGAATTGCTAAAGAAGAACTTCCCCACTCGCTCCCCCTTTCCTTCTTTCCTTCCTCTCTCCCTCCCTCCCTGCCTGCCTTCCTTCTTATTTTGGAGAAAGGATTTTTTACAGCTATAATTGGAGAAGCCTAGATGTTTGCAGTGGCCTCAAGCACCGTCTCATGCGCTAGGGGAAGACCAGCAGGCAAAGACAGACATATTTGAAAAATAGTTCCACTACATAAAACAAACAGCCTAACATCTTTGCCATGGAATCTTACGTGGTATTGACATACTTCTAAAAATACTACAACATAGAGCTAATCATTAAAATAACAATATACTATCTGAATAATTATAAGTATGGTCTTATAGTTAACAATACTAAAAATGAATGCCACTACTCTCTGTTTAATCAGTTTTACGGCTCTACCTGACAATAACATATTTATTTTCTGAAGAGTTGTAAGATCATTGTCATATGGCTAGTGATTTCATAATATGGCTTGACCTCCACTCAGAGTTGATCAGACTTCCACAGTGCCAGACCATTAAGTCATTTTTGTTTCTTCCCTCTGTACCTGCCCCCCAAAATGTATACTCTACAGGTTAATCCACAGGACATAGTGAAAATGCCCAAATGTTCTCCAAAGTAATCCAACTCTGCATATTGATCAATCAGAGAATACAGTATCTTGCATACTGATCAACCTTGAAAAATAAAGTTCACTAGCAGTGAAATGGAGAGTGGAAGCAATAACCCACTTAAATTTGGACCTAAATATGATTTACCTGAAATATCCAGACAATTGAGTCATAAGGAGGAGATGTTACATGTTTGATTTTGTTTTAATTTTAATTTACGGGGTAATTGCTTTGGATCCTTTCCTTTTGCTAGCATAGACCTTGGGAAGGTCACATTAGTCCTATAAACCTGTAAAGGAGTAATTTGAAGCACTATAAATAATAGAATAAATGGGCACATCTTTATTTGGGTTCTTTCAAATAAAAATATAAATTAATCAAATATTTATATGCATTCAGGTTATGGGTGATTATCACTGCATAAAAATCGTAACCATGTATTCAATTTCTATAGCATTTATTCTAGCGTGCTAAGATTTATAATCCTATGAAGGCTCATCCATTGCAAAAACCTTTGGAGAAGTATATAGTGAGAGCCAAATAGAAGAAAAATCTGATTTTTAAATGCATCCTAAGTGCACACTATTTGATTCATATACAACAGCTTGAAAATGCAGCTTACAGTTCACAAGCTATTGGCAAGTATGCCTCTTCTGAAAGTAAGGATAAATATGTGATGAATATTGGAATCTTTGATAAAGTATAATTGGTATCAAATCTCAGTAGCTCTAAAGAATATTTATTTCTTACTTAGCCAGGCTGCTTTAAGCCTGTAGAGTGTGCTTAAGCCTGTCCTTGCTAATGTTTAAATAGGTAAAAACAGAACAGAGGCTAACATTACATTTTTTTTCTTTTATGTTTTCTGTTATATTTCTAACTTGTATTCCAATTAGGAACTCCCAAAGATCAAGAACTACCAGCTTTCTTAAACAGCTGCACTCCCAGCTGTGTGTGTTGTGTGTGCAATGGCTTCAGTAATTTCCTGTCTTTTCATGTGTCTTTTTCTGGGTTAGTTGCATTGTTTAGAATGAGATTTCCTTTGCAGTCAGGCTGGACTGTGTTTGTTGTTTTGGTTAACTAACCTTGTTAATGAAGCAGTTATTTTATGTATATGTATTCTAAAGACTGCTAAAAAATTTTTCAGATCAAACTTTTTTTTACAAAAGCACTCTATTATTTTTCTAGTATATAATATATACTTATATATTATGTTTATTTGATGTAGAGTGTGCTTAATAAATATGATAAACCTCAAGATGTATATCACTTTCAATTTTTGACATATATTTTTAAAATTCTCTTTCAAAGCAAATTAAAAATAATTAAATAATATTTATTTCAGAATTTAGAGATCCTCAAATTTAAATAAAAGTATAAGTGACTGAAGGGCTAAAAATACAATCTGTTTGACAGGAACTGGAACTTTCTTCTGGGGTAGAAATAGTTAAGATGTGATTTAATAACTCACAGAAATTAAAATAAGTCAACCATCCAGTGTAGATAACATAATTTCAGTCTAAGTTTAAATGACTTTTTCACATTTCTCTGCTCTTGCTGCCCTTCCCTTCTAACCTAGGTGCACAGATACAGTTGCATTATCAAAAGTAGTATGCACAGAGAATACTGCTTAACACAGCTATGTGCAAAAGGAAGGTCTTTATGGAACAATATTATTACATACATAACTCTCAAAAGTAAGTGCTATATATCATCCTCTCCCATTCAAAGAACTCTGAATTACAGACAAAGGGCCTGAATTTAAGGATTTTTATTTTTTCTGCCCTAAAATGATGACAACTGTTAAACATCTCATAATTCTTCAGCCACTTAAAGAAAATTTTCCTAATTCATTTTCCTGAATCCTTCCCCAAACTAACATGATTGAGAATCTAGGACAATGAAAGAGGGTGTGATATTTTATAAGACAAGAACTAATTTTATATCTAGAATTTAATGGTTAATTTAAGTGGAGAGTTTAGAGATAATTAGGTTCAGAACATTCTTTTCACTTGCTAATTTGTTAGTGACCTTTGCTTAAATAGAGGATATAATTTATTGGCCTTGTCTTTATTTTTTAAAAACAAAATTGCATTTAAAGAAAATCAAATATAAAAACAAAACAAAACATGACCACTGTGATCTCTTTCAATAGCCTGAAACCTATAGAAGGCAAAATGATTTTGTGTGGCACAGATTCATTTGACTCAGTTAAGAAAAAGCAGAGTTGAATAAAAATGCAGCCAGGTCAGGTGGAAACTGCACTCACATTCTCTTTAGCAAGAGCAAGTTTCAATCCTGAATCAGGTAATAGAGAAGAAAGGCTTGGAAGAAGAAAATTAATTTCCCTTTACAGTGTCTGCAACTGCAAGCAAGACAGTTCCATCCATTCGCCCCATGGGATCTAAGCCCCCTCTCAATCAGAAGCAGAGTGGGCATTGTCACCCCAAATCCTCAAGATTGGGGAATGAACAATGGTCCAAAGCAGATGTATTATTATTATATGATAGATTTATTATTATTATAGCAATGGAATAAATTTTATCATTGCTATAAAGGCAGTGGCCAGCAGAGGTTCTGAGGGGAGAGAGAGCAAAAAACAGGTATAGCACAGCGGGTATTTTCAGAACGTTGAAATTGTCCTGCATGACATTACAATGATGGATACATTTTGTCAAAACCTGTAAAATTGTGTGGGGCGGAGTGTAAACTACAATGTAAACTATAGTCCACAGTTAATAGCAATGCTTTAATATGTATTTATCAATTGTAACAAATGTACCACACTAATGAAGATGTTGTCAATGTGGGAAAGTGTGGAAGGGGGAGGAAGTGTGGCATATGGGAACCCCTATATTTTTTATGTAACATTTATGTAATCTAAAGCTTCTTTAAAAATAAAAAATTTTAAAAACTAATTTCCTTCTTTCTTGTTTCAAATAATAGGAGTTATCATTTATTAAGTGTATTTGGTCAAATATTATAATAGGCACTTTAGAAAATATTAGTATAGGCAGAGAAGCAATCTTAAGAAGTTGCATTTTTTATTTTTAATTGCAGATAAAGACATTGAAACCTAGGTAGATTAATTGACAGCTTGAGGGCATATGCTGGTGGTGACAGAGCCAGTATCAAACACAGGCCATATTGGCCCTAGATCCATTTTATACTATTCTGTTATGCTGCTCACTGCCAATGTCAGTCCCTACAGCTATTAGGGTACTTTGGTTGCTAGCAATAGACCCTGACTCTGGTTAATGTAAGCAAAAAGAAAATCTATGGGAAGGATATGGGGAAAATCACAGAATCAAAAGGAAGAGTGAATAAACAAGTTCAGGAAAACCAGAACCCTCAGTAGTAAAAAGTCTAGAAGACACAATGTCATACCCACTTCAGGGACCTTCAAATAGTTTCAATAACTTTTTTCCTCTGATAGGGTCTGTGACAGTTTCAAGTTATTTTATGATCCCCAAAAAGAGAAATATTATGTTTTTAACTAATCCATTCCTGTGGGTGAGACACATTTGACTGAATTACATCAGAGGAAAATGGGAGCTGACAGATTTGATTCTGCAGTGTGAGAGAGGGGATTGTTTAAGCATGAAGCACCCAAGAAGCTGAGACCGGAGAGCAGCTCAAGAGGAAATGGTGAGCCCGGAGGGAAAGGAGACTCTCAGGCAGAGATGGGTACCCATCTTGCCTCAGCACGTGGCAACACGCCAGGATCAGCAGTAGCTGACTTTGGTGTGAAAGCATCTCTGATAGTGCCTCTGTTTGGACTTTTCTCCACAGCCTTGGAACTGTAAGCTTTTACCCCCAAATAAATCCCCCTTATAAAACTATCCCATTTCTTGTACTTTGCATCAGACCTCTTTGGCAAACTAAAACAGGGTCATATTTCCTTCAGTAAGAATGAAGAAGAAGTAAAGCTATAGCCAGACACTTAGACTAGGTCTTACTGGAATGTGTCCAATGAGGGAAAACTCGTTGCCCAGAGGAATATTGAATTGTTAGTTGCTAGATGGCTAAAATAAAAAAAAATAACAAACCCATGGTAGCTCAGCTAAATTGTTCCTATCATAAATGTTTCTTTAACTTTGTATCCTTCAGAAACCATGGGTTTAACAAAAGCTCTACTCTCCCACCCAAACCTGCCCCAAACCTGCCTCTGTAATTTAGGGATACCTCAGGTATCCTGCATTAATGCAGAGGTCTGCATTAGCAACACCTTGCAGGTGTTTCATACTCCTACCAACCTGCATCTAAGTTGCATTTAAATGTAGAGTACACAGCACCAGCTTTGGAGTTGGGCAATCCAAAGAACAATAATAATAACACTTAACACTTACTCAGTGCTAAATATTATTCTAAGGGAATTCCATGTTTTAACTCATTTCATCCTCTAAACCCTATAAGAAAGTACAATCATGACACCGTTTTTTAATATGAAGAAACTAAGACTAAAAAAGTAATTTGGGGGCAACAGATGTGGCTCAAGCAATTGAGCTCTCATTTACTAAATAGGAGGTCCAGGGTTTGATGCCCAGCACCTCCTGGTTAAGACAAGGTGACCCATGCACCAAGCTGGCCCACGCGGGCTGCCAGCCCCAAGCAGGAGTGCTGCCCCACGCGGGAGTTCTGCCCCATGCAGGAGTGCTGCCCCTCTCAGGAGTGCTGGCCGACATGGAAAGCTGGTACAGCAAGATGTTGCAACAAGAGACACAGAGGAGAGACAATAAGAAGACATAGCAGAACAGGGTGCTGAGGTGGTACAAGAGAATGACTGTCTCTCTCCCACTCCGGAAAGTCCCAGGATTGGTTCTCAGAGTCACCTAATGAGAATACAAGCAAACACAGAAGAACACACAGCAATGGACATAGAGAGCAGACAATAGGGGGGAATAATTTTTTTTTTTTAAAGCAAATTAGGTGAGTTACTAACTCTGAGGCTCATGTTTTCTCAATTGTCATAGTAGGATAATATCTCGCTCATTAGTTTCCTATAAGGATGAAATAAACAGTACATTTAAAGGTAGTAACACAAGTGCAGAGAACGAACTGGGTCTTTTCCCTGCAAAGCAGCAAATGGGTAATACAATGAGTTACACTGGCTCTCCTACTTATTCTTATTTTTCAAGACATTATCAAGAACAAAAACTCGATGCAAAGATCACTGTAAACTTCAAAAATTTAGAATTTATTTCTATTTTAAATGTCATTGTGTGTTCTCAAAGATCTATTCTTATATGACAAAGGAAATTCACAGTACAGAGACTTATACATTCAATTTTTTTTTCCTTAAACACAAAATCTTACTTTATAATGAATAAATAAAAATGTGGGGTGCTATTTTGGCAGAGTTGGAGACCCATAATTTATTTCAGAGTTTGAAAAAATGTTGATGGTCATAGTTCATGAGTAATGGAAATAAAAGTCTTATCAAATCATGGAGATTGGGCATAAGTGATTTAGGACACATAATTGAAACACCTATATATGATAGCATTAAGTAGCACAACTTGGTTCTTTTTTCTAATAGACTCAATTATTTTTATTCAATTGCATTCTAAAATCTGAAGAAAGACAGGTAAGTAGAGAAGACAGATATGTAAAATAGAACTGTTTTGAAATTATGGAACTGACATAGAAAAAGGATTGGCTAACTTTGCTAGAGTTGGCGTCCACAGAGACACTGGAGCTTGGATTTGAGGGATGAACCATGAGTAGGATGAAATCCAGTTAGAGGGAAGAGAATGCACAATGACTGGGCTATTAAGAAGAACTTGTGTCATTTGTTTCTGCCGGAACTTCAACTGTGAAAGAAGTAGAGCAAAGCAGGAAAGTAGGCTAAACAGAAAGATCATTAAAATATGTATATGGTGTGTTTATCATGTTATTCCATAACCTGTTCTTTATCACTTTATTCCCCATGGTCAGGAAAAAATAATGAGAACCTATTGTCTTATGGGCAAGATGAGGTAAATATATTATTGTTTTACTCTCTCAATTTTCCCTCTCATTTTCTTAGAAGTAGTAATGACATTAAATTTCAAATGGAGAACAAAATAATCCGGGCCATGGCCATTCTTCCAAAAACAGAGTAATTGCATAGAATAACTAGGAAGCAAACTGTAAAGAAAATGTGTTTTATGGAAAGAAAATTGAGCCCAAAGAGATGAAGTACCAGCCTTGCTTGAGATACTAAGTAATACAGTGATGGAATATGAAAGAGCACTCAGGTGTCTGGATTTTTCGAGCAATTATCTGGCCATTATACCATGCTTCTTCTAAATATTAATAATAAATACTGTATCTACACACACAGATGTATAAATATATAATTATGTACTATATATAAATATAGTTGAGTTATAATACAGCTTTGGTTGATTTATTAAATATATATTAATAGGTAATATAACATAAACATGGTAGAATCTGAGAGTGGTGGAATATGAATGAAATTAAGTGTAAAAAGTTAAGAAGCAATTTAAACTATTTTTCCTCGGTTTCATTAATACAGAGTTGGAATTACGCTAGAGAATATATAGTCATCTTCCCTCTATTCTGTTCATGAACTTCATTTTACAGCTTAGGCAGGATGGAACCAACTCTTTTGCAGCTTAGGGTAGATAGAACAAAGCAATTTTTGTTTGTTGTAAACTCTGCCTAAGGACTCTAAAAACTTATATTTTTTCCTAATCCATCCATATTTCATTTATTCTCTCCATCACTCTTTAATGCTTACTTTGGTTTTCATTCATTTAAAGTCATAAATCACAAGTAGCCTTTTACTGATACTCTTTATGCCACTAGAACTTAATCTCCCTCCTTTCCCCCTCTTCAAAATAACCCATCCATACTTACAAATTTCAGCCCTTTCTTGAGTTACAAGCATGAGTCCATGCATGTACACTCACACAAAACAACAAGAACAGTGACAACAGTGAGAAGAAAAACACATATTCAAACACACGCCCTGTGAGAACAGGGGTCGTTTTAAAGAAGTTGGATTGGATTTTGGGAAAGGGAAAGGAAAGATGGGGAAGAGCTTTTCATTTCAAAACTGAAAAACTTCCAATGAAATGTAAGGTATTCATATTCTTAAAAGTGTCCTTTGGCCACCCACCTCAGAGGAATTTCATTCTTTCCTCTCAGCTTCTGTCGCCGAGATGCACAAATCTTCACAAGCTTCCCTTTCCTGTCTCTCCTTTCCCATATCACTTCATTGTTCTTCTTACACACTCTTCTTCCTCCAAGAAACAAACAAACCAAACACAAGCCAATGCCTTTGCCTTATTCCTGGAAAATAGTTTATCATGCACTGTCCCTTTTTTTTCTAGAGCTTGTGCTTTACCTGTGTCTTCTAAATCTCATTGCATAACAAGATATTTTCCTAAAAAAGAGAATTTTCTCCCTAAGGGAAATTTTAGTACCACTGTAGAAAACAGATTGCACTTCCCTTCCTGATACCTTGGTGTTTATTAAGGTTCAGTAAGTGTATTTTGTTTGATTAATGAGTTGATTAAAATGTGAAAAGCAACCATTTAGAAAGTTAATTTTGTAGTCTTTTATAAATAATGGCTCTCTATTATTTTTATTCTTGTTTTGTTTTTAACAACCACTGGAACAGACCACCAAAGTTTCACTTGAAATTTTGGCAATGAGTGCTTCTGCTTAGTTTCTATTAATGCAGCTAACCACATCATAAAATTTATTTTATTATTTTATCATTTTGGGTGATACACCATAAAATAACTTTGTCCAAGCCTTATCCAAAAATCTCTAGAAAAAAATAATGAACGACTTTAATGGGCTCTACCAATACTAATATTAATTAAAGCATATATTCATCAATTGTATGACTAGATGATAATTATACGTAAATAGAACATTTAATATGCAAGCTACATTTTTCCTTGTATACCCACATAATTTTTTTCCCAAATGCTTTAGATTTTCTATGCACCAGAATATGTTTCTTTTTATTTTATTTGCTTTAATAATTTAATGTTAAGAGAGAGGCTCTGCACACTGCAAAAATAAAATGGAAAAAAATTAATTTAAAGAATTCTTACAGAGTTAACTACTTTTGTTGAGTTCATCTTGTACATTAGAAACCTTCTGTTGCACACAGGAGCAGTATTTACCAATTGAATAATAAAAAAACTAGGGGTCTTAAGTAGGGTAGAAACTTAAATTACTATAAGAAGATCCAGCAACATTGGATTAAAGAACAAAGAGCTTTTTTTTTTTATGTTGTCAGTCTTCCTTGCTTCACAAGGTCAATCAGAAACCAGTGCTTCCTCCATTTTCTGTCAACCCCTCATGTATATTCCCAATTTCCGTGAAAGCCGTATCTCAGGCACATCTGCATTCTTGGTCTCGGGAAGGGTACAGGTAGGGAGTTAGAACACAAACATGCCATGACACAGATTTGACCCTGTGATGTTTCAAAGACCAGGCCTGGAATTGAAATCTCTCACTTATGCTCACGTGTCTTTGATAAGAATTTAGTCACATGGTCACAACTAACTGTTTGTGGAGAAATGTGGTCCCTTAGTGAGACACGCAAACTACAACTTTATTGCTATGGAAGAAGTTGAGAACATATTTGGCTAGACAATTGCTATTTGCCATAATAAATCAAAAGAAGAATGCTGCTGCTGCTGATGGTGGTGGTAGTGGTAGTGGTGATGATAATCAAGCATTCATATCGTGATCATTTTATTTTACCTTAAATCCAAGCGTATATTTATTCATAAATCTTTGGATATAGGGCAAAAGCTTTTTCTTTCAAAATGGATCTACCCAGGCTGAATGCAACACAATCTTTCTTTAATAAATGATACCGGTAATGTAGCTTCTGTGATTTTCTGTGTTGAGTTCCTTATAGTGAGGCCAAAACTTAAGAGTCAATTGCAAAGCAGTATACTTGAAAAAATACACATAGGTTTTTATTATTTTTCTGCATTCTTTTACAGCTGTTTTATCCCTGTCTATTTTCCCACAATTCTTAATGACTTACTTTTATTAAATTTTATAATTTTTTACTTATATGAGAAATCTTTATGCAATACCTTGTTACATTTCATAATTACAATAGTAAGTACAACTGGCAAAACAGATTCAAGAACAAACAACTGACCCTGCATAAGCACCCAGTGCACCTTGCAGGAAGAGAAAGGGCCCGAAGTTATAGAAATTCACCTACAGCTATGATCTTTCCTGTGTCAGGGGCATCAGTCCCTGTGTTTTTACAGAACGTCTGGTCATCTAAGGATTGGTGATGTTTCTTTAGAGCAGCTATGGTCCTACAAATCATTGGAGAATAAAGTTGACTGTTCATATAAAAGCACAGCTCCAGGGCTGAGCTAAGGATATCGCTATGTTCATAAACCTACATGACCAGTATAACTTATGTGTAAGAGCAGTGGTATTTTAGTTTTTTGTAACTACAGGATTGTCATTTAGAGATATAATAATGCTGAGAATTTTTGCTTGTGGTAGTGTATTAGTTTGCCAGTGGGGTACGGATGCAAGTACCAAAAATGTGTTGGCTTTTATAAAGGGTTATTTATTTGGAGCAAAAGCTTACAGTTCCAAGGCCATGATAAGTCCAACTCAAGGCACCATAAGAGGTGCTTTCTCACCCAAGTCAGTTGTCACATATCAGAGCAAGATGGCAGGTGATTTGTGCCAGGTCTCTGCCTGCCCCTCTGGGCTGTACCATCTTCCAGAGCTCAGATGTGGGCAGCCAGGCATATGGCTTGTCTTACCAGGTGTGACAGTTTAAGATTATTTTTGTGAATCCCAAAAAGAGAAAGATTATGTTTGTAAACTAATCTATTCTTCTGGATGTGATACGTTTTGATTGTATTAAATTCAGTGAGGGGCCCTGATTAAAACTGATAAAATCAACTTAGTGCTTTTGATTGTACCACATCAGTAAGGCGTGACTCGGCTTGAGCCCCCGCCCCCTGGGTCGTTTGATATAAACGGACACTCAAGAAGATACACAGGAAGAGAGCTCTATCATTTTTAATCCTGAGTCTCCTGGGAGAGATGTGCCATTCACCTGATAGCTTACAGCGGGCCTTGGGAAGAGAGTCCAGACTGATGCAGAAGGTCCAGAAAAAAACAAGCCCCATCCTGGAAGAGAGAAGAAGCCCTGAGAGATAAGCCCTATGCCAGCCTGCAGTTGAGAGAAAGGAAGCCCAGAACAGAAGGCTAAACCCTTGCAGAGATCAGTGGCCATCGTGTTTCAACACGTGGCAACTGACTTTGGTGAGAGAGTGACCTTGAGTTGGACTCTTTGGGGCTTTGTATCTGTAAGATTTTACCCCAAATAAAAACCCTTTATGAGAGCCAATGGATTTCTGGTACTTTGCATCAGCAACCCTTTGGTAGACTAATACATTGGGCATCCTCTTTCAGGTTCAGCAGCCCATTTTCTTCTCAATTTTAGTTGTAAGTTATCAGGCAGATATGGTTCATCTCTCGCAGGGACCTCAGCCACTTGATCCTCTCCATTCCGTCACATGGCAGGATCAGAAATGGCAGAGCTCTCTTTTCCTGAGTGCCTCCGTTTTTCTACCAGATCCAGCAAGAGTGTGGAGACTCAATCTGAGTCATGCCTCACTGAGGTGGTCCAGTTAAAAAGGTCTCAGGCCTACAGGCATGGGTCAGCCCACAAACGTAATCTTTCTCTTTTAGGGGATTCATAAAATAAAGGCAAACTGCCTTAGGTATAACCATACCCATGCTTGTATTTTTCTCTGAATGTGGTATATAACCCCAGAATCAGGAAAACGTTAATGTTATCAAGACAGGACTGTTTTTAACAGTAACGGATAAAGGAGTGCCCCACATGATATGGGTAAATTATTATTGCATATATACTAAGCCAATTTTTTAGTTTAGTGGTTCTCAAACCGTTTCTGTGCATCAACAACACCTGAGAGCTTGCTAGAATTGAAAAGGATTAGATGTACCTCAAATCTATTGAATTAGGAACTCTGGATTAGGGTGCAGCAAACTGTTTTAATAAGCCCTCACAGAGCTTTCAGAGGAAAACTTAAGGTTGGTGGCCTCAGTACTTTGCGCCTACATGTCAAGATGCACAATAAGAGCTTGTGCTTCTGCGCATATCAATGTAGAACAGGGTTCTTACCCAGGGATCCATGGACTGGTCTGTGGAAAGATTTCAGGGGGTCTGTGAGCTTGAATTGAAAAAAATCAACTTATTATCTTTATTTTCTCTGACCTCTAACTGAAATCTAGCATTTCCTTCACTTATGAATGTCTGCCATAAATTACAATAGTATCCATTTCATATCACATTACAGTTGTTGCATTTCTCAAAAAATTGCTTAAGCAAATCCATACTGCGAAATTACAGTAGTTGTTAGACCCGACGCTAGTTGAGTGTCATAAAACTATCTGCTGCTAATTCTCAGCAGGGGTCCATGGTTTTCACCTGACTGGCAAAGTGGTCTGTGGAACAAAAAGGGTTAAGATGTAGAATTTCTTTTTTATGTTTCCTTTCCTTATATCTACCCCTTTTTCTCAAACTTACCCAATCATTTAGAGCAACACAAAATCTCAGCCAAACATGACTCAATTACAACAGTTATGCTTCTTGTATTGATTGCCTGTCTGGATTCAAGAACAGGATTCTGGATTCTGATTTTAATAATGAATCCTCTCATTTTCTGTTATTTGCTTTGGTACCATTAACTCTGGAAAAATTTTTGTTTTTGAAACTAAATAAATGGAAAATAGGAAGAAAACAGGCATCCCTAAAGAACCATGCAGGACTTATCTGTTATTTATATTTTAGCAGTCAGTGTATTAAATGCTTATTGAACATTTAATATGCATCTAGCACGATGACATAAAGGAGGAATAGAACATTTTCAGTGTCTATTCAAATATTTTTTTATTACCACCTGTGCTGGATACCAAGTTACACAATGCTACCAATCTTACACAATTCTTACTAAGACAATTCTAACATTGTGTAATAATGTAGATTCTTCTATAAAATTCACCTATGTGATGCTGTTACTTTTAACTGAAAAATTTCAAATGGGTTTCAAGGGATTGATAAAGTTTTCTTATTTATTGTCAAATCATTAATTTCCAGAATTAATTAAAAGCATACCTCAATTTCTATGGATCATATGGACTCTCTTAAATTGTTTTCTTAAGTATTTATAATCCGTTTTGCAATAGTTATTCTTTGTATAATAATCTACTGAAATTTTCAAAAATATTATTTGACCAACAATATTTGTAATTTTATGCTACTCCGTGTTACAGATTTTTTTTCCCCAAACGCTTTGATAAAGCTACCAAATTGAGATATGTATTTTTTAATGAGATTATTTTCCAGGTGGGTTTTCCAGGTTTTTGTCAAATAAAGCAACCATGATTTTAAAAATTGAAAAAAAAACATTTATAATTCAGTATTTCACAAAGGTATGCCCATTTCATGACAACTACACCTTTTTTATTGGCATAATAGAAAAAAGGCTTTTGTGGTGAAAAAATGAGAAGAAATTAAGCTGGCAGTTTAGAATGGGGAATGACACTTAAATTGAACTGTGTGATTCATGTAGAAAAATCTATCGTTCTAACATATTCAGCGACTAGTTACAATGATCCTCTAAATCAATCTGTTTTATAACCATATTTTTAAAAGACTCCTTTTCAAAAGCTAAACTTAGTCCTAGACTTCTCAAAATCAGAGTGTTACTAGGAAAATGGTGACTGTAAAGAAATATTCTAGATATCAAATTTGGACTGTTTAACCAGAGAAGTGATAATACTCAATGAGTCAAGAATGTATTCTACAATAAATTACCTTTAGAGTTCTGAGCATGATCTCTATTACTTTTCCTAATTTGGAAAACCTCATTGCCTTTTACTTCAGTATATGTCTACTGGTTTTACTTATGCATTGAACTATATAATCCAGTTCTATGGTGAAGTGGCAAAAGTAACACAAATCTTTCTCTTAAAATACCTTTTCACCTGGATGATGTAGATCTTCATTCTAAATGTATAAAAATACAATTTTCTCACTGCCCCTTTGCCTGTTAAGGCAGGAGAAAGTAGATTGCCGAGGACTAAGTACTTCCAGCACATTGGACTAAGTCACCCTTAATCTTTTCTGGATTTTGATGTTATTGTTATATAGCAATAAATATATAAAGAATAACCTTAATTTATTTTCAAACATAACTTATTACCTTATTTAAGTCTTATCCTGGTCCTTAAGTATAACTGCCACCTCAAACACATATTAACTGATCTTTTCCTTAAACCTGGCAAAGGGGAAAAAAGAACCTGAAGAAAATATTATATACATTCAAATAACTAAAAACTAACCTAACTTACCATTTTAATAGCAGATATAAACTGAGAATATGAAATATGCCCCTGAAATACCTGTAAATTCCTACTTCATGTTTGGGTATGTAGGATACAGCATCATTCACTATCCTGTGTTAAACCATGCATTCAGTTGTTTCCATTTATATTGCATCAAAGCAGTTGAAATCCAATTGAAAAGTTTCTTTAGACAGCCATTGTGTGGGAACATGATGTCAATATTAATAAAGGCTGAATTTCCCCTTGGCTCACTTCTTACAGATAAGCTTTTCAATAATACACTGCTTGCACCAAAGGTCTGATGGGACTGGGAATAGTAAAAAACACTAATAAAAGAATGTTGAATGTTTTTATATTAAATTTCCCCACAGGCAAACTGAAAAGCCTACTTAGAGAACGCCAATCAACATGGCACTTATTAAATGTAACAAGAGTCCTGTTATAACAGATCTTTAAAGCCCTAAAAATGAATTAGAAAATAGAGACAAAAGACAATTGCCAATGCATTTTTTAAATGTAAACCATGGACATCTCACCTGATACGTACCAAACAGACCTTGTGCCATTTGATCTTCAAAAACTATTCATTTATGGGATGGGAGCTCACAACTTTTTAATTTGCTTTTACTTAAAGGTAGTGGTAGACTCTTTTGCCTTAAAAATCTCTGTATATTTGTCTTACTAAGCTTACCAAGCAAAAATAAAAGACTATAAAGAAATGAAGTCACTTTCAACTTATTTAAATAAAATTTAAAAATAACATACCAAATCAGTGACTAAACTAATAACTAGGTAAGGTGGGGAAAAAGAGGCAATTGTTAACATTAGCTAATATGAAACTAGCAAGATACGTTGTGCCTTAGGACAAAAATAAACATTTGCAGTTCTTGAATACTGTATCAACATTAACAACTCAGGGTTTGTCCTCAATTCAGACTTACCAACCATCACTTTCATCTGAAGTTAAGCAATATCAAGGTGGTGACAAATATATTAAATCTGCCCATCTTTGAGAACTTGAACCCCAGGCTGAGACTGACTTGAGTTCAGTAATAAAAATACACCCAACCATTAAACATCAGTTTCTTATAGGAAAAAGAGAAAATAGGAGATAGTCACTGGGACTTTTGTATAAGGATGATGGCTTAGGTGCCATTTTTTATAATGTGTGCTATGATTCTAATTATCATGATGATTTTTCTTTCTTTATAAAATGATGAGGAGCTTCCCACAAAATCATGAATGATCTTAAATTTCCCAATGTTCAGAATACAAGAATTTATTTTTCTTTTAAGTATATATTGTCATAAAAACATCCAGAATGGCATAAATGACATAGACTTCATACAATATTTCTCAGTTTAACAGAAATGTATTGCTTACATGCTATGAATTAAACACTGGACTGTTTGGACAATAAAAAACTGTTTAGATTTTTTTAAGAAAATAAAATAAGTCTTTCAAATAAGTTTTCTTAGTAAACCAGCTTACTAGACACTCCGTAAAAAATCTTCAAATTTGAGTTTGTAAAGCTACTTGTCTTTGAATCGTGTCTGAATAATTTTCTGCATGGCTTTCACTGAATTTTATATTACAATTAAAGTTTGTTGAGAAACAAAGATGGATGACTATGTGGAAAATTTTTATTTAGAGCAATGAAGTGTAATTCATTCTTCTCAAATTTCACTTAAATCCGCAGTGTAGAGAAGATATCAAAGGGGAGGGGGAGCTTAACTTTTGAACACCTGAATAGTCATGGTAATTTCTAGATCTTTTCTTGATGCCTTAATGAGACAACAAATTATCCAATCTGGATAAGGTTTTTTTTCACAAATATCTTATACTCACTCGTTCTTTGCTTGTTGCCACTGTTTTATGACAGTTTATGAGCTTTGTATCTTCATCTTGATCATGAATAATAAGACTCTGTTGCAGCATAGAGCTTTTTACCTGGTCTGCTGTTTGGACTTGGGGGAGTTACTTTTGCTTCTTTTTTTTTTTAAGATTTATTTATTTATTTACTCCCCCCCCCTTGCGGCTTGTTTTTTGCTATCTGTTCTCTGTGTCCATTCACTGCACAATTTTTCTGTGTCTGCTTGTCTCCCTTTGTCATCTTACTGTGTCAGCTCTTCGTGGCACACGGGCCATCAGCTCTCCACAACACAGGCCAGTTTGCCTTCACAAGGTGGTCCCAGGATGCAAACCAAGGCCCTCATATGGTAGACGGGAGCCCAGCTGATTGAGCCACAGCCGCTTCCCTATTTTTGCTTCTTATGGTAATATTTACAATAAGGCATACTCTGCATTTTAAGAATAACAATAATTGTTTATTGTAAGCTCCTATAGGATATTTATTTGTATATTACCTGGTACCTATCATCTGAACTTACATATTGCAGGTACTTAATTACTGTGCATTGAGTTTTTTAATGTTTATACATTTTGAACCAATTACCTCATACTAAAAATCTAATGCACCAGCTTTGAACTCTTTCATTTTTGTTATAATTAGAATCCATTGACTGGTTCAATAAGGCTTTCCTTTTCAACACCAACATTTAATTGAACTACACATAAAATGTATTTTCTTCTTTCAAAAACAGTGGTGACAAAAGGGTATGCCATTTTACTCTTTATAATTCTTTGGGATTTTTTTCATGGCATTTATATTCTGGTGATTAATTTCATAGTTTAGGTAGTTTAGTTAATCCAAGTGAGGTAGCAAAGAGGCATTTAAGGGTAATCTAGTTAAGAGATAAGATGAGTATAACAACAATAAAAAATATATAGTTTCTCTCCACTTTTGATCTAAATGAATCTGCACAAAATCATATGGTTCCTATATCTACCAAAGGAAATTCACTGTAATTATGTACACAAGGACCTACCCATATTGATTTGTCAAATGACTCATACATTTGTTTTCATTGTTGAATCTATAGTAGCATTCCAGAAGATAATATTATGTATGCAAAATTGCTTTGCCAATGAAGAGGACCTCAGATTTACCATTTAAATAGCCATATATCTGCATGTGTATTTGAATTTACACTGGACCTTTATAGTTTCTGTAAATGTTTATTTCCTCCTGGGTATGAATGATGAAGCTGAATATTTAAAATAAGCAGAAACTTATATTTCTTAGATTTTTTTTCCTACTGGTTTATCATTTCTCTGTTTTATTATCATTTATTATACAACTATTCTTCAGTTGTCACAGATTACAACTGATTTTTGGAAATTTAAGTCCAGACCTGAATTTGTACACCTACAGTATTGCTTTGAATATAGTGTAACTTCCACTCTAGTCATACATATTTATATTTTATAAATACTTCCATTGGAAACTTTTGGTGAAATTTCACAATAAGATTTAGGTTATATGTCAAAAGATGAAAACTGATTTTAAGGATTTGATGGTTAAAATATGCTGTTTGTTTATTTAAACTCAGTTCTAAGTACATGGTTAGAAATATATGAAGACAAAAGTTCTGTGTAGAAACTTAATATAAGAGACAAAGATATCAAAAACCTAAACATAGCTGTGGATTGTGTGTGGTTTGTTTTGTGTAGTTTTAGAATAAGAAATTTTTTAAAAACAATATCAGCACATATAAGTTGTCTATACATAATCAAATAGCAATTAGACAATTTGAAAGGAAACTGTTCCAGAGTGCTACTAAGTTTCACACACTCATGTCTCTGACATTTTTTTTTCCTTTTGCTAAATATGATAGAGGGAAGATCACTGGATTAAAGGTAGAAAGGTTTGTTTATTTTGTTTTACATTAAACCTCTGAACCTGAGTTTTTCCTTTCTGAAATGTGAGAAAGATGTCCGTTTTAATGTTTACCATAGAAATAAAATTATTAAAAACTAAGAACTATGATAAGTATAAAATAATATGAAAATAGGTGAAGGAGAAATTTATTTGACCTCATATAAAACTAGATATCCGTGAAAACCTAGCAGTTTAGGCTAGCAAACCAATGATCGGTGCATTTTACCTAGCCATACAATGAAGTTTAATTTAGGTGTTTTATATAGATGTCAGAATGATCATTTGGATGGTAACATGATCTAGTGGTAGAACATTAATTAGAAGTGGAAAATTCAGGTCTATTTTCCATACTGATTGTTCCAATTTCCTACCTGCTAAAACAAATACTATATAATGGGTTGGCTTCAACAATGGGAATTTATTGGCTTACAGTTTTGAGACTAGGTGAAGTACAAAATCAGGTATCAACAAGATGGTGCTTTCTCTCAGAAGAATGTGGTGTTCTGGGGCTGGCTGCTGACAATCTTTGGTCCTTGGTGTTTCCATCACTTGGCAATGGACACAACAGCATCTTCTTTCTCTTTCATGTTCCATGGACTTCCAGCTTCTGGCTGCTTCCATGGTTTCTCTCTGTCTGATCTTTATTCTCCATATCAAGGACTCCAGGAGTCTGGATTAAAGTCCAACCTGCTTCAGTTGGACCACACCTTAACTGAAGTAACACCTTGAAGAGATTTTATCAGCAGTGAGTCCACACTCAGTAGACTGTGGGCCAAGACCGAGAACATGCCCAAACTAGGGTACACAATTCAGTCCACCACACTGATACTCACTGTTTTTACACATTGGGGGAATTTTTCAACTCTGTACCCATATTTTTCTAACTGCAAAATGCCTGTCACCAAGTTAAAGGACAACTGAGAGAAAATAATATTTGCTCTTACCACCATAAAGAAACATCACAGAAATATAGTTAAGGGTTTAGACATCACCAGTGACATAGGATTTAAGGTAAAAATTTCAAAGTAAAGGGACAAAGGTGATAACTAGTTCAGCTTTTTCTTTTCTTGAATTTTTTATTTTTATGACTGAAAAGGTTAATCGTATAAAGCACAGAGGAAAGATAGCTATCCAAGTGTCATTTTGAAATATTCTACAGGTATGATATATGAAAGGGTGCATTTAGGATTTCTAAGGAGTTTGGAGGAAATATCACACATAGAGACTTTTAAAATTGCTGATTTCTCATCAAAGGTACAAAATGCACCTATGGAAAGTAATTATTATGGTCAGAATTTGACTGTTAAGGGACTATAAAAAAGACAATTATTTGGTTCTTTTATCCCAAAGTTACCAGGCACCTATTTGGTAACTGGTATCCACTTTCCAAATTATAAGTAATTATACATGGATGGAAGAAATATGGTAAGATAGGAAAAAAGTTGATTAAGACATTGTCTTCAAGGAGCCTAAAGTCTTGCGAGGCAGACACACTTAAACATGTAAATAGTGCAGGCAGAATAAAGTAATTGCCATTTAGAGGTTCAAAGTGCTTTGAGAGCCCATAGGAAGAAGTAATTAATTCTGACTTACACTGTGGGGAAAGCTCCACGGAAAAGAGCTTTTGAAAAGGGCCTTGAAAGATATGTCGTAATTTGGTGGGTAGAGAAAGAAAGGACATTCTAGGCTGAGGCAGAAACTTCAGCCCAGAGACACAAGCTTCTAAGAGTCAGTCATAGAGCCAAAGTTTGTATTATTAGTTGGAAATTTGCACAACAGTAGAGCAGTAATGTGAAGACTGATTTTGTACTGTCTTTTTTCTTAAATAGTCCTATCAATTTACCTAGGAATTTTGGAATTCTGAAACAATTCTTTGGAATGCTTATTACAAAATCGTTTATCTTGTATTTTAATGCTTGTATGTTTCAAATTTAGATAATATTTACAAGCAATATAATGTCTTTTCAATTTTACCATGCATCTAAAGAACATACAAAATTTCACTTTTCTTATAAATGTCTTTTAGTTTGGTTGGTTATATGAACCCATTTACATAGAGTGGGCTCTGTTTTTCTATCGATTTCCATGATAAAATAGGAATTGTATTTCGCCAAATTGCTGGAGTTGAAACTGTTTGGTAAGGAAGCAATAAAATAGATATAAGCATCATTATGTGCCAGACTTTTAAATGATGTGTAAAATTAAACTTGATGCCAAACTTCCAGTAACTTGTAACAATGTTCTAAACCATGCATTCCAGAATATTTTCACTCCCTTTAGTTATCATGCAGTGGGAGAAAGGGAAAAAAAAAACTTTTCTTTTTAATTTCTAAAGTAAATTTGAAAGAATGTTTATTCCAAATGTATATTAAAATCATGATTTTATATATCATATTAATGTTTGAGAAACAAGAAGCCAATGCTTCATTCATTTGTTTTATTAATAGTTACTTTAAATGGAAAATATTGCATTACAATATAGTTGGTATCTGAATAATATATTTATCCAAGGGAATAAAGGACCTCATTATTTTAAAGGGTTCTTATAGCTACCACTAAAGCTACTTCCACCTAATTTTATTGGTCATTATTTTTAAAGAGTATATTTAATGTAGGAATCATAAAATAAATTCATTTATTTTTCTTGTTTTACCTAAAAGATTTCAGTGAATACCCTTAATATTACAATAAACAAGTTCATCAAAATTTCCAGGAACCGTGAAAACAGTATCCTTTACATCTGCATAGCACAAAGCCCAGCTCTTGGCACAGGTCAGAGTTTGCAAATCCTGGTCTGATAACAGAATCTGATCCTCTGGCTGGCCAGCTGAAGCAAATGGAGAAAGTAGGATCCCGGACCAGTCAGAACTGAAAGACATTTGCAACTCAGTGGCACAACCTAGTAGCAACTGACTCAGGGTTTCTGGCTGCCACCACTCTGCTGTGAGGCATGTCAGGTTCAAGGTCCCAGGATGGAAATTGGAGCCCCTCAGGACCAGCGCAAACAGGTGATGGCCATCAGGGGAGAGAGGATGGAGAGAATTTCTAAACCACTAGGACTCAAATGAATACTTTCAATAGGTGGTCTAGGAATCACCTAAGGGCTAAAGACATGTATTAAGGACATCTGCCTGAATATTATAGATCCTCCAGATTTTTGATCTTCAATGTCTTAAGCTGACAAATAATGCAGAAATAAACAAAATATTGGTTTTATGTTAGGCAGCTGATCCTTCACAGCTTTTTATTTGAAAATATATGCTAAGAAGAGAGTTCAAAAGAATAGTAGTATAGAGAAGAAGCTGATGCGTTCCTATCTTTTCCCAAGGAGGAAAAAATTTCCCAAAGGAAAATCACACTTATTGCAGAGATTATGAATGCAACTTTGATCAAGAGTCTGAAGCTGTGTGAATCTTTAGACTCTGATTACTCTAATTTATAACTAGCTATCCATCTATCTGTCTCTAGTTTTGCTGTTCTACCATCTTTCAATAAGTCAAACAGAAATACCTTTTCCTCTAATACTGACCTCAAATGATGTACTTGGATTGGATTTAGAGGCCAGACTGTATGGGACAAATGAGTTACTGTTTTGTTTTCCTAACAGCAATAACAATTTGCTTAAGTTAAATTCACATCTTTACTTTATTATAAAGTAGAATTAAGTGTAGGGGAGACCACTGTACACATTAATCATAGAGATTTGGATACTGATCTCTACTGAACCTTTTTCTAAGCACAAACTATCAAGTCAAATTATAGAGATAAATTATAACATGTTAATGAAGTTTCAATATATTTTTTAGAACCTTATTTTTCTGAAAGTGGAAAATGACTTTTTAGGAATTTATTTGTCTTTCTGTCTGAGGATTTATCAAAGGTAGAATGTTAGTATAGATTAAAATGATCATTGTGTGCTTCAGTTATCAAAACTAAAAGCTACTCTCAATAATTTCAAATCAGTTTTTATATATAGTTTTTAATTGAATACTAAGGACTAAGAAGGTGGATATCTTTTACCAATACTTAAACTCAAACAGGAAGTTTTATGCCATTCCTAGGTTGCTTAATGTCCTTGGTTTAAAGTAAAAAAGAGTGCACCGATGGATATTATTTAACATTGAGAAAATTTGGGGTTTTCTTTGGGAGTTTCCAAACCATACACAAGGAACACATATGTTCAATTAAGAAAATATTCCTTAGTCAAATATGTATGGCTACTCTGCATGATATGATCCTTTTCTGAATAATTACAAAATGCATTGTGATATGAAACACATAAATACAACAGTAAATCAACTTGATTGACTTTTTCTTTAACTTGTGTTTTCTTACATTTGAGCACAGAACAATTTCTTGTAACACACTACCATTATTCAGACCACCAATTTAGCAAATATTGCTCTATGGGATGCAATTTCTACAAAATTAGCTTGCTTTTTAAAAGAGGATCCCAAAATACAATTTAGTTCTCTGGTAAAAAATTTTTTTTGAAAAACTTTATTTGCTTTGCTTTTTTGCCTATATCCCTAAGATTTTATGTGTAATCAATTAGTCCTAGTTTTTGCAATCCATTTTTCTATTTTCTCTCTTACAGTGAAAGCAGCAACCTATCAGGGATGATGTATATTATTAAATTATGTGGACAAAAGAAAAATATTTTGTTGTAACACATCTTCTAAATATTACTGTTTCTCATTAAAATTATAACTCACTTTCCTGCAATTTTATATGACACATGGAGCATTATACTACGTGTGGGAAATTTTAACTTCATATTTACATTTTTCACATATATGTGTGACATTTTCATGATTGGTTGAAAAAATGAAAGCTATCATAGGTCAAATCATGTGAAATTGCTAATATTTGACCGCTTTGGGTCTGCAAATGTAGTTTTACACTGTAGTGTAAATACAAGAATCCACAGTTATTTAAAGTCATTTCAACCATTTTACCTGAGTTGCTTTCATTTATTAGCTTTCTTATTATATATTACATAATAAAAGTGAAGGAGACACCTGAATTTCCATACTAGTTTTGAGTAAGATATTATCACTGCATATAAACTAGACTTTATTTTCCTGAAAGAAAGTCATTCTATATATTGCAACTCAGTGGCACAACCTAGTAGCAACTGACTCAGGGTTTTTGGCTGCCGCCACTTTGCAGTTGTTGTACTACAGGCAGCCAGAATCACGGAGTTTCGAAGTGTACGATCTGTCTCTTGTGTAGCAACAGGACTTTACCTAATACACCCTTCAGTAGAGCACAGTGCTGTGATGTGCATATAATATTTCTTCAACAATGATTTATCCTAAAAAAGTGTTAAAGCTACTAAAAGTGATCTGCAAATATATATATATATAGAGAGAGAGAGTAGAATTTGAATATTTCACAAGCCTTTTATTTTCTATAATTATACTAAAATTTGAGCCTCATTTTAAGCCAGGTCCCCAAAATACTACATACCTAAATCATCTTTTCTCTATTCCTTGACAAAACTCTGGTTTATCATAGTGGATTTTGCTCCTGCTAAGGTCAAATTAAAGACATAGCCATGTGATGCATGCCATCGTAGTTTCTGTGAAAACTTCCATTGGAAGCATTGGGAAATATTTTTTTTAATGGCCCTTATTTAAAAAGAAAAAAAAAACACTTGGAAATTTTACTTTCAGAACTGTGGAATAAGACAAAGCTAGTTTCTTCTGGCAAATTAATATGCTTGCTGCAAGATATAAAAAGCTCTGTAGCCCATAATGTTTTTCTTTTTGCTTGGGTCACATGGAACACCAGGTTAAATTTGCTTTTAGCTTTTAATTGCAGTACCTTCAGCATGATTTTCTTTTGTTTTTCCTTTTTTAGGTACCAGGTTCAGGGAGTGAACCTCGGACCTCATGTGGAAAGCCCACACTCAACCACTGAGCCACGCGGGCTCCCCTGAGTAGGTTTTATCGCTTGTTTGCTTTTCATGATTTTTGTTCAGCATGGTTTTTGAACAATTTTTCTGGCTTCTTGCTTTGATGTTTAGTTTTAGCCATTGTGTTAGGATATTTGGTGGATTTTGTGCAAAAATCTTCAAGTCTAGTTTATTTTTAAATAGGTTGAATATAAATACACACACACAAATATGCCACATGCAACTGACATGCAAAATGATCATTTTATTTATAGACATACTGAGAAAAAGAATAATGCATTTGAACCATATGAAGGCAAATTAATTTTAAATTGTAAAGTTATGGTGGTTTGTCAGAAAAATAAGTGGAAATGAGGACATTTTGAGAGGTTTTTCAGACCATAAAATCTCATAAGAACTACTAGAAATCTGTAAGAATCTATGTAGTTGCTAGTATTCCCGCTGAGGCGTATTTATCCAAAGGTCTATTTCTGGGACACAGTAAATAATATGTCACCACAGTGGATAGACAGATTCTACCATATGTTAACCCTGGTAACATTGTGTCTTCAGGGGCCAGTGCTAACGATCACTTCAGGTTATGCAAAGTGTTCGAATGCCAAATCGGTAATGCCCATTTTCACTGATAACCAACCATTGCAAACTCCTCGCCCCTTGTCAGCACAGTGGGTCCAGAGCCATCCATCAGAGTTGGTAGTTCTGTCATATGCATTTAGCTTCAGCATCAGCCAGAAGCTCAAACTCAGTTACTGAACACTATCATTGCAGTTGTCAAAGGAAGGAAAGGCAAAGATAAAGAGTTAAAGTTTTTGTTGTTGTTCTGTTTGTAATGGTCTTTATGGCAGAAAAAAAGATTTTTCTTTCTAGAATCACTGGTTCTAAAGACAGAATACCTTTAGAACACATAATTTACCATAGTACTTCCAGCAGTTTTATAAAGACTTTTGATTTGGAGGAAAGGGTCTGAGTTCATTAATAACAATTGCTACATTGCTTGTTTAAATTCCAAAGTGGAACAATGTGCCTTCACCAGAACAGTATTCACACCATATGCCTCTTTTAATGTTTTGATTCTCTAGGGTACTGTTGAGCAATCTGAACATCAGATAATGTGTTCTATCCTCCCCAGCACCTAGGTCATATACTGGGAACAAATTAGGCTTAAAGAAGTGCATTGACTCTCTCAGGCCACTGGGGTGCTATTTAAAGAACCACGTGTCGAGGACAAGGGGTGTTGCTGTCTTTCCAATATCTGGAATAAAGATTTATTTCACGCCTTGGCAGAGGAGTAGGGCAGCTAACTGTCTGCAGTTTGGTCTTTGGCTATAACACATATAGACATAATTTTGGAGAAGATGATCTTATCCAGTGCATATTGAAATATAGTGAAGGGCAGAGGGGGGATGGCTTAAGACATCATGGATTAATAATAAGATCAATCTCTATATTATAACAAGCTTCTGGCTTGTTAAAAGTTACTGAGTTTCTTTTGTTGTTGGCAAGATAAAGTTTTAACAAAGAGGTTATTACTTCAGATAGACACTAGCATGTAGAAGGACATGAAGTCAGTGTAAGTGAAACCACATTTGATAGTTTGTCTATTTGAAAGAGAATACCTTTTATGAGAGGGAAAACAGAAAAGACAGAAGGAATGCCTTGAACACGTATCTGATATAAATATCTTTTCTTCAAAGAGACAGAAACATTTTAACAAGTTAACGTTCCTGATAAAGCCTTTGTCAGAATTTTGAAACTGTAGTACAAACAAACTGAACATCTTTATGTTTACTGTGTCTGATGAGAGGGAAGAATGTCACTGCTAGATAGAAGGATAATCTATGAAAGCTTTCTTGCTGTACAACTTTCCTTCTTTCAGTCCATGATTCTAGTTTTATTGACAAAAACAATAAATGTACAGCATCCTCCCCCTAAGGGAGGGATGCCTAAGCACAGTGATCAAACTGTTTTCTTTCCCTTCCCATCTTACGTGAGTTTCTGAGACCCATTTTGCATGAAGACTACAGGTTGAACTTATTAGTGAGGATTAGAAAATAATTGATCATTTTAGTTGCCTCTTCAAAGTTGATAATTAGGATGATATATTTCTATGAGACTGTTCCTGGAGAGTGAAGGGATTATAAATGAAAATGAACAACAAAATGAAGCAATTATCAAAGAAGCAAAGCAAAAAGCTCAAAGTAATATGGCAAAGTAATAAGTGCTGAGAGAATGAGTACAGTAAGGTGGAATAAGAGAGGCTTTGCAGGGAAGGGAAATTTGGAGTCAGACAAGAAGGAAATGATAGTGGCATGTCAAGAAACAGTATTGGCGGCAGACTTGGCCCAGTGGTTAGGGCGTTCGTCTACCACATGGGAGGTCCGCAGTTCAAACACCAGGCCTCCTTGACCTGTGTGGACAAACCTCCGGCCTCCTTGACCTGTGTGAAGCTGGCCCATGCACAGTGCTGATGCGCGCAAGGAGTGCCCTGCCACACAGGGGTGTCCCCCGCATGGGGGAACCCCATGTGCAAGGAGTGCACCCCATAAGGAGAGCCGCCCAGCGTGAAAGAAAGTGCAGCCTGCCCAGGAATGGTGCTGCCCACACAGAGAGCTGACACAACAAGATGACGCAACAAAAAGAAACAGATTCCCGTGCCGCTGACAACAACAGAAGCGGACAAAAAAGATGCAGCAAATAGACACAGAGAACAGACAACTGGGGTGGGGGGGAAGGGGAGAGAAATAAATAAATAAATCTTAAAAAAAAAAAAAAAAAAGAAACAGTATTAACCGAGCATCCAATTGAAAAAATTTACTTTAATAGCTTTTGGGTTTCTATTTATAAAAAGTGGAAGGAACATAAAGCTTCACACATACAAGTGCATTCACACACAAAACAAAATTTAGTATATTGACATCAGTCCATTAAGGACAGACCAGGTTGTTTTCCCAGCATGAAGATTTAAAAACTAATGGAACAGTGAAGGAATTATATGACTTCTATATACCACTAACTGATCTTGGTCCAAGCCACCATTATTTCTCCCATGAAATATTCTTCCAACTGGTCTTTCTGCTGTTATCCTGGACCCCTTTGTATTAGTCAGGGAGGGAAACAGAATTAACGGGAGATATCTGTAGATAGCCCGAGATTTATAAGAGTCTTTCACATGACGTTGGGGATGCACAAGTCCAGGTTCCACAGAAAGGCTACAAATCCGGGGCTCTGATGAAAGTCCAATTAAGGTCTTTGATGAGTTTTGGGGAGACATTGGCTGTCCAAAAATAAGCTGGGAAATTCTATATGCTGAAATCACTTTCTCTTTTAAGGCATTCAACTGATTAGATAAAACGTACTTACTGCTGATGACAATGTCCCAGGTTGATTATAGATGTAATTAGCCATCTATGCAGTAAGCTCACTGATAACTAAAGCCTGTAAATGTCCTTGTACTACAATTAGTCCAGTGCTAGCTTGACCAAAACCAGGGCACAATTACCTGGCCAAGCTGACACATTAGCCAACCATCACACCCTCTATAAGAGATTCTCAACTGATGAGAAAGATGTCACCTAGCAGAAGCAAACTTTTCAATATCCCTCTGTATCTGTATCCTTCTCAGAGGGCAGGCATCATGTGACCTGCCCTCTCACATCCCCATTATCTTTCTGCCTAAATCTACTATTAACCTCTTGTTCACTCCCCTCTAACCACATTGACCTCCTTTCTACTTATCAGACTCACCAGATATGTTCCCAATTTAGGCCCGTTGCACCCTGTTCCCTTGACCTGCAACAATCTCCCCATAGTGTCTGAAAGCCACATCTCACCTTTTTCATGTCTCTCCTTGAATGCCAACCTCTTGATCAAGCCTACCATGGTGGTTCGAGCTGTATGTGCCCCTGAAAAACAAGTTCTTAAATGTAATCCATTCCTGTGAACGTAAACCCATTGTCAGTAGGTCCTTGTGATGAGGTTACTTCAGTTAGGGTGTGGCTCAACTCAGTCAGGATGGATCTTAATCCTATTACTGGAATCTTTTTTAGAGACAAGGAGAAAGAAAGCTACAGGAAGCAAGAGGCTGGATGTGGATGGAACCTGGAAGAGCAGGAAGAGACCAGGAGATGACACCATGTGCTTTGCCATGTGACAGAGGAGCCAAGGATGGCCAGCACATAGCCCCAGAGCACACAGTTTTCAGGGGAAAAACATTGCTTTGATGATGCCTTGATTTGGACTTTCCCAGGCTCAAACTGAGAGCAAATAAATTCCCATTTTCTAACCTGTCCCATTTCACAGTATCTGCTTTGAACAGCCTAAGACACGAAAACAACTACCTTTACCAACCTATATTAACGTGTAGTACACCTCCTGTACCCACTTCCACCTCCACCTTCTTGATTCCTCCCACTGCTTGTTTTTCCATTTTGCTTATTCCTTTTTTGAAGTCTAACATATTATAGAATTTACTGAATTATGTTTATTTTATGCTTTCTGCCATTAGAATGTAAGTTCTACATCAGATCTTTCTTTTTTCTCTCTTCTTTCCTTCATTTCTTGCTTTATTTTACTTTTTTGGTAGGGGCAGTAGATGATTGTGTGCATTGGTATATTCCAATTTTCAAAAAGTTACTAGCTTTTAGTGAGTCAGGAAGTGTAAGAGAAACACGTTTTGCAAGAAGGAATGTATTTGAAGAATCTTGGTATTCCTTCACGCAGTTCAACATTAGGCACATCATAGATATTCAATGTAAGTTTGCTGGACCGAATTGAATCTCTGAGAATATGTTTCTCTAAGCAGCAGTGGATGACAGGGAAAATTTTTAACAGATATTCCAGGCATAAATGGTAATAACTTTTCTTACTATTGGCTATGAAGGTTTTGTGGCTTACAGTAATTTAAACACTGTTTAGTTTAGTTTTGTTTTCTTTTTTCTGTGATCAAACTAGTAATTAAATATTTAAAGACATGCTGCAAGCCTAGAATTTTGGAAGAATGTATGTTTGCTTGTTTGGTTATTTGTGTAATCATTTTCCATGGAGATGAACAACTCAGAATTTTATCTGTGATTCTATTGCCATTTTGTTTTGTCAGATCTGAAACTGGGCCTTGAATGATTCTTTTTTGAGTCATTCTATCAGCAGGAGAATTCATGTAAGGGGTAGTGCCTACACTCATTTTTGTCGGTTGCAGTGGTAGCTGCAGTGCTAATGTTATTTTTTTAAAAAGAGTTGGTCTAAAGGGAGTAAGTAATAACAAATTGGTCTTCAAACAGAAGTAGTTCAGAAGTGCCAGAAATTGAAAGGAAAGGTTGAAATAGGTAAAATTTTAGAATGCTCTTTTAAATAGGGTTTCTTACAAATTATATTAAAGGCTAAATTTAGGCCAGGATTTCTATTTTGTATTTGAATTCTCATTCATTGCTACATTCTTTTAGAAGGAAAGCAAAGCATATATTTATAAACATATCAATAAGGTATCTAGTTTCACTATATTTTTATGTAGAAAATTCACTCCCTGTGTCTATTCTGGGACACCTTACTGAAATTTTCTATTCAATTCATTGAGTTAAAAAACATTTTGTCCTACGAGGGATTACTTTTGTCCTTCCAAGGAAGAATCTACCCTAAAAAATATTATACTGCATTAGGATCTAGGTATCTGTGCAGTCTAAGTGGTATTTTTATGTCTAAAAGAATTGTGCTCCCTGAAGTTCTGTATGCAAGAAACCAAATTTGGATGCTATGTAAACTGTTACAAAAACTGTATTATGTAATAAAGAATAATATAAGGTGAGAATTCTAGCATTTGGAATCTTACGATATCAATTGATATTTCAAATTGGGTGAAAAAGCATCTAATATATGTATGCTAGGTGCTAAACACTTATCTCATTTAAAAGGATGTAGTGATCATCTAGAAATGCCTACAGAAAATTGGTGTGAATTCTTAAAATAACAAAACAATGTTTTTCAAAGCAACATAATCTACTTATTTCCTTGATGACATCAACATGAAGAAATAAAAAGATGTGAGCCAGCCTGACAGCTACAAATTCAGATGAGAATGAAATATTATTTCCCACTTAATCCTTCTATATTTTAATATTTAGTGAGAGTAGTCTACAACAATTCTTTTGAACACAGAACCTTTATTGAAATCAATATGGGGAAGGGGATTTAGTTCAACTGATAGAGCATCCGTCTACCACATAAGAGGTCCAGGGTTCAAACCCAGGGCCTCCTGACCCGTGTGGTGAGCTGGTCCATGTGCAGTGCTGCCTCACACAGGGAATGCCATGCCACACAGGGGTGCCTCCGTGTAGGGGCACCCCATATGCAAGGGGTGCACCCCTAAGGAGAGCCACCCCGCATGAAAAATGCAGTCTGCCCAGGAGTGGTGCCGCACACACAGAGAGCTGATGCAGCAAGATGACGCAACGAAAAGAAACACAAATTCCCGGTGCCACTGACAAGAATACAAGCAGACACAGAAGAACACACAGCGAGTGGACACAGAGAACAGACATCTTGTTACAGGAACAAGATGATGTGTGAGATGCTTCAGGGCTCCGTCCCCTGACAAAAGCTTTGAATATCCAGGAAAAATTGGCAGAAATACCTTTCTAAATGCTCCAGAAAACAGTTAAAGGATTGCAGTGATAGCATGAGCACTGAATCAAGATAAAGACCACTTAAAAGTTTATCTTCTGGTATCCTGGCTGGCCGCACCCCATCCCCTCACCAGGTAGCCAGACAGCAGGCCAGCCCATGCTCCCAGAGTGGATCCCTGGTTCCAGTACCGGAGGAACAGAGTAATCCTCATGCACATGCTAGGAGCCTGTATGTCTTGATGAATCCATCTGGAGTTGCCTGTGGGTGTCCTGTGTATTGTAGGAGGCTTATCAGGCTCTCCTATAGAACACCAGCAGGTCAAGTGGATGCCAGGGGCAAGGGACTGCCGTAAGACATACAGTGCAGTGCCCGGGACTGTGAAGAAACTGTTTTCTAGGGAACAGGGGGCATTTATATCTGTGTATATGGGGAAATTCCTAGGGTTACACGCACATGCCCAAGATGAGAAGCATGTGCAGAAGGATCAGGGAAGCCCCTATGCTTTGACCAGGAACTGTTCTTTAAATTCATTTTATGGCTTAGTCATGAAGAACACTGTGCACAAGTCAATCTGCAAGACTAGGAAAGGTGTTTCCTTTTTTCCTTTCTTTTTCTTCTTCTCCTCTTCCTCCTCCTCCCCACCTCCTTCTTCTTTTTCTTCTTCTTCTTTAAACTCCTAGTGTATTAGTCAGCCAAACAGGTGCTGATACAAAATACCAGAAATTGGTTGATTTTTATAAAGGATATTTATTTGGGGTAGGAGCTTACAGATACCTGGCCATAAAGCATAAGTTATTTCCCGCACCAAAATCTATTTTTACATGTTGGAGCAAGATGACTGCTGATGTCAGTGAGAGTTCAGGCTTCCTGGGTTCCTCTGGGCTCAGCTCCTCTGTTTTCTCCACAAGGCCAGCTGTAGACTCTGAGGTTCTCTAGGATTTGCCTCTCCCCACAAGTTCAGTTGTAGACTATCAGGTGAACGGCTCTGTCTTTCTCCCTGAGTCTCCAGCTTCAGCATCAAACTCCAACATCAAAACTCCAACATTAAAAGCCTCAACTCTGTCCTTCACCATGCCTTTTATCTCCACCAAGGAGTGGAGACTCAGCACCCTAATCATAACTCAATCATGCCCAGATACAGATCAGATTACAAGCATAATCCAGTATTTCTTTTTGGAATTCATCAATTATATCAAACTGCTACTCCTAGCATTTAAAGAAAGCTCTGTCCTAACATTAGCTGGATACATGTTAAAGAAACAGTTGTCTCAGAGTCTACATTTCAGGGATAGCATGCCAAAATATCAAACTGTACAGCTTTCAACAAAAGATTACAAAACATATCAAGAAATAAGAAGTGATGGTTCAGGAAAAGGAAAAGATTAAGCCATTAGACCATCAATAAGGAGGATCTGGGACATTCTAGATAAAGACTTTTTTTAAAAACTGGTCCTAAATATGTTCAAAGAGCTAAAGAAAAACATGGACAAAGAACTAACGCAGATCAGGAAAATGAACGATGAACACGAAGAGAATATCAGAGATTAGAGAGATTGAAATTATGAAGAAGAATTAAACAGAGCTGAGGTCCATAGTAACAGAATTTTTAATTCCCCAGAGTGATTCAACAGCAGATTAGAATACACAGAAGAAAGAATCTATGAACTTGAAGATAAGATGACTGAAAAAATCCAATCTTAGGAGAAGAAAGAATGAAGATAAGTGAAAAGAGCTGAGGAATCTGTGCGACACCATCAAGTACACCAAAATACACATTGTGGGAGTCCCAGAAGGAGAAGAAAGAGAAACAGGAGCAGAGAGAATATTCAAGGGAATAATGGCTGCAAACTTCCTCAATTTAACAAAAGACATGAATATACATACCCAAGGTGCTCAATAAACTCCAAACCAGAGAAACCTAATTATAGCTACACTGTACCATATTATAATCCAACTGTTGAAAGCCAAATATAAAGAGAGAATTCTGAAAGCCACAAGAGAGAAGAAATGTGCCATATACAGGGAGTCTCCATAAGATTAAGCACTGATTTCTCATAGAAGAAGGCAGAGGGAAGACATTAAAACTGTCTTTCAAAAATGAGAAAGAAATTAAAACATTCCCAGGTAAACTAAGCTGAGAAGCATTATCACCATTAGACCAGCCTTACAAGAAATGCTAAGGGGAGTGCTGCATTTGAAAGACACTAAACAATTGTCTCAAGTCACATGAAGAAATAAAGATCTCTATTAAAAATGATATGGGTAAATGTAAATACTAGTATTATTGTATTATTGGTTTTCAACTACACTTTTGGATCTAAAAGACAAGTGTATAAAATGCAACAACAGGGAAGCAGCTATGGCCCAATCAGATGAGCTCCCCTCTATCACATGGGAGGCCCCCGGTTCACATCCCCGAGGCCTCCTTGTGAGAGCAGGCTTACCCACATGCTGAGGAGTGCTGCCCAGCCGGCAGACACCACGGAGCACCACCTGGCCCGCAGATGCCATGGAGAGCTGACTCAGCAAAGGTGACACACAAAAGAAGAGAAAGAAGCAAGAACACAGAAGAGCCTGCAGTGAATAGACACAGAGAGCAGACAGTAAGCAAGCTGCAAGGGGGGAAGGAGAAATAAATAAATAGACACAGAAAAATGGACAGTGAAATGGACACGGAGAGAAAACAGCATGCAAAAAGTCACAAGGGGGGGGATAAAAAAAATGCAACGACAAATCAATGGTTTAGGACACATCATATATAAATATGTAAATTGTGACAAAACAACATAAAGGTAAGGGGTGAAGGGTTAGAAGAAGATAATTTATATATGCTATTGATGTTGGTAGTTGGTATCAAAGCAAACAAAGTTCTTATAAATTTAATGCTACATTTAAGTCACATGCTAACCACAAAGAAAATATCTAAGAATATGCAAACTCATAAAGACAGAAAGTAGAATACAGATTACCAGAGGTGGGGGACCAGGTCAATGAGGAGTTAATACAAAAGGAATGAAGGGTTTTTGTTTAGGGTGAAGGGAAAATTCTATTAATAGATATTGCTGAAGGTACTGCAACATCATGATTGTGATTAATCCCACTGAATGGCATGCTAGTGCATGTTGTATATATGTATATATGTTTCCACAATTAAAAAAGAAAGAGAAACTAAAGAGATAATGATAATTAAATACATGATACTGGATGACATATAAGAATGGAAAAAAAAAGGGTCAATAAATCATTATTGAGATTTAAGAAAAAATTGAAATATAGAATGTAAGCCTTATGTCAACATTGAATTTCTTGAACTTGATAACTGTAGTTAAGGCCATTGCATGGTTGGATTTCCTTGCTCATAAAAAATGTGCATGGAAATATTACATGTTTAAGGATTATGATGTGTACAACCTGCTCCCAAATGGTTGGAAAATAGATGGATTGGTGAATGACTAGATAGGTAGGTAGTTAGGTACATAGGTAGGTAGATAGATAGATAGATAGATAGATAGATAGATAGATAGATAGATAGATAGATAGATAGATAGATAGATAGATAGAATGATGTGGCAAAGGTGGAAAATGTTGGAATTGGTGGATCTGCATGTCTAAAGTGTAGGAGTTTATTGGAGCTCTCTGTATGGGGTTTGTCTTGTTTTTGCAACTGTCCTGTAAGTTTGAAATTATTTCAAAGTAAAAAGTTAAAAAATGTAAAATCATTATAATATTATACAGTTTAAAAAGGAATTCTCTATTAATATATGATAGGTATTAAATTATTAAGAGACAGTCAATTGTAATATTCAGTAATTCAGTTGCAAGTCTGTACATGCACAGTTCTATCAGGTTGTAACATCCCTGTTTCAAATCATCTTTTTATCCTTTGTTATTTTTTGTCAGTATAAACAAAAACAATGCTTTGTTTCAGCAATAATCTCCTAATTGCTGTTGGATTGTGGCCTATGATTTTTAAAGATTAAGTCTTCCTACTTATATTTGTTTATTTAGATAATTTTCTAACAATCTACTTTCTCATATTTCCTAATGTTCTTGTTTGATCACTTTTCTCATCACAGCAATTCAAAAGAATCTGAACTCACAATGGTTTGTTCTGCAAATTGGAAAAGCTCTATAATAGGGTTCATAGATGTCATGGTTTGATATATGAATTATGCTATAACTCTAAAAATCATAACATTTACAATTCTGAAATAGTTACCAAGTATATGATTTATTCCAAAATATAATGCTGGTTTAAAGTCTTGCTTTCATGATCTTGGGACTGTGATGGGTTGATGTGGTAGTCTCATGATTCATGAGGATGGCTCATTCATTATTTTTGAGAGGGATAAAGAAAGTAGATCTTATTTATAACTCCCTTAATTGTTTGAAGTTAGAGGCGGACATTTAAAATTCTACAACTTAGTTTGCCCTATTCTTGCTTATGTTGTATCACAAGGACAAAGATTCATTAAAGAGACCTTTAAAATGTGTTAATCTAGGTATTTTAATGAAATTTGTTTGTAGGGCAACCTGTCTCACTTATTTATGCTTAGTAGTATTCATATACAATGATAATGTGACTGCTCATCTCTAAACCATTAAGGAAAGAAATATGAGAAAAGCAGGCACGATGATCAATTTGGGGTGGACTGCTAGAAGACTTTTTTTTTTTTTTGCCTTTTAAAGTCAACTCTGCTTATCTTACTTAACCTCAAAAAAACATTAAAATTTTGGTTTAAAATATACAACAGACCAGAAATACCATAAAATTGGAAAGGTAAGTAGCATTTTTCACCATGAATAAAGTTTGTGAAATTGATTTAAAACATAGTTTCTAAAAAGATCAAGTTTGTGTTCCATAAACTTATATCAAAAAAGTAAATAAGTTCTTTTAAAGAATATTTCTTCTATTACTCAACTATCTTTACACTTTCAACCCTTTTTATGTTCTTTCTCAGAGAAAAAAATATTCCAAATCTTTATGATTAATCATTCTACTTTTGTTTTTATTTCATTGAACTATCATCTTGTCCCTTCTTTTGTATTTATTCACTCCCCTGTTCTAGCTACTTCTCCAAATACTAAACACGTGTTAAAACAATACTTATTCCCTCCCTACCTTCACCATTGAAATAGATCACTCACTATGTTCCAATTAAATGACTGTTAAACAAACCACTTCAAAATGTTGTGGGTTAAGTCCATGAAAATTTGCATTTTGCTCATAAATCCAAAATTTGGACAAGGATCAACATGGATAACTCATCTCTGATCCTTTTAGCACCAGCTACGATGGCTCTAAATTTGGGGGCATGTCAGGAAAATTAAGTTGGCTCTCATTTAGGAATTCAGCCGAGGTTGTCAGCTGAAACTCCTCTCCATGTGGCCTGGGTTTCTTCACAATATGGTGAATAAATTCCAGGGGAAAGAGAGAGAGATCCAGGTAGGAGCCATGTCATCTAATGTCCTAGCCTCAGAAGTCATACAGATTTGCTTCCTTTCTTTCTATTCATAGAGGCAACCAGGAAGTCCTGCATAATTTTAATGTGAGGGAACATAGATTTACCTCTTGGTGGTGTAGTGGCAAGTTTCTGAAAGACTGTGTAGGGTCAGAAGTATTGTTCTGGTCAATTTTGTAAAATACAGTCTGCCACCATCTGCTCACAACAATTTGCACCCCCACACAAACACAAGCAATATATTGTTTTTCCCTCCCCCAAGAACTCCACAGAATCCCATTGCAGTATGAGGTTCATACTTAAGTACCAGGGTTCCTTCATCAAAATTAAGTCAAGTTGGACATGAGTCTCCTCGGGTATAATTCCTTGAGTACAGGTCTTCAAAATCTTAAGACCTGGGGACTAAAGAGATACGATATTGCCCCTCTCTCCCACCCAATACAATGGTGAAACTGACACACCATAACCACGGTAGACACCTTCATTAAAGAGATGTTAATGGAAGAAACACAGCCATCACCAATTCACAGGAATTTTGAAATCCAGCTGGGTACCTATTGTCAGTTCCTGGGTTCGGGCTCAATACAATTGGCTATAAATGATCCCTCACAGCTCTTGGTTCTGCTCTTTAGGACATTCATTCTGTCTTCTGTGAAATCCTTCCTTTTGCATAAAAAATAGTTGGAGCTCTTAACTCAGTAGTTTTCTCAGTCTCCTTGCTGCCCATAATAGTGTGGGGAACCAAAGACATCTTTTTGTTTTCTATCTCTTCTGTTTTCTGGTCAAGCAGGTGGTGTTTCTATACATACAGTTCTCTTTAAAACCTTAGAGATGCCCTATGATTCTTTTTGCAGTTCACTCCATTAGACAAAAGGCAAACCCACAAATCTCATCAAGGTAAGCTCTCCTCAGTCTTGGGCTTTTGTATGGCTGTTGGTGGGCATTGCCTTTAAGATTCTTAGAAACTTATAATTTAATGGGGGAGACTGTGATGCACACTTTTAACATCCTTAGAGGACCTTTTGCCTGAGGCATTGCCGTGAATCTCTCTCCAGGTCTTAACAAATTATCTTAGAGACCCATTCTGGATTTCATCTCTTACTGAAATTCTTTCTATATTTGAGAATTGTGTAGTAGTTGGTATGAGAGACAGTCTTATTTCTGAACACATTAAGTCTGAGCTCCTTTATATTTTCTCTAAATGTTTCTTCAGAATTAAACAATTCATTTTTAGCTATATTTCTCTTCTTCATTTTATTATAGGCAGGGAAGAAGAATCCAGATGTACTTTCAGTACTTTGAGAAACCACCTTAGCCAGATCATCCAATTAATCAGGAATATTTTCTAATTCCATGTTACTGTAGCATTAGCACTGCTAAACTTTCCATTACCACATAAGAACCACCTATACTCTGGATTCCAATAACATTTCCATCACTTTTGTTTAAACCTTTGCAAACATCCTCTTCAAGGACAAGCAGGCTTTTGTTAACAGAAGCCTTTTAGGACTTTACTAACACTCTCAGACAAATTCCACCTCTCCCTGTTCCCAAAGCCAGTTTTATGTATTATTACAGCAACAGCAAATCACCCAAAACTTAGTTGTTTAAAAAAATCAAGAAAGCAATATTTATTTTGCTCAAAAGTCTTCCATTTTGGCAAGCTCAGCAGAGATAGCTCATCCCTGTTCCACTCAACATCAACTGAAGCAGATCAAAGGCTGGAAGTTGGAGTTATCTAAAAGCCCGTGCAATCTCATGTCTAGAAGTTGATGATGGCTATCAATGAGAATTTGGCTGAAGCTCTTAGCTATAACACCTACATCTCATCTCCCCATGTGGCTTCGGTTTCCTCATAACATGATGACTGGATTCCTAGGCAAGCATCCTAAGCTAGAGGGCCAAGTAGCAGCTGTATAACCTTTATGATCTAGCCTTTAAGACACTCAATTTCACTTCCTATGTATTCTATTTATCATGGCTGCCACAAAGACAGATGCAAGTTCAAGGTAAGTGGAAATAACCTCTGCCTCTTGATGAGATATATTAGCAAAGTTCGTAAAGAGCATGAGAAAAACAGAAATATTGCTCTGATCATTTTTTAAAAATACAATCTGCCACACATTATCACCACTTCTTGACCTTTCTTCTTTTTCTTTTAAGAGTTAAATTAGAAGAAAAAAAAAGAGCCATAACAATGATAAGAATTTTAGCCTTATAATATGTGGATAACTTAATTTAGACATAAAATATATGGAAAAGAAAATAGATCCTTAACCTCAGTTGGCTCCCCAGCAACTTAAGGTGGTTGAATATGTGTTCAACTATGAAGAAAGAGAATAAAATTTAGGAATATGAAATAAATTGTGGAAATTTTTCTGAAAGGTGAAGTGTAGAGATCTTATAATATTTTTCTCCCTATGGAAAAGAAATCTCCACTCAATATAAATGTCATATATTGCTTGGCTTTTGCATTTCACAGTTTCAGTTTAAATTTTTGAAAATGCATTTGGCAAAATATCTAGAAGACTTCCTCTGTTCGTAAGTGGTCCGTTGTTTGAACTGAACTGAAACGAGATGAAAGTTCTCTTTTTCAAAACTGTCTTCTGTCTATGGTAATTTATTAACATCATTTGCAAAATCCTTGGAATTTTGGGATGCTTAGGAGATAACCTACATTTTACAGTGTCTTAAATGTTCCCAATGTCTGCAAACTACACTGACAAAAATTAAACTTTGCCATTTCTATTCTGTCACTTATACTTTGACATTTGTTTACTTCTTCCATTCCATTCTTTTAAAAAGGAACTTGACCAGGAAAACTCAACCTGGCAAACAGATTGGTATTAGTATGACCATTTAAGATAATATTTATTGTGGATCTTCTTGAGCCCATGGCTATTTTATTACTGCGGCTAACACTCAGCTCCTACATACACATGCACACATGCCTAAATATAGTTTACAATCAAATGGGAGAGAAAGAATTGGCAAATAATAAATCAAAGACTCTATTCATTCAGATTTCCTTGGACTTTCTCATTCCATGTTATAGTAAATATTAGAGACTTTATCTGTTGTTTTGAAGCTATTGTCTTTTAAGCTCTGACACACCCTTCATACTCTGTTTAATGGTTCTAGGGGTAGGACTCTACAAACCACCTTTCTCCTTTACCAGCTGGCCCCCTGTTAGACTATGCTAATTGTGGGTGCTAGAGGGAACCTGGAGGAGAAAGAAGAGAAAGCAAGGAATCAGTCACTCTTCTTTGCCTTCTGTTTGCTTCGAGCTCTTCTCAGTAACAGCCAGCAATGCTGCTTCTGCTCAGCAATGACTATTTGTTCTAGTAGCAGTATTTAGTTCTAGTTTGCAATTTTTCCAACCTTCCCATAAATAACTTCATCAAGTCGCCCAGAGACAGCATTATCAGTTGGTGAATATCCTCTCTTCAGAGGACTGGGTCCCTGCCCCACAGTCTTTCCTCTTAACTCACAGACCCTGACACCACCTAAGCAGCAGGTCCTTCTCAAAGCACTGACCTATGACTTTCCAGGCCTTTTCTCCAAGACTTGGGTTTCAATAATACCAACATCTTCTCCTTTTTCCTCCCGTTCTAGCGGTGAAGGCTGCTTCCTGTGGTTACGACCTCATTGATAACTTACTGTCCTCATTTTTCCTTTTTAGTCCTTCATTAACTGGTAAATACATCATATAGAAATTAATCCTATTTTATGGTTAAATCACTTTACTTCATTCTTGTCTACCTTCCTTCTCAGTGGGGATGTGCAAAAATCAAATGATCAATAACAATATAGGGGAGCGTGGGTAACTCAAGTGATTGAGCACTTGTTTCCCAAACAATCCCCAGAACCTCCTAAAAAAACAAAACACAGTACTTTGGGATACAGTAAAAAATACTATATAATTGACTATATTTTTAAAAGGCAACGAGACAATAAGACTAAGAATAAACTTAACAAAAATTCTACATATTTTAGCGTAATTTTATTTCTTGTTTGTATTGGTTTTGCATTGTCTTAATGAGTCAGAGTGGTGAAAGAGATGTATGAGATCACCAGAGAATCAGTGTCTGGTCACATTATTTTAAATTTAACATATATGACTTTGTCACAAATAACATACATGAAATGCACTTACCACTTATTTAATCTTTGTTGGCCTGTATTGTTTTAAAGATGGCCCAAATAAAAGTGTAGCTGTAATAGCATTATTTATCATCATGAGAAATTGTGTCCTCATGTTAGATTTTATGCCATATGTTTAACTTAACAGTTTCTCCAGAAAACAAGAAAAAATGTTTGGTATTTTATCTTTGTATGTCATAGGCATTAGAAAGGATCAGTAGGATAAAATAATATACAATACTATTTTTATATTATTTATATTTTCCTCCAAATTTATTACCAATAATAGTTTCTGTTTAACACACCTACAAATTTATACATCTTTAACCTTGAAAAAAAAAGTTTTTAATTTCTATTCTATAAAACTAAATGATTGTCCTCAACCTCATTTGCTACCCTAATTCTTGGCTACTTGAATTTTGTCCAATGACAGTCAAAATCTCCCAGAGGCAACAGGGCATTTGTCCAAAGATGTGTGGTATAACCTATTATAAAGTCTTGGGAAGAAGGGAAAGGTGACCTCCAGTTTGCATAATGTCTCCAGACACTTTGCTCATTTATTTCTGTTAGTTTTGTTTTGTCAGAGGTAGGCTGACATTAATTACAATCCCTCCTACCTTTTTACTTTTTGGGGGAAGGGAGGAAAGAAAGAAGAGAGGGAGGTAGGGAAGGAGGGAGGGAAGGTGTAAGGGAGGAAGGAAGGAAGTAAAGAAAGAAGGAGGGAAGGAAGGAAAAAAAGAAGGAGGGAAGGAAGGATGGAAGGAAGGAAGGAAGGAAGGAAGGAAGGAAGGAAGGAAGGAAGGAAGGAAGGAAGGAAGGAAGGAAGGAAGGAAGGAAGGAAGGAAGGGTGAGCAATAAAGGTTTAGTGGCAGGCAGACAATAGAATGAAAGAAAATGATGGCCCTATTGACAATAGGAACTGCAAGGGCCATGACTGTTTAAGTATGTGATGCACACCAAGCATCCAAATATTGTTTAATATTTAGCTAAATGTTTGAAGTTTTCCTTGTGGAATGAATCTGAAAAGTTGGCAAGAGCATGAATCACTCAATTTCCCAAGGAAAATGTTTATATTACCCTAGGATTTGCCTTAAAGCAGAAAGAAAATTGGCTGTTTTCTTAATTCAGCATTTGAAACAAATTGGGAGAAACTTCACATTAATGAGTGAAATTATATGAACAGAAATTGGAAGAACATGAAGAGAGAGAGGCAAGGTGACTACTTAAAAGTCAATAAGGTAGAATTTAGAGAAAAACAAAGCTACAGTTTAAAAATTGGGAAGGTATAAAGCAGCAGTAGTTTTTAACTCATCTATCCTAAAATTTAACAGGTGAATATAAATTATTTAGGAGTATTCATTGCAGTAGAGCATATATGTGGAATATGGCAAGGAGATACAAGCCAAAACTATGTGGTAATGGAAAGGAAAAAAGAAGTGCAAACAAATTTTCTGGAACTGTCCCCATAATTTAGTGAGCCTGAGTCTTTATATAGTATGCAGCTAGACTTTTGGAAATCACCAAGTGAACTGCTGATTCAATGCTCACATCAATGAGCATTGATTGCAATGCCACAGTTAAACCTGACAAGAAACTCTGGGAACCATCTCTGACCCTTATCATTCACCTAACTCCCCTAAAACTCAAAGGATTTTGAGTAAAAGATTAAAAATATATTAAGGCACCCAATAAAAATACCAATAGCCTTTTTTTTTTCAGAAATGGAAAAAACAATTACCAAATTTATGTGGAAGGATAAGGGGTCCGAAGAGCCAAAAAGATCATTAAAAAGATGAATGAAGTTGGAGGACTTTCACTTCTGAACTTTAAAGCATATTACTTTCCTACTTTTCAGTGGAACAACAGCATGGTACTGGCAAAAACACAGATATTTTGACCAATGGAACTGAATCAATAACTCAGAAATAGATCCTCTCATCAGCCTTTGACAAAGCTGTCCAGCCCCATCCCACACGCACACCTGAGCCGGAATTGTCTGTTCAACAAATGATACTGGGAGAACTAGATATCCATATCCAAAAGCATGAAAGAAGACCCCTATCTCACACCTTATACAAAAATTATACTCGAACTGGATCAAGGACCTAAATGTAAAAGCAGCAACCAAAAAGCTCCTAGAAGAAAATGCAGGAAAACATCTTCAAAATCTTGTGGTAGGTGGTATTTTCTTAAACCTTACTCCCAAAGCACAAGCAAAAAAATAAAGAAATAGATTAATGGGACCTCCTCATAATTAAACACTTTTGCACCTCAAAGAACTTTGTCAAAAGGTAAAAAGACAGCTCTCTCAGCGGGAGAAAATATTTGGCAATCATAAATCTGATAAGAGTTTAACATCCATGATATACAAAGAGCTAACACACCTCAGCAATAAAAAGACAAGCTGCCCAATTAAAAAATGGGCAAAAGACTTGAAAAGACAATGGTTCAAAGAAGAAATAAAAATGGCAAAGAAACACATGAAAATATTCAACGTCACTAGCGATTAGGGAAATTCAAATCAAAATTACAATGAGATATCATTTCACATCTATTATACTGTCTGCTAGTAAAATGTCAGAAAACTGTAAATGTTGGCGATGATGTGGAAAGACAGGAATGCTTAATCACTGTTGGTGGGAATGTAGAATGGTACAGCCACTGTGAAGGACTGTTGGGCAGTTCCTAAGGAAGTTGAATATAGACTTGCCATGGGACTGGAGAATACCATTCTGGTATATACCCAGAAGAACTGAGAGCAGAATACAAACAATCATCTGCACACTGATCTTCATAGCAGTATTATTCATGATTGCCAAAAGTTGGAAACAACCCAGGTGCCCATCAACTTACGAATGGAAAAACTAATTGTGGTGTATGCATACGATGGATGTTATGCAGCTGTAAGAAGAAGTCATGAAACATGTGACAACATGAATGAATCTGGAAGACATTACCTTGAGTGAAGCAAGCCAGACACAAAAGAATAAACATGTATGATTGTGCTATTATGAACTAAATATATTGGGTAAAGCCATGGAATTAATAATTAGAATATAGGTCACCAGAAAATAGAATGAGGCTAAAGAATGGAAAGCTGAGGGTTAATCTGTGCAGAACTGGTAAAAAGGTTGTTCATAAATCTTTGGAAATGAATAGAAATGGTGAAAGCATATCATGGTGTTTGTAACTAACAGTGTTATTATGTAGGTATGACTGGTTAAAAGGAGAAGTCTAAGGTCATGTATATTATTGAAGGAAAGCTAAAAACTGTAACATGAGACTGCATAAGATACTTAAACCTCATGTAAAATACAAATATGGGTGATATTGCATATATATGACTGTTTCTACAAAATATAAATACAAATATACTAGAGAAGGAAAAAGAATAGCAGTTATGTACAGCAGGAAAAGCATAGAAGGATTGAGGGGTAAGTTTTGTTTATTATTATTATTTGAATAATGAAAATGCTCTAAGAAAGAAGTGATGAATGAACAAATACGTGATTACACTGAATACCATTGATTGCATACTTTGGCTGGATTTATGCTTTATTAGTATGTATCAATAAAATTGATTTGTTAAATAAATAAATAAATATATATATATAAAGGAAAAACATAGAAGGTATGTTGGTTTCAAAGCTTATCACTGTGATTTGCTTCCTTATGAAAAATGTTTTCTCTCTTTGTCAACTTAAATGGATATTCCTGGAGGAACACTGAAGAAATAGCTTGGAATTTTTTCTTGTTTTGCTTTGGTTTTTGCATTTCAACTACACGAAAGATTTAGAACAATACATCTCAGAGTAGAGAGAAATCTCATGAGATTGTTTTCCTAGATACATAAGTATTATTTACTCATTTTACAGATGAGATAACTGAACTTTCAGAGGAGTGTTAAAGGAATTGTCTTCGGTCACATGTGATAGTGACATAGAGAGTAGTATATGGTCTTGTGTCTCTTTTCTATAATTTTCCCCCATATATGCTTCTAATTGCTTAAAATGTAAGACATTAAACAAATCTAAAGTTACGTATCCAAAATTCACTTTGAATAAATGCCAAGGTTACCTAAAGTTACCAAAGACTAAAAACTGAGTTGAAGTTATTGCATTCTTTTACATGTGATTTTAATGTTATGAAAAATATGAGGTCAAAAATTTCTCATCCATTAGTCCCGAAAATGCCCTCATTTGACAGTGACTGACATCTTTTGACAATGATTGACTGACTCTGATGAGCAGTGATAAAAAAAAATGACAGCCTTAAGTATTGTGAACAAGTTACATCTTAAAGGAATTAAGTTGCTAATGGATTAAGAGTGGTCAATGAAGAAAAAGCCCACCTTTACTTTTTATTTTACTGGATTATCATTCCTCATAGAGTACTGATGATTATTCTCACAAGTTGTTCCTGAGATTCCAAAGAAGCAGAATTATTTTTCAGATAAGATTTTATGTTATTAGGAAGTCCAAGTTAAGCCATTGGGTCAGCCACTATGTTTGAGAATGTTGAACATTCATAATGCAGACCTCTGAGGCACTTTTTTCATTATCTAATATCAGCACTTTGGACATTCAAAGAGTACTTTTTCTCAATTTCATGCAAAATGGCAGGACAAACAAACCAAAATCATTTCTAAGCATCAGTCTCCTTTGTTCTGGACTCAAATCTATGTTATTGTCATAATTTTGACTGGTTTTTGAATGATTTAGCAAATTACTTGGTGTTGCAGCAAAAAGTCAACAGTTAATTGCATATGATTTTTAGTTCTTAAAGAAAACTGTGGCCTCAGTTATGAGCTTCATTCATTTAAGACCTTATACAGGAAAAAAAAAAAGGATAATTTTTGAAGTACTATTTCAACAATACTTCCCTTTAAGTGTCAATTTTGTCTCCCAAGCAAACATTTTTTCTCAATTTCTCCATTTCTGTCAATGGTTTTAATATCTTTCAAATAACTAATCAGTGCATACTCATTTTGATTTTTCACCCTCTTACACTAAAAGTTCCAATTTATTTCTATATATTGCTAATTACCTTTTTTGTAACATTTCTTGTATTATTCATTTTCTTTTAATTTCCATATTATCCACCTTTTCTGTTGATTATAGCATTAAGCCTAGATTAATACATGACCTCCATTTGTCTCAAAAAAAAAAAAAAACAACTTCACATAGATGCAGAGTGAGGAAATCATGCTTAGCAATAGTTTCACATGTGAAAAAGCATTAGAATCAGGGTTGGCAATATGTTTAGTATGAATCAACAGTACTAGAAAGAAAAACATTTTAAAAAATTAAGAGTTTGGGGCAATGTGATATAAGTTTTGGAACTTAACAATCTGGGTCTGAATCTTAATTGTCTGACCTTACCACACAGTCATCTGTAAAATGGAGATAATAAAAATAGCTATCATTTATTGTGTTTATCATTTGCTAGGCATTTTGTGCTTTATATGTATTATTTCATTTAACCCTTACAGTAACCCTGTTTGTTTGTTTTTTTAAATTATTATCCTCATTTTACAGAAAAAAAAAATGATGGAGCACAGAAAGGTAAAGTAATTTTTCCAAGGTCACACAGTTTGTGACAAAAGATGAAGTCCAAATCATGCTCAATGTCAGTAGAGCCTGTGCTTTAATCACTGTGCCTTCAGTGATATTACACATGTACATCGACTGACATTGTGTCAAAAACACAGTAAATGTTCAATAAATGTTAGTTTTTTCCCCTTAGAACTTCATTCTACAGATGTCTGATTATTCTACCAAGGGGTGCTGATGCAAAGTACCAGAAATCTGTTGGCTTTTATAAAGGGTATTTATTGGGGATAAAAGCTTACAGTTACAAGGTCATAAAAAGTCCACCTCAGGGTTGCTTTCTCACCAAAATCAGTTGCCATGTGTTGAAGCAAGATGGTCGCTCATCTCTGGCTGGTCTCTGCCTTGCCCTCTGGGTGTCCTATTCCTTTTGAGGTTCTGTGGCCCCCGCCTCTTCCCAATTTCAGCTGCAGGCTGGCATAGTGATTCCTATATCAGGCTTGGCTTTTCTCCCCAATATCAGCTATAAATTATCAGACAAAACAACTCATCTCTCCCTGGGGCTTCAGCTGTTTGAGACTTCTTTCTTCTGTCACATGGCCAGATTTAAAAAAAAAACAACAACAGAGCTTTCTCTTCCCCTGTGTCTGTGTAAAGGTCCCTTTATATTAGCACACAAAAGGGCGGATGCTCCAACTGAGCCTAGCCTTACTGATGTAGTGGAATCAAAAAGCCCTCATCTTAACAGGTCATCTAATCAAAAGTCCCTCAACTGAATTTAATACAATCAAATCTCATACCCAGAGGAATAGATTAGTTTACAAACACAATCTTTCTCTTATTGGGATTCATAAATAATCTTAAATTGCCATAACTTGTTAGAACAACACTTTAGGTACTAGGTTCCTTTCCAGTCACCATGTTTAAGACTAGTATTGTAAATTAAAGGGAGTTGAGCCATTGGAAGGATGACTAGGATGACAAAACAAGTGATATGTGGCAACATTGAATTGCTGGGTATATTTACTCTGAAGAAAAGAGATCTTGATTGCATATGATAGATGCCTTAAAGGTGGAAGAGAGAGTGAGACAGAGTGTGGGTGTGTGTTCACATGTGTGTTGTATGTGGCCACAGAAGAGTAGAACTTGATGGGTGAATGAAATGTATTGGAAAAGGAGTCGTAAATCAATGAGAAAGGGTTCTTTCTGGCAACCAGAGTTGCCCAAGTGTGGATGGACTGCCTCAGGAAAAAAAATAAGATAGATTATTGGAAAAAATAAGCATTCCATGTGTCTGAGCTTGCCAGGCTGCTGTGACAAATATCACACAATGGATTGGTTTGAATTACAAGCATTTATTGTCTCACAGTTTGGGAGGCTGAAAGTCCAAAATGAAGGCCTCAGCAATATTCTTTCTCCTGGGAGTCTGTGGCATTCTAGTGCTAGCTTGCTGCAGTCCTTGGAGTTCCTTGGATTACGTCCCTGCCTATTGCCTTGTGGCAGTCTCTCTCTGTTTTCCTGCTTCTCTGGTTATGGGCTTCTTCCTATGTGGATTTCTCTGACTTCTGTTTTTGTTTTTTCCTTTATTCAGACCCACCCTGATTCAGTTAGCCACACTTGAACTAATAATCACATCTTCAAAATCCTATTTACAAAAAAATTCATAGTCACAGGAATGTGGATTAAGGTTAAGAACGGGTCCTTTGAGGGTGTATGTAATTCAATCTACCACACTACACCAGGCCTGGGTTACATTCGGAATCTTTCCACTTTGACTAGAAACCTCTTTTTTATGAGCATCCTGGTTGAACACTTGACTTTAGTAAGATCACTGTGCTTCCCATCCCTGTCAAGCTCCAGCTTGGCCCCAAATGTGAGCCTCTCAGTCACTTGTTTTGTGTGCACTCTCTTATCCTCTCATCTCCATACTTTTGGTGTTTCCATAATTCCTCTAATTACTTCCCAACAGCTACATCTCTAACCAACTCTTCTCATCTGTTTTCTAGAAAACCTGACCCATTTTTAATAAATGACTCTATAGTGTCACCCTCTTCAGTCAGTGCCCTATTCATCTCCTTGTCTTTCAAAAACTCTGGCTTATCCACAAACTTCCCCTGTTTCATTCTCCTGTGTCAGTGGCCCATTCTCCAACTTCCCTTGTACAACAGAGCCAAAAGATGGGTTTATTTTCATAGTTTCTGCGTCCATTTCTAAACATTTACTCTTTAACTCTCCATAAAGGGCTTCTTTGAGGTGCCATCTGACCATAAAGCCCTCTGCCCATCATTACTGCTGATTATAAATATGATCTCCATATTTATTGAGAATTTTGGTATTTGATTCATAGTTGGCCAGAGTGATCTTAATACGTACATGGTTGAGTAATCAAACAGTTTAGCTACGCAGTTCCTTGTTCTTCTTAATTCCAGGGTCCTTCTCCTTTGCTGCATTTTAGAATGTATTCCCAAGATTATACTCTAGATATTTCTCACACCTAACATTGAGCCTGAAACATACCAAGCACTAAAAATTATGTTTGGTTAATGCATCACATTTTATTTACCTTATTCAGATCTACTATTGGAATTCACAGCTAAACCTCTCACTCTCTGATTTAAAAATTTTTTGCTTTTCTCTTCCTCTTTATACCTTTATCTTCTTAAACTCTCATCACTGGACAATTTCTGTCTACCATCTGAACTGCACTTTTATCTTTACGTCCTTCCTTATGTAGTTTAGAATTGGTGGCTCATATTTTCAGTGACTTAGTTGCTATGATACTTTGTTTATTATCTCTTGTTTTTCTGTCTTATCTTAGAGCAATTCAGCCACTAGAGAGGTCCAAGCCTTTCCCATCCTACAAACAATTCACCCTTGAACCCACACGTCATCTAGAAACTATTTTTTCCTTCTCTTTATGGGAAAACATCTTAAAACTTCTAGAAAAAGGTCTCTACAGTTATTGTTTCCATTTTCTTAGATCCCTTTTATCCTTCATCCCACTTTAATCTGGCTTCTGATTCACCACTTTCGCCAGTTTTACATGAATTCAACACAGATAAATTCAGGTACACATAATTAGCAATCAATAAAAATAAAGGCAGAGAGAGAATTAAATATTTTTGAAATTATTTCTCTGATTAGTTTTGTTTATTATTGTTACCAGTGTTTATTTGCCTTATTTATAAGAAATGTGAGATAGGTATGCTTGTATAAGGAATACTTATTAAATAATGGGCATATGCATGATTTTGAATTTACCCAAAGGGTCTTGGAACATATTTGTGCCATAAAATGAGATCCTATTGTATTTTTGTTTCCCTCAATATGTCCAGACTCAGTGAAACATTAGCTGTGTTTATCTCACTTGGTTTCTCTAGAGCAATTGTCACTATTGAACACTTTCCTTTCTGAAAACCTCTTCCCTCTGGGTTTCTGTGAACTTGCTCTCCTAGAATCTTTCTGTTCTCTCTGCTTTTTCTATTCTATCTTCTTCCAAAATCTTATTTTGCCACTCAGGACTTAATATACTCTCTGTAAATACTCTCTCAAAAGGACCTTATTCAAATACAAAGCTTCAATTCTCACACATATGCTAACGACTCTCAATTTCCAGTTGTGTCAGTCAGGGTTCTCCAGAGAACCAGCAGGATATTTTTATGTATACACATATGAGATTTATTTTAAGGAATTGGCTCATGCATTTGTAGGGACTGGCAAATCTGAAATCTGTAGGGTAGGCCAACAGGTTGGAAATTCCAGTAAGAGTTGTTGTTGTAGTATCAAGTCCAGAATCTACAGGAGAGACTGGCAGCCTGTAAACTCAGAGGGGAGTTGATGTTTTCTTCTTGAGGCAGAATTTATTATCCAGGAAACCTCAGTGTTTTGTTGTTGTTGTTGTTGTTGTTCTTAGGTTCATCCTTAACACTAGATGAGGCCCATGTATATTATCAAGGCTAATCTCTTTTACTTGAAGTCCATTAATTGTAGGTGCTAATCACATCTGCAAAATACTTTCATAGCAACATCTAGGTTAATGATTGACCAAACAAGTGGGTACCATAGCTTACCCGATTTGACCTATAGAATTAACCATCACACCAGAAGAGAATTACTCTGAACACCACACTTCTTTATCAAACAATTTTGTAGATAAATCCATGTGTCTCAACCTCATACCACTGACTAAACTCAACTCTGTTGATCACCCAACCTCCTCCTCTTTCTTCACTTACTATCTCGGGGCATGGCAGCACATTGTCACAGCCAGAAATGTTGAGAATCATTTTGGATTTCTTTCTTTTTCTTTTCCTCACATTTACTCAGTCACCAAGTCATTCTTCCATTAAAAAGAAAATTATGTACTTGCTTTATACTATTAATGAAGAAAGAGGCATAGAAAGAAAATTATGCATTAATGCAGGTCCAATGTTATGAAAATACATGTCTTATGTGAGCACAGAGTGTCCTATTGAGTGAACCTACTTAATACCTCCAAACCCATCCTCTCCTCTCCTTTTACTTTTCCACAGTTTGCTTCTGTTTCTCTTCTACTTTACTGAGCTAGCTCCTTGTTCCATGCAGTTTGAACCCTTTAATCTACACTCCTCATTGTTGTCAGAGTGACCTTTCTAAAATGTCAGCTGGGTCATGTCACTAGCTGAGTTGCAAACCTTAAGTGGTTCTCAAGTGTGTCATGGTATAGCTGACAGTTCATAGCTTAACATCCAAAGCCCATCATGCTGAAGGTCTTGACTTGTTTCTACCCTTGTCGTAGACCACTGCCTTCCTTGTTTTCTTTACTCCAAATATGATGTCCTTTTCCCAGAGTGTGTGCATTTGCTTCATACCTCTCAACCTTCTAATTTAATATTACGTCTTCACTGGACATACTTCCCCTTATTATATTCATCCAGCTAATTTCTAGAAGTCTTTCCTGATGCCTGACTGCCTCAGGTCTTATTGAGACGTCTTTCCTCTGCTCTCAAAGCTCCTTCTGTTTACCACTGTCAGGAAACCTATTAATTCATCCACTGAGTATTGATTGAGCACTATGTATCATATATTAATTAACTTGCTCTTTTTCCTCACCATATCGTAAGTTTCCTGAGAAAAGAGATAATATTCCATTTTAGGCTGGAGTCACAGAACCTAGTATAGGGCTTGGTACATAGAAGGCATGCAATAAATATATATTGAATAAGTGAGTTCCTATCATAAGAGTCACTGAAAGACATATACTATATTACTGGAATATATTATGATGTCCCATAGTCTAGTCATTGAGACCTCTGGTCTAGAGTCAGGTTGTTTTTCTGAATCATGATTTTAGTATTTACTAGCTGTGTGTCCTTTAGAGATTGACCTAGCCTCTGGGCGTCTATTTCTATAAAATGGAATTGACACTAGCCTTTATTTCACAGAATGGTTGGAGGATTACATGAATTAACATAAAACCTTCAAACAGGGCTTGGCAATAGTAAGCATTCAGAAAAGATGAGTTATCATTATAATCAGAAGTCCTACATCCACTTCATTATTGTACATTAGGTTTCAGCAGCTGACATCTTGTTGATTAGTTGATCTTCTACATTCCTTTATACTCTGAGGCTTTATGTATTTATGATAATCAAGTTAAGCTCTTCTTGTAGTATTTGATAATGTGGGTCATCATAATAAACAATATAACCTTTTTGTAAAACATGCTAATTTTTTTCTTGGTAGAACAATGGCAAGATTGAGGGTAAGCTAGATCAGATATGTACTAAAGGTATAGAAATTAACTTAATATTTAGGCAGATCCCTATTCCTTACTTCTTTCCTCTATCTCCAGAAAAATCACAAATCCATTTCCATACTCCAAGGATAAGTGGAACATTCAGGTATGATTCAAGAAGCTCTAGGAAACGGACTTTGGCCCAGTGGTTAGGGCGTCCGTCTACCATATGGGAGGTCCGCGGTTCAAACCCCAGGCCTCCTTGACCCGTGTGGAGCTGGCCATGCGCATCAGCACTGTGCGCAAGGAGTGCCGTGCCACGCGAGGGTGTCCCCTGCGTGGGGGAGCCCCACGCGCAAGGAGTGCGCCCGTGAGGAAAGCCGCCCAGCGTGAAAAGAAAGAGCAGCCTGCCCAGGAATGGCGCCGCCCACACTTCCCGTGCCGCTGACGACAACAGAAGCGGACAAAGAAACAAGACGCAGCAAATAGACACCAAGAACAGACAACCAGGGGAGGGGGGGAAATTAAATAAATAAATAAATCTTTTAAAAAAAAAAAAAAAAAGAAGAAGCTCTCCATCACCTGAAGTGCAAGAAGTCAATGTTTTAATTCTATGCCTGATATGTACTCAAGAGTTTTTTGCTGGAAGAGCTAGAATTCAAGGCCAGACTCAGTTCAATCCAAGAAATACTAAGTATTTAACATGACCCTAGACTCTAAGATATAAAGGCAATGCAATACAGTTCCATTCCTTAGGGAACCTTAAGACTGTATTTAGAAATAGACAATGAAATGATTATAATACTGTAAGAAATATTAATAGAGGTAACAAAGAGAAACAAGAGGCTACTATTATGGCAGAAACAGCTGAACTTAATTCATCTTATGTGTTCAGGGAACAAAATGACATATAATTTAAACCAACAATAAAGAGTAGATGTTTGTTAAGTAAGAAAGAATTAAAGGGACTAGAGAAAGAAGGTAAAATCACAGAGGCATATAATATGTGAGGAGAGCTCAGTGAAGGTAGCATTACTAGAGAATTAATTTTGGGGTATAAAGTGATGGGACATGAGCTTAGGAAAAGGCATGAAAACCAGGAATTAGGACAAGCCTCTGGAGTTAGATGTTCTTGTCCTGGTTAAAGAGCATAGCTCTCCATTACTGATCACAAGGGAACTCTGACTTCAAACCCAAGTATACCACGCCTAAGAAAGTGGACTATTTCCAATCTTACACTCTAGTAAGGAAAGGTTTTTAATATTCAGACAATTTCTTGTTGGTTTTAATACCTGGCAAAGTTGGAATCGGAGGTCCCTAGTATTTAGCTAATGAATCGAGCTAGAGTGGTGCCACGTGGTACTACGAATCTTATTTACTTAAAACTTTTCCGTTTAAGAGTGACGTCATCAACATGGTGATGTAAGGCATTCCCCTGAAGAAGCCTCCCCAGAGATTCAGTGAATTCAAGGACAAATTTCACATGCTTGGAACACTGGAGGACAGTAGAGACTGGAGAAAGACTTTACAAACACTGAATCAAAATGAAAGGAAAATATCACATAGGAAATCTCCATCCCAGACCCACCAATCCACTCCCTCTCCCTCACGGGGTCCCACACAGTCTGGGGGTTGTTCAGAGGCAGCAGCCCAGATCCTGCCCACCTCCCACCAGGCAGTAGATAAACTAATAGATGTATCAGGGCAAAAGAAAATGAGAACACAATTTATCGAAACTTATGGGATACAGTGAAGGCAGTGCTGAGGGGGAAATTTATAGGCCGAAATGCTTACACTAAAAAATGAAGAGCTAAAATCAAAGATTTAGCTGCTCACCTGGGGGAAGTAAAAAGGAACAGCAAACTAAAAACAAAGCAAGCAGAAGGAAAGATAACAAAGATTAGAGTAGAAATAAATGAAATTAGAATAAAATAATAGAGAAAATTAACAAAACCAAAAGATTTTCTTTGACAAGATCAATAAAATTGACAAACTCTTAGTTAGACTGACAAAGAAAAAAGACCCAAGTAAACATAATCATATCTGAGAGAAGGGGACATTACTATTGACCCCACAGAAATAAAAAGGATCATAAAAGGATACTATGAACAGCTGTTTGCCAACGAATCAGACAACCTAGATAAAATGGACAAAATCTTAAAAATATGTCAACAACCTACACAGACTCTAGAAGAAACAAAAGAAATCAACAGACTAATTAAAAGTAAAGAAATTGAATCAGTCATCAAAACCTCCCAATAAAGGAAAGTCCAGGACCAGATAGCTTCACAGGTGAATTCTACCAATCATTGCAAAAGAAGTAATACCAGTTCTGTTTAAACTCCTCCAAAAAGTCAAAAAGAAGGGAAAACTCCCTAACTCTATGAGGCCAACATCACCCTAATACCAAAGCCAGATGAAGATACCACAAGAAAAGAAAATTACAGGCCAATTTCTCCTATGACTATAGATGTAAAAATTCTCAACTAAATACTTAAAAATATAATCCAGCAGTACATTAAAAGAATTATACAGCATGGTCAAGTAGGTTTTATCCCAGGTATGTGAAAGTGGTTCAACATAGGAAAATCAATTAATTTAATACAACACATTAACAAAACAAAGGGGAAAAACCACCATGATTATCTCCATTGATGCAGAAAAGGCATTCAACAAAATCCAGCATCATTTCTTGATAAAAATGCTTTGAAAAATTGAGATAGAGGAATCTTCCTCAATATGTTAAAGGGTGTCTATGAAAATCCTTCCTTTAACATCATACTTAATGGTGAAAGACTAAAGGCTTTCCCTCTGAGATCAAGAATAAGACAAGGATGCCCACTGCCATCACTGTTACTCAACATTGTACTGGAACTTCTAGCCAGAGTAGTTCGACAAGAAAAAGAAATTAAAGGCATCCAAATTATAAAATAAGAAGTAAAACTTTCACTATTTGCCAATGACATGCTCCTTTATATAGAAAATCTCAAACAATATACACCAAAGCTACTAGAGCTATTAAACACATTCAGCAAAGTAGCAGGCTACAAGATCAACACACAAAACCAGCAGTGTTTCACTTTGGAATTTGTGCACCCAAGTGTGATGGAGTTGGACTCAGATGTGCCTTCTCTATACATGCCTCTTCTGTCACTTTTACTAAACCTGTGGTTGGTGCTGAGGTTAGTGTATGTCCAGGAGACTTGAATCCCTAGGCTGTCCATGTGTCAGTTGGGCCCTGAGCCTCAGTGGTGTTGTAACACCTACTCTCCAGTTCATTGGATTTGCCCAGGTCAGCTAACAAGAAGGTGAGGATGGTCCACCACCATTCCAAGGACCCAAGAGAGTTTACGACTGCAAGCAGGAGAATCCCATCCATCAGCCATGTGGGATCAAAGCCCCCTTTCAATTAAGAGGTGGAGTGGAATCACCTCCCAGAGTTCTCAGGATTGGGGAATAAAATACGGACTAAAGTGGACTTACTGGTATTCTACTATAGAATTATTGTGACTCTAGTAATGGAAGAAATTATTTCATTGATGTGGAGACAATGGCCATGGGAGTTGCTGAAGGCAGGGAGGGGGAAAAAGAGGTGTACTATGGGGGCATTTTTGGGACTTGGAATTGTCCTGAATGATATTGCAGGAACAGATGCAGGACATTAAATATCCTGCCCTAACCCACTGAATGGACTGGGAGAGAGTGTAAACTACAATGTAAACTATAATCTATGCTGTGTAGCAGTGCTCTAAAATGTATTCATCAAATACAATGAACATACCACAGTAATGAAAGAAGTCATTGATGTGGGAAAGCGGAGGGTATGGCGAGTGGAGCATATGGGAATCTCCTGTATTTTTTTAATGTAACATTTTTTGTGACCTATGTATCTTTTAAAAATAAATTAAAAATATATATTTTTAAAAACCAGTAATGTTTCTATACACTAATAATGAGTTATCTCAGAAAGAAATCAAGTAAAACTGCACTTACAGTAGTAACTAAAATAATAAAATACCTAGGAATAAATTTAACCTAATATAAAGGATTTGTACAATGAAAACTATAAAACATTGCTAAAAGAAACCAATGAAGACCTAAATAAATGGGAGGATGTCCAGTGTTAATGGAATGGAAGACTAAATGTTGTTAAGATGTCAATTCTACTCAAAAAAACTTACAGATTCAACACACTCACAATAAAAATCCAATAGCCAAATTTGAAGAATTAGAAAAGGCAGCTATCAAATTTATATGGAAAGATAAGGGCTCCTGAATAGCCTAGAAAAAGTAGAACAAAATTGGAAGACTCACACTTCCTGATTTTAAAGAGTATTACAAAGCTACAACAGTCAAAATGGCATGGTACTGGTACAAAGATTGATAAACCAATCAATAGAATTGAAATGAGAGTTCAGAAACAGACCCTCACTTCCATAGTCAAATGATTTTTTTTTTTATTGAGATACCAGGTATCTGGGAATGAAAATGGGACCTTGTATGTGGGAAGCTGGTACTCAACCACTGAGCCACATTGGCTCCTCTGAGTTGTTTTTGCATTTGTTTTGCTTGTTGTTTGTTTTATTTTTTAGTAGGTACTAGGAACCCAGCCCAGGACCTCCTATGTGGGAAGCAAGCTCTAAAGCACTTGAGCCATATCTGCTCCCCTATGGTCTACTGATTTTTGACAAGACTGCCAAGTCCACTCACTTGGGAAAGAATAGTCTGTTCAACAAATGATGCTGGGAGATTTGGATATCCATATCCAAAAGAATGAAAGAGAATCCCTATCTCACAACATTTACAAACATTAATTCCAAATGGACAAAACTTAATATAAGAACCAGGGCAATAAAACTCCTAGAAGAAAATGTGAAAAGCATCTTCAGGATCTTGTGGAGGCAATGGTTTCTTAGAATTTACACCCAGAGCACAAGCAATGAAAGAAAAAAGAATAGATAAATGAGACATCCTCAAAATGAAAACTTCGGTTGCATCAGAAGAGTTTATCATGTGGAGCAGGTGGAGCTCAGTGGTTGAGTGCCTTCTTTGCATGTACAAGGTCATGAGTTCATTCCCTGGTACCTCCTGAAAAACAAACAAACAAACAAAAAACCACAGTCATGAAAGTTTAAAAGACAACCTACTCAATGGAAGGAAATATTTGGAACCCACATATCTGATAAGGGTTTAATATCCAAAATATATAAAGAAACCCCACAAATCAAAAATAAAAAGCCAAGGAACAAAATTTTTAAATGGGCAAAACACTTGAAAAGACATTTTTCCAAAGAGCATATACAAAAGGCTAAAAAGCATGTGAATGCCGCTGACAACAACAGAAATGGACAAAAAAAGAACACACAGCAAATGGACACAGAGAACAGACAACTGGGGTGGTGGGGGGGTGGGGGGGGAAGGGAGAGAAATAAATAAAATCTTTAAAAAAAAAAGCATGTGAAGAGATTCTCAGCATCATTAGCTATTGGGGAAAAGCAAATCAAAGCCACATGAGATATCTTTTCATACCCACCAGGATGGCTACTATTTTAAAAAATCCCTGAAAACTACAAGTGTTGGAGAGGGTATGGAAAAATAGGAACATTTCTTCATTGCTGGTGAGAATGTAAAATGGAGCAGCAGCAGCTGAAGTCATACATCTTCCATGGCTTTGGCTTCATAATCAGACTTTTCCTTTCTGGGTGCAGTTCCCACTAGAAGGCCCTGGTTTTTCGTTCTTCTACCTTTTTGCCATTGGTAATCTCTGAATTATCTTACCATCCCTCTTTGGCTTCTCAATTCTTTCTTTCCTCGGTTAACCTATTCCTCGTGATAAATTTGATCTATTATAAAGATTTTTTTTTTTTGTACTCTAGACTGGAATTCTGGCTAATACACCATACCTTTAAACATTTATATTATGGATATGCTATAATTGCTGTGATTTTCTCTATAAATCTTTCATTTGAATAAGGTAGATATTTTGTTGTCCTTTCTCAATATATAGAAATTGAAGAAGAAAATTCTCATTTAATTCATTTGTTAAACCCTTCCCTAAATAGAATCTAGCTTATTGTCCTCTGAATTTGGTGGGTTTTAAATAAATGATGATTAAATAAATGATGATTAAAGTTTGTTTTCTCTCTAAGAATTTAATTAGTACCTTTTACCATATTATGTTAAACCAGCCCAAATAAATCAACTCAATGCACCATGGAAACACCTACAAACTTATAATATATTGACTAATAATTAATGAAACTGGAATAAGGGGGTGGGATATTAAAATGCAGTAGTTAATATTCTTTTTTAAACCTGAATATTTAAGCATCATAATCATCTGCAGGTGGTTTTTGTCATTTTCCTGTCTATTCAGTTTTCCTGTGTTTAGATTTATTAAGTCATTCAATAAGTGTTTTGGGATATTCAGTAAATACTTGAAATATAACAGATGCTGCTTTGATGCAAAGTACAAAAGAGGCAAAAATCCTTGTCTTCATGGAGCTTAAATATAAAAATAACTGTTCTCTATATATTCTTTTTAATAAAATTTTATTGAAGTATATCATATATATATGCACATACATAACTGTAAGTGTCTAGTGAAATTACAAAACAAACAAGCGTGTCATCCATCACACAGGCTCCCACATATCACCTCACCACCCACACCTCACATTGTTGTGAAACATTGTTATAAACTATGAAGTAACTACAGTCCGTATCTTACATTTGGGGCATTTTATCCCCAACCCACCAGATTATTAACACCCTATATTAGTGTTATATATTTGTAATAGTTGATGAAAGAACATTCTCCTATTTGTACTGTTAACAATTCATCAGCCACCACTGGTTCCCCTGTGTATTACAGTCCCGTGCTTTGTACAGTCCTTTCAAAGTATACACTCAGTGGCTCTCATTTTCATCACAGAGTTAATTTCATAATTTCATCACCTCAGTCAATTTTAGAACGTTTTCATTACCCCAAAAGGAGAAATCCCATACCTCCTTTACCCCCTATTGCTGTTCCTTAAAATAAATATTACCATATTACTGTTAACTATCATCCATAAGTCATATACTCTTAATATATAAAAAAGTAAAACAAATCAAGAAAAACCATGAGCTCAATATAAAAATAAGCCTAAGATTTCAACTGGCAAATCACAAATGACCAAAAGTAATAATCATGTGGGGAAAAGTTAAATACTTCAGTGATTGAATGGAAATTTTAAAAATAAGTTTTAAGGGGAAATGGCTATGGCTCTATCAGTTGGAGGCCCTGGGTTCACATCCTGGGGCCTCCTTGTGAAGGCAGGCTCGCCCGCACGCCAAGGAGAGCCGCCGACCTATAAGCACCATGGAGAGCTGACTCAGCAGGTGACACAACACAAAGGGAGACAAGTGAAAAAAGAAAAACAAAACACAGAAAAGCGCACAGCGAATGGACACAGAGAGCAGACAACAAGCAAGCCGCGGCGGGGGGGGAATAAGTAAAGATAAATACAAACACACAGAAGAACACATAGCAAATGGACACAGAGAACAGACAGCAAGCAAGCCACAGTGGGGGGGGGGCAGGTAAAAAAAATGAGTTTTAAGTTTCTGCTTTTCAAGTAGTCAAGTTATATACACACACATACATATATATACACACAATTCTATTTATAAATATATACTCACAGTATTATATGCAAATATAAATATATACATTTAAAAATATATACCTACACATCACCCATGTGTACCTCTTATACACGACTGTAAAAAAACATATTTCACTAGGTATTTTCTGAAAGTAAATTTGACGATATCTTGAAAGCTTTAAAAATGTTCATGGGAAGTGGATTTAGCTCAACTGATAGAGTGCCCACCTACCATATCGGAGGCCCAGGGTTCAAACCCCGGGCCTCCTGACCCATGTGGAGCTTGCCCATTGGCAGTGTTGATGTGCGCAAGGAGTGCCATGCCACACAGGGGTGTCCCCCGCGTAGGGGAGCCCCATGCATAAGGAGTGCACCCCTGCAAGGAGAGACACCCCACATGGAAAAAGCACAGCCTGCTCAGGAGTGGTGCAGCACAGACAGAGAGCTGATGCAGCAAGATGACGCAACAAAAAAGAGATACGGATTCCCAGTGCCGCTGACAACAATGCAACTGGACGCAGAAGAACACACACAGCAAATGGACACAGAGAACAGACAATGGGGGATGGGGGGAGAAGGAAGGGGAGAGAAATAAATAGAAAAATAAAATCTTAAAAAAAAAAAAGAATGTAATGTCAGGAAATTAGTAAGATAAACTTCAAACGTAGCAGTCAGGGAAGTGGATGTGACTCAAACAATTGAGCTACTGCCTTCCACACAGGAGGTCTATGGTTCAGTTCCCAGTGCCTCCTAAAGAAGACAATGCGGGACGCAGACTTGGCCCAGTGGTTAGGGCGTCTGTCTACCACACGGGAGGTCTGCGGTTCAAACCCTGGGCCTCCTTGAGCCGTGTGAAGCTGGCCCACAGGCAGCGCTGATGCACGCAAGTAGTGCTGTGCCACGCAGGGGAGTCCCCACGTAGGGGAGCCCCATGCACAAGGAGTGTGCCCCGTAAGGAGAGCCGCCCAGCACGAAAGAAAGTTCAGCCTGCCCAAGAATGGTACCGCACACATGGAGAGATGACACTACAAGATGATGCAACAAAAAGAAACACAGATTCCCATGCCACTGACAACAGAAGCGGACAAAGAAGAACACACAGCAAATAGACACAGAGAACAGACAAGTGGGTGGGGGGAGAGAAAATGAAAAAGACAATGAGCTGGCATGACGGGCAGGCACAGCAAGCTGATGCAACAAGAGACACAAGAAGAAATAATGACAGACACAACAAAGCAGAGAGGCTCCTGGTGCCTCCTAAAGAAGATCAGCAAGGCAGCAAGCTGAAGCAATAGGCAGGTGTGGTGAGCTGACACAGCAAGATGCGGCAGGAAGAGACACAAGAAGATGGTGGAGGAGATTGTTGTTATAGGGGGAGGAGTGGGGTGAGGGGGTTGGGGGGTATATGCGGATCTCATATTTTTTGAATGTAATATTAAAAAAATAAATAAAGACAAAAAAATTTTTTTTAAAAAGAAGAAAAACCTAATGAGAGACACAACAAAGCAGGAAGCGGAGGTGCCTTGAGCAATTAGGTGCCTCCCTCCCACATTGTAGGTCCTGGGTTCAGCATCCAGTGCCTCCTAAAGAAACAAGGAAGATGAACAGACACAGTAATTGCAAACAACAAGGGCCTGAGGAGAAGTAAATAAATAAAAATAAAATAAATGTTAAAAAAAATAGTAGCCATAGCAGTAGTAGCTATTAATATTAATTAAAAGAATAAAACGTGCCAAGCATTACGCTAAGAATTTTATATAAATTTCCGTGTTTAGTACCACCAAAAAACAAATGGGATCATTAACCCCAAATACAGATGAGGAAACTGAGTGTAAGAAAGATTAAATTTAAAGAAAAATAAGTTAGAAAAATTTACTTAACCAAGAACAGAGCTCAAGAGTGAGGTACTGAATCTTTTCTCTGCAGTCAATCACTAGAACCCATGCTTGTAATCACCATCCTAACCTGCCTCTCCATGGAAAGATATAAGAATGTCCTGGTAACATGATAATAGCAAAGGGAAAAATATGGAATTGTTCAATAGTAGCAGATGTGTTAAATAAATTATGATTTAGCTATACGTTGGAAAACTAGTCAGCCTTTAAAATGTTTTTTATTATATTTATCGACAGAATATATAGTTGTATTTAAAAAAACTAACCTCCAAAAACAAGCATCCAGTGGAATCCCTTCATGAGAACGAGATTTTAACCTTTTCTCTGTTTATCTGTTTTTTCAATTTTCCAACAAAAATAAATTGCTTTCATAATAATAATAGTAAAATATTGTTCTATTTTATAACAGATCATCCTTGGCTTTTGAAGTTAAGATTCTAGGTCTAATATTGGGTAATAATGCAACCTTGAAAAGAAGTCTATATAATAAAGGGTTTCTGATTGGGTGTGTTACATTTTTAACATGAATCAATTTAATATAAACATCTTATATATACTTTAAAGGGCCTGAAAGATAAATACCTCTTTAAGCATACCTATATTGTTTGCTAGCAAAAATTCTTAACATAACTTTTATCTATTAAAATCGTAAGAGGATTACACAAGCAAAATTAGTGCTTGGACTGCAAAAAGCATAATGAACATAATTTGTTGTTTTCTAAAATAGAGACCAATTCTTAATAGACCAGACAGTAGCTAAGGTTAGAATAAAAAAATTGCTTTCAGTTCATATAGTCTTACAAACAGTGTGGTGGCAGCATAAAAATGTCCAGTGTAATTATTTGTGAGTTTGTTTACTCACACACCTTCCCAGGCTTAGTTTGTAAAGAGGTAAACTGACACATCGCTGCCCTTTCTTTTAGAGACAACATTTGTATCTTGCTGTTTCTCTAATGAATAAAGGCTACTGAAATTTATCGTAGTCAAAATCAAATCAAATTTAAAGCTGTTGGAGCTGAGATGTGAGACTGGTCAAGATTTGTCTTCAGTTATTTAACCTGAAATGAGTGAGGCACATTTAATGATGAGCATACTGCTCTGAGCCCCAGTGATCCCTCAGCGGCATCTTCTTCTCTGTAGAGTCGAGGTTTAGATGCTGCCGCTCAATGTGTAGTCTGCTGATCTATCTCTTTGCACCTTCAGGAGCTTGGTTTTCAGCTGGCATGCTTTCTCAGATCTAGTGTCCTTTATTCCCACCCCTTAACATTCAAGGCTGACTTAAGTAGATGCTGTTTCATCACATTGTTCAGCCATCGTTAGTCTAGTGCAGTGTTTGGCTGAACAATTTCAGACATCTGAAAACATAATATGCCATTGAAAAGGGGAGATTTGATAAACTGACCCTTTCAGGATAACTGTTAGTTGGCTTTTTCTACAATGCTTTGTTTTAAAACTGAGTTAAAGCACACACACACACACACCATCACCACCACCATCACATTACAACTCATCAGAATGACTCTGTATCACATTAGCAATTAAAAACAGAACTAGAAATGAGCACACATTTTGTGTTGAGTTACTCCATATTTACAAGCAAAAAAAACTTGAGACCTTCTGGGTGGCTCTGTAATTCATTTTCATAGCAGTTCTCTCCAAGACTCAGATTTGGTTTGAGTTAAGATAACATTCTGAGAGAAAGCCTAACAGGAAGCACATTCCTGCAGTGGGGTAAGAAAAGCCTCTGTGTGACGATTCTGCTTATCTACTCTGGACTGCATAGAAACTGCTGGAGGAGTTGTCTTGAAATACATGAAGGTCTGAACATGAGGCTGATCAGAGTTGATTTCTGTTTTCATTATTAAACATATTTTTTGCTGGCCCTAGAAGTGAACATCTTTCCTAGACTGGAGGTCTGCCTATTGATATGCTTACATAGAAGAAACAAATACTCTTAAGAACAACCTTTTTACAACCGCTGACCAAATTCTTTTTTCTTTCTATGACTTCTATGTTTATTATTCTCAATTTCCTAACTCTAAAAAAAATAAGATCAGTAATGGTATTTATCTTCCCTGACGTGCTGCTAACCCATTGTTAATAACATGTATTTAGAGAGGTTATTTTTTGGTCGTTTTTACTTCAAAACTGTTGATCACAATAGCAAAAGTAATACTTAACTTTCAACGATAAAACAAATATAGCTGGAAAAGAAAAATATACATTTTAATATGATCACCAGAACCCAGTATGTGGAATGTGCCCAACTCCAAAATTTAACCTTTGGCTCTTTCTCACATGGCAATTCATAGATAGAACATAGTCTGTGCTCTGTGAAGCAGCTAATGAACATACCAATAGTAACCCACTCAATATTAGTCAAGGCAGCAGCTTCCCGAAGGAAGAATTGTACTGTACTTGGAAATAATCATTTGAAGCACTTAAATTGACACTGGGCAAGGCATCAGAGGACAGGCTATAGGGAATATACTCTCAGGGAGAGAAAGAAGTAGTAAGAAGAATGTGTAAGAAAAATAAACCTGAAAATCACCAAGAGGTTTTTTAGCATACTTATTTTTCTGACTCTGTGAAAATAAAATGTATATGATATGTAATTTTGTGCTTTTATACTTTTATTGTTACATAGTACTACCTCATTTTTATTTAAATGAAATACATGAGACAAATTTCCTGTGGGAGAAATCAGATATGGTCTGACAGCTTAATCTCTTTGACTGTAAGGGGATGTTCCAAAGTGTACATAAAATTTAACCATATGTGTAAGTATTGTAAATAGTGTTTTATCAGCTTTACAGTTATTAAAGATTCCTTTAAGATTTATAGGTTCAATCACTTTGTACTATTCTTCTACCTTCATGGTGCACCCCAAATGAATTACTTAATTCTAGGCATGTAATATTCTTACAAGTGTACTGAAGTCTCCTAAAAATATATGTCCATATTGGAATGTTACCTCAGTTGTATAAATAATGGTGATCCTGTGTAATGAATAATTCAGTCATACTTTTAAAATAATCCATCAGGAACACTATGTGTGTAGGAAACATGGTGAACTTCTATGCACATGAATGCTATCCATGCAGAATGTTCCATTTCATAGTATCACTTTAACTCTGCTTCCTTGTCTGTTCAGGCTTCATCAAAAATGGATGTTTTAGAAAATAAAAAAAAAAGTATTGTTACATTCAAGATTGAATAGCTTAAGTTCAAAATACATATTGTTGTCAGTTGTCAGTAGCCAGGGGTTAAATCTGGAACCTAGGCATTCCCAATCCACCAGTTAAGAATACCTTTCTAATGTAAACCTGGCGTGACCTCTGAGTTTATGTATCAACACACTGTATTCCTCTAAATTGATGTCTAACTCATCGTTTCTCAATTGGAGGTGATTTTGCTCCCAGCGGACATTTGTCAATGCCTGGAGACATTCTTGGTTGTCACTACTGGTCAGTGCTACTGGCAACTGCTGGAAAGAAGCCAGGGATGCTGCTAAACAGCCAACAGGGCACTGACAGCCTCCCACAAAAGGCTTTATCTGGCCCAAATGTTAATAGCACCTGGGTTGAGAAATCCTGATACTAACTCAAAAGCCCTCATCCTTTCATCAAAGGCAGACAAAACCTTGACTGATTTAAGGAGTCTATCCATTTGTTTTAAACTATAAAAATTTCTTTATGGGAAGTAAAGTGTCGCAAAGAGCTTTGCAAATTGGAAGTTTAGGTAGGACCTGGCAGGCGATTTAAAGGAGTTCAGTAGTCAGACTGTTGTTTGCCACATTATGCCCATTTCAGGGAGCAGCTACTGCTGGCTCTAGAATTCATTGCCAGACAGGAACAGAGGCCTAGTGTTATCAGAGCTGCTGATTGCTCAAGAGAAGCCTGGATCTGTATTTTTAAGTGAAATCAACTGAATTTTAAATGTTTCCAACTAATTCTATTTTTAACAGAGAAGGAAGTCCAAACAAAAAGCAATGGGGGATCAAATTCAATCTTTCTAGCCACAGTTTTTAAACTTTTTTTCCCAGTTTTGATTGTCATGGGCATATATATTCATTTATTCCATTCACTTAATAGATACTAATTGAACACTGTTAAATGGACGGTGTGGGATGTAACTAGGATTATACAGAATCACACACAGTTCTTGATTATTCTGAAATGGTGAGTTTATCCTTCATGGTATGCCCTTCACTGAGAATCAAACAGACTTTTATGATTTTCAGTAATGTCTTTCAGATTGGTTGATTGACTAATTGATCTCTTTCCATGCCCTTATCTGCTCTATATATTAATATGGCAGTGCAGACATGGGATATCTCACTTCCCACTTTGCCTTTCAGAACTTCTAGCAACACAGGGACACTTCTTTGAAAATTCAAAGTAAAAAAATTAACTGTTAAAGAGACTTTCTTTTCAACAATTTATATCTTCTAACCTTTTTTCCTTTCTTTCCCTCAACTCTCTTTTTTTCAACTTCTGCCTTTTTTCCTTTATACCATGATTAATTAAGGATTTAAGAACTTAGGAAACGAAGAACTTAAAAAGTACTTTAAAAAATGCAAATAGAATCTGGTAAAATAAGAATTTGTCTTTAAAATCCTTATCTTTTATAAAGACCCTACTTTCCTGACTTGTATGTGCTAGACTCTGTTCTAAAAAAAAAAAATGCCTAATTAACTCTTAATTCTTGCAAAAATCCTGCATAATTATCCTCATTTTATAGCTGAGGAAACTGTGTCAGGTGGCGGTTAAGGGACAAGGCCGATATCACACAGCTAATAAGAGTTGAAGCCAGGATGTGAGCCCTGATTGTGGACCAAATTCTTTCTTCACTGCTATGCCAAAGACTGACAAAATAAAAATGTCTACTTAAAGCTGGCATGGGAGGGCAGAACCAGAAGACAATATAAGTTTTCCTGAACTTTACTTTTACTGACAGGACTCTGTAGAGTTTGATGCTTGCTCTTTTCCTGGGCTCTAACACACACACACACACCATCTTCATGGAGCCAGGCAAAGAGCTCTAAAAACCACCACATTCTGGATGACCCAGAGCTGAAGTCCTGGATTTGGTAACCTAGAGATTGCATTATCCCGTTCTGCCAGGGTATGCTGACTCCAGTCTCCATACTCACCCTGTCTTAATAGGAATTAGGGGGAAGCGGACTTGGCCCAATGGTTAGGGCATCCGCCTACCACATGGGACATCTGCGGTTCAAATCCCAGGCCTCCTTGACCCGTGTGCAGCTGGCCCATGTGCAGTGCTGATGCGCGCAAGGAGTGCCATGCCACGCAGGGGTGGCCCCCGTGTAGGGGAGCCCCACGCGCAAGGAGTGTGCCCCATAAGGAGAGCCGCCCAGCGCGAAAGAAAATGCAGCCTGCCCAGGAATGGTGCCGCCCACATGGAGAGCTGACACAACAAGATGACGCAACAAAAAGAAACACAGATTCCCCCGTGCCGCTGACAACAACAGAAGTGTTCAAAAAGAACAAGCAGCAAATGCACACAGAGAACAGACAACTGGGGCAGGGGGGCGGGAATAAATCAATTAGGTTAAGCAATGCCTGTTTTCCGTACTCCCTTCTATGTAATTAACTGAATTTATACACAGTTTTAGCTTTCAAATATTATATAATCATCAATAGCAAGCATTTAGCTCAAATGAAGATTACTAAGTCTTTTATATATTTGCAGGCTTTAACAATTAGATTTTTCTACTTGCAGGTTTCATTTTTAAAACAAAAAGTATAAACTTGAAAATTGGTTAAGAGTAAGATTCTTGGGTGAGATTTATTTTTACTTAATTTAGAAAACCACACTTAAATATGTAGTGCATTTTGTTAATGCCATAGAAACGAGACTTATTTGTGAATCAAGGCTTATTCTAAGGTGATCCAAGAAAAGAATTTTCATTTAAAAAAAAATCTTTGTTTCCTCACAGTAAAGTGGACTAATTGCATTAGTCATCTATAGTATTAAGAAACTAATAATTGTTTTTATGCTTTTCAAGCCTCTTAATTTAGCAAACCTATAATTGAAAAGTGAAATTTTGCAATAAAATAATATAACTTAGTCAGTGTTGCTATGGGAAAGTAAAGGATTTCCTCCTACTTTAGTTTATTAATTTTCAAATAATGCTTAGGGGCTTGTTTTGATAGGTCTTTACAAGGTAGTAAATATATAATTATCCAGACTGTCTGGGTTCAAAACTAATTACCATTAGAAACTGAAGAATTTAGGCTTGTTATTTCTGCAAATCAAACAAGTCCAAATACAATTTTCATATTAAATCCAATGTGCAGTGATCCGGGGATATCCTCACAATGCAAACCAAAATCCAAAATATTTCTCTTCCTTGTTATTGTCTGTAAGCTAGCCAACTGGAACTTTAAAAAAGGGCATAGAAAAGGGAAGTTGGGGAGACAGAGAGTGAAAGCACCAAACCAAAAACCAAAAGAAATAATTTCAAATAATTTCTTTGAGGAGCACAGGAAGAAAATACATTATTTGAAGGAGCATATCAAACATGAAGTGAATAGGGTTTTCCATAATTTTCATTTGTACTTTTTGCTTTAAATTCTTTTGTAGTCATATTTTTAAGAGAATCACACATTTTTAAATCACAGTGTTATAAAGTAGTAAGAATAGGAAAGGGAAGTTATGCTATTCAAAAGGAAAATGGATATATAAGAACACAGGAAATCTCACATATTTATTCATATTTTTAAATGATCAAATCATATTAGTTTTTAAAAATTATTTCTAGATCTGAGCTTTATCTCCAATTTAGAAATACAAACTTAAGAAACTAAGACAGATAATACAAAAACACATCAGTGCATAGTAAACTAGTATTTTTAATTGTTTATTTAATAAACTGAGTGGTTATCAGGACATATGTGACAAGTGAATGTGAGGGAAATTGTTAAAAATGTTTGTGTTTGTGGATTTGAGTCAGCATATGATGAGGTCAATGAAAGAGATTGTTTTGGAAAACTAACATATTTGGCTTGATAACAGCAAAAACTGATCATGCTACTTTTAGAAACATGAAAAGAAAGGGACAATTGATGGATATTGTGTAACATCAAATACATATATAATTGTATGTGCACTGACCTCATTTTGGCAGACATAACAGGATGCAAGAGTCAACAGCAATTACGTGAAATAAATATTCTTAAAAAGTTTACATTGACTGCATATCATATGCAAAAATAACTTAAAATAGCTCAATGTCCTAAATATAAGGGCCAAAACTATAAAATTCTTAGAAGAAAACATAGGGCAATAGCTTTAGAATGTTGTATTTTTAGATTTTGGATTTATAGCTTTTATATCAAAAGCATAAGCAACAAAAGGACAAATAGATAAACTGGACTTGATCAAAATTAAAAATGTTTGTGTATCATAGGACATTATCAAGAAAGTGAAAAGGTAAACTATAGAATGGGAGAAAATATTTGGAAACCACATATCTGATAAGAGTTTAGTATCAAGAATGTATAAAAATTTCCCACAACTCATCAACAAAAAAAAAAAACAACCCAATTTATAAATGGGCAAAGAATAACTCTGTGATGAAAATGAGCCACTGAGTGTACATACTGAATGAACTACAAAGCATGAGACTGTATGACAGTGAATCCCGTGATGGAAGGTGGATTGTGGTTAACAGAACAAATATGAGAACATTTTCTCATGAACTATTGCAAATATATAATACTAAAACAGGGTGTTAATAATCAGGTAGGTTGGGGGAAAAATATGCCAGATATTGGTGATAATTAGTAGTAATATTTTGATGAAGCTCTTTCATAGTTTGTAACCAATGTTTCACAGCAGCCAAGATGTTATGGTGGGGTGATTTATGAGAGCCCTGTATGATGATATGCATGTTTGTTCTGTAAGTTCACAACTTTTACTATACAATTATTGCTTATGTATGGTCATGTATGAATGATAAACTTCAATAAAATTTATAATTTAAAAAAATGGACAAAGGACTTGAATAGACATTTCTCCAAAGAAAATATACAAATGGCCAATAAACACATGAAAAGATGCTCAACATAATTTGTCATTAGGGAAATGTAAATCAAAACCACAATGAGATAGGCTTTACACAACCTACAATAGCTTTTTTTCCTTTTTAAGTACTGACTAGAATGCAGAGAAATAGGAATTCTTGTACATTGTTTGTGGGAATGTAAAATAGTGTATCTGCAGTGAAAACAAGTTTGGTGGTTCCTCGCAGTTAAATCTAGAGTACCTGTAAGACCTGGCAATCTTACTTCTAGGTATATACCCAAAAGAATTGAAAGCAGGAACTTGAATAGTTATCCATATGCCAACATTATTCACAATAGCCAAAGGTAAAAGCAATCAAAATGTCCTTCAACAGATAAATGGGTGCATACAATGGAATATTATTCATCCATAAAAAGGAATGAAGTTCTGACACATATGAATGAAACTTGATATCATGTTCAGTGAAATGTCAGACATAAAAGGACAGATATTGCATGACCCCACTTATATGAAATAACTAGAATATATAAATTCATGGAGACAGAAAGCAGAGTACAGGTTGCCAAGGGTGGGGGTAGGGGAAATAAGGAGTTAATACACAACAGGTGCCAAGTCTCTGTTTAGGGTTAAGGAACACTTTCTGTTATGGATGGCGGTGATGGTAGCAGCACAACATCGTGAATGTGATTAATGCCATTGAGTTGTGTGCTTTTGGTTGAGATGGGAAATTTTATGTTATATATATGACATCACAATTTTAAATGAGACAGAGACAATGACAATTAAATCCAATACATGATCTTGGACTAGATCTAATAATGGAGGAGAAAATGCCAAAAGGATATTATTCGGATAATTGAAGAAAGTGAACATAGACAATATGCTTTATACCTATATTAAATTTCTTGAACTTGAAACTTTATAATTATATTTATATCAGTGATTATCCTTGTGGTTACATAATATTAAGGGGTGGAAGGAGCACGATGTATGCAACCCCTTTTCAAATGTTTGAAAAATAGATATATGGGTGGGGGGAGGATCATATAGAAAATATGGCAAAATATTAAAAGTCAGTAAATCTTGGTATATTTGCATGGGATATATTGGAGTTTTTAACATTATTTTTGTATTACTTTTGCAACTTTCTTGTAAGTTTGAAAATTTCAAAATAAAGTAGTTTTTTAAGTTTACACAGGAATATATGCGATTAACATATTCTTGAAAAGTATGGACAGTTTTTATGAAATAAAATTTTTTTCGTGCAAGAGATAACATCTTGAAAGAAATTCCATGACCAATCCTTCTGTAAAAGTTATTTACCTCATTTTAATGTTTATTCTATATTTTGTACACTGGTTCATACTGAGATGTACTTTTGGTTAATGAATTGTTTAGAGCTAACTTTTTTGTTTGGTTTGTTCCAGATTTTAAACATTTTATTTTTAATACCTGTGAATACCATTTAATGATGGCAATTTTTAGTAAACAGAAAATAAAACAGAAGAACAAGAACTATGACTGGAATGGACAAAAATAGAAAACAACAATGAAAATGTTCGTTACTTTGGGTAACGTTCTTGATTTTGTTAATACAAGGTGGTAGAGAAGTATGAGGGAGAGAATGACTGTTCCTTAATATAGTTTGTGTCTTTTCATTCCTACCTTAATCACAACTACCTACAATAGTACTTAGGAAAGTGACACCCCTGCTTAAAAGAAATATATGTCTCTGATGTCTTTCCATTTTGTTCCATTCAATAACTACAATAGAGAAGCACAACAGTGAATACTAACATTTATTGTAAGTTTACTATACGTTTCTATTTAAAATCTAACCCACCCCTCCATTCTAGCCTCCTTTCTTCCTTTTTATCCATAAGGTTATTACCATTGTGTATACTATACATTTTACTTTTTTATTATCTTTCTTCCCCCACTAGAATGTAAGTTCCAAGAGGACTTCTTACGGCAAGGAAAAATGCCTAGTCCCACCAAACATATTTGCTGAATGAATGAAATTAGTTTGAGGCATTATGTTATGTGTTTCATAGGGTTTAACTAAGAAAAATGTACTATTATCATCACTATTTCACAGATGATGGTGCAGAGCAGTAAAGCAATTTGCCCAAGTTATTCCATTGGAAAGTAGCAGAGAGCACTTTGAACCAAGACAATCTGTTTCCCAACCTTATTACCATACATTAAAACACATATTTATTGAGCACCCCCAAGTGGTTTCACATTGGGCTTTGTTATTTACAAGGTCCTTGTAGTATTTTGAAAGTAAGTGTCATGTTAGTCTAGTAAAAAAGAAGGCAAATGCCGAACTCAGTAACAGGGTTGCCCCTTCTCTACTGGCTGGTATGTCAACCAGTCAAGAGGTTTTTAAACTCTTTGCTCCTCACCTTACTCATCTGCAAAGTGGGAAAAATTATAGTACCTACTTCACGATTTCGTTGTGAAGATCAATGATCAAATAAAAATACAGTAAATACAGTAATTAAACACATAGTAATACATTAAAGATGTATATAATTATCATATATATTTTCTCATTTATTCTTTACATCAAATTTAAGAGACTGAAACTGTTCTTCCATTTTAAGATAAGGAAAGTAAATTTTAATGATGATAAGTAATTTTTCCAAAGTTGTATAGCAAATAACAGGCAGACCAGAATTAAAATTCAATTCTTTCTAATGGCGTAGACATTGACCAAGAAATCATTACTAAGTGCCTATTTTGTGTTAGGCCACATTATATATACAGTGAATATGGACATGAATAGAACAGACAAAATCCCTTCTCTCATTATGCTTACATTTTAATGAAAGAAGACTGACAATAAGCAAAATAAGATAAATTAAGATAACAATTCTAAAGAATGACTAAGAAGCTCTTTAAGAGAAGGGAGATAACATTTCAAGTAGGTACTAATCATATTGATGGCTCTTTTAGATTCCTTTGACTACTCAAGCAAATACTGTGCAATGGGTTGGCTTAAACAAAGGGAATATGATGGCTCATGGTTTTGAGGCCAGAAAAAAGTACAATTCAAGGCATCACCAAGGCTGTGCTTTCTCCCCAAAGACTGTGGCATTCTGAGCTGGCTGCCTGTGATCCTTGATTCTTGGCTCCTCTGTCACATGGCAAGGAATGTAGTGGCCTCTCCTGGCTGCTACATTATCTTCCAGGTTACATTGAATTCACCTTCTTGCTTCTGCAAGCCTTCTCTTCTGTCTGTCTGAATTTCATTCTGCTTTTAAAAGACTCCAGTAATAGAATTAAGTCCTATCCTGAATAGGTTGGGCCATACCATAACTAAAGTAAAGCTCCTACTTAGAAAAAGGCAAGGATGCCCACTGTAACCATCATTATTAAATATTGTGCTAGAAGTTCTAGCTAGAGCAATTAGACTATTCACTGATGACATGATCATATATCTAGAAAATTTTGAAAAATTCCACAACAAAACTACTAGAACTATGTAAGAAAACATCTTCAAGATCTTGTGGCAGGTGGCAGTTTCTTAAACCTTACTGCCAAAGCACAAGCAACAAAAGGGAAAAGAATAGATAAATGGGACCTCCTCAAAACTAAACACTTTTCCACCTCAAAGGACTTTGTCAAAAGGGTGAAAAGGCAGCTGACTCAATGAGAGAAAATATTTGGCAATTACATATCCAATAAAGGTTTAATATCCATGATACATAAGGAGATCATACAACTCAACAATATAAAGACAAACTATCTTATTAAAAAGTGGGCAAAAGACAACAGTTCAAAGAAGAAATTCAAATGGTGAAGAAACACATGAAAAAAATATTCATCACTAGCGATTAAGGAGATGTAAATCAAAACTACAATGAGATATCAGTTCATACCTATTCGATTGTTGGCTATTAAAAAATCAGAAAACTATAATGTTGGAGAGGATATGGAAAGTTAGGAATGCTTATTCACTGTTGGTGGGAATGCAAAATGGTACAGCCACTGTGGAGGACCAGTTGGCAGTTCCTAAGGAAGTTGAATGTGAACTTGCCATGGGACTTGACAATACCTTTGCTAGGTATATACCCAGAAGAACTGAGAACAGTGACACAAATAGGTATCTGCACACCAATGTTCATAACGGTGTTATTCACAATAGCCAAAGTTGGAAACAACACAAGTGTCCACAACTGATGAATGGATCAACAAATGGTGGAGTATACACATGATGAAATATTATGCAGTGGTAAGAAGAAATGAAGTCATGAAACATATGACAACATGGATGAACCTGGAGGACATTATGTTGAGTAAAGCAAGCCAGACACAAAGGAACAAATATTGTATTATTGCCCTATTATGAACTAAATATATTAAATGAAATATAAATAGAATTGCATATATAAGACCATTTTTCTTTTAAGTTAAACAAATACATGTTAATACTATGCAATGATAACATCAGACCAAAAAAAGCACATTATACTGAGTGAAGAAGACCAGACACAGAGTACTACATACTGTATGATTCCATTTATATAAGATGTAAATATGAATCAATTTATAATGATGAAATGAGATCAGCATTTATGTAAGTCTGAGGAAAGAATGCTAAATTGTGGAGTCTTTTTTTGGAATAATGAAATGGTTCTAAAATTTTTGAGATGATAAATATACAACACTGTGATTATACTAAAAGCCATTGATTATACACTTTGGATAGATCATATGGTATGTGAATTTATCTCAATAAAACTGCTTAATAAACAAATAAATAATTTTGCAAGACTAGTCAGAAACAGCAGCTATGTATAGCAGGGAAAAAGAGATAGATTGAGAGGTGAGGAATTTTCTTGTTTGCCTGTTTTTTGTTTATTATTATTATTGTAATGCTTTAATAATGATTGAAGTGTTGAACACACAACTGTGTGGTTATACCAAATGCCACTGATTGTACAATTTGGATGAATTGTATGCTTTATTATTATAATATGTACCAATAAAATTGATTTGTTGTTTTTTTTTTAAAAAGCACCTACTTAATGGTCCACACCCACAGGAATGGAGTAGGTTTAAGAACTTGTTTTTCTGGCATATGCATATAGCTCCAAACCACCATAATGACCTACCCAATAGTCATTCCCCCTTCTTTCTCTAACTTTGTTGTTTTTTTTTTCCTGTTAGTGAGACACTCTCATGCACTTCAAGGCAACAGGTGCTTAAATCTATAGGAGTCCAAGACAAGAGTCATTTTATTCCACTTGCCAGACACTCACTTAAAATAAGCCTTTGATACAACCTTGACCAATGTTTTGAAGAAGAGATGTGCTGGGCGACTTTCAGAAAGGTTTCCTTACACTCAAATTGATAATGCCTGAGGAAGTGGGCTTTTCCTACCTCTAGATGTTTCTAAATGAGGTTATGCTATTGCAACTACTCTAGTCATTTGTGGCTATGAAGCATCAACTGGAAGGCCAAAATGTAACAAACATGCTCAAGTGGAACTATGGAAGAACCTACTTGGTTCCTTTATGATATGAATGAGTCACTGAGATAACTAGTCCAGAAACCACTTCTTCTATTTATTTCTTTTTATGCGAGACAATTCTTTTCCTACATCATTTTAGTGAGCATTTTCTGTTTCCTACAGCCAAATTCAAATTAAATCATACACATCAAAGGACCTAGACATGTAAAGACCAGGAAAAAAGGTAGAGAAAGGGGTCATGTAGAGACCCTGAAACAGGAGTATGTGTGGCATGTAACAATAACAAAAAGGATATCAGAGCCCAACTGGTTGAATTTTAGAGTGAAATGTTAGAGATATGCAAGAAGGGGCCAGAACCTAATGCATTCATTGCTGCTGTGTGTTGGAAAGGTGAAGTATAATGAGAAGCCACTGGGGTTTTAAGCATGGGAGAGACACGGCCTGACTCAAGTTCTAAACAGATCTCTCTGACTACAATAAATCTGGATCAGGGTTGGGCAGCAAAATAGAATCCCAGAGACATGCAATTGAGTATTATAGTAATCTAGACAAGAGATAATGGAAGTGGCAGCAGAAATTGAAAAATAGACTGTTTTAGTTTGCTGAAGCTGCTACGAATAAAATACCAGAAGAAAGGTGGCTTTTATAAAGGGAATTTATTAGGGTGAAATCTTACAGTTCCAAAGCTGTGCAAATGTCCAAATCAAGGCATCATCAGAGATGCTGTCTCACCAAAAGTCAGCTGCTGGAGATCCTGACTCCTGCCATGTGGCAAGGAGAAATGGTGGCTCTGCGTCTGGGTCTCTGCCTTCTTCTCCTAGGCACTTTTGCCCAGAGCTCAGCTGGTGGTGATCAAGCACATGGCAGGCCTTGTCTCTTCAGCTTCAGGCTGCTCCACAGGTCTAGTCTCTCGAGGGGCTCTTTCCATGCCTCTGTGCTCCCCTGGTTCCAGCCTCCAGCCCCTTGAACCTCTCTCTCAGCCTTTCAAGGCTTTTTTCTCTTTCTGCAACTGCAGGTGATCCTGGAGACTTTTCTCAAATGGCAGGTTAAATTGGTCGCTCTCTTTCTCTGTGTGTTTCTGCTTTCAGCACTCTGCTTATATAAGCTTCCAGCAAGAAGGCAGAAACCCAACCTGGGTCACTCCTCACTGACATAGTACAATCAGAGGCCCTTAGGAAATATACTCAAACAGTGATTTTGACTGTTTGAAACCCTTTTATGAATCCCAAAAAGAGAATTTTTTAACTTATCCATTCCTGTGGGTATGAGACCTTTTAGTTGGACTACATCAGTAAGACACAGCTCAAGTTGAATCTTCACCCTTTTGCTGGGTCTGATATAAACAGTGACACAGAGAGACACACAGGAAAAGGGAGCTCCGCCATATTTGATCTGGCCATGTGTGAGACAGAATTGCAGGAAAACAGAGGCCCAAGAGGCTCAAGGAGTTGAGGCTCAGATAGAGATAAGCTTTATGCCTAATAGCACATGGCTGTACTCAGGAAGAAAGTGGAGAAGCCAAGACTGATAGAGGGTGCCTGGAAAGAGATAAACCCTGTGACTGGTTGCCCACAGCTGAACTCCAGGAGATGGTGGATTCTGGAGGGGAAGGTAGAGACGACCGCCGAGACAGGCTGCCATCTTGCTTCACCATATGGCCAGAAAATAGGATCAACAGAAGCTGACCTTGGTGAAAAAGCACCTCTGATGGTACCTCTTTTGGACATTTCAAGGCCTCAGAACTGTAAACTTTTACCCTAAATAAATCCCCTTTATGAAAACCAACTTTGCATATGCAGCTCTTTGGCAAACTAAAAGAGTGATCTAATAAAAATTCCCTAAACTGAAACTAATGCAATCAAATGGTCCCACACCCATAGGAACAGATTAGTTCAAAGAACAGTCTTTTCTGGGATTCACAAAATTTCAAACTGTCACATAGACATATTGGAAATATGTGCTTCATCATGTAGAATTAGTTCTACCTGTGACAGAACCACATAATGTGCTAGTAGGTCCCACAATAAGTGAGCTCCATGACGGCAAGAGTTTTATCTCTCTTGAATTCATTATGAATCCCTGATGACTACAAAGGGGTCTGACATATAATAGATGTTCAAAACTTAGTTGAAATTTGAATAAATAAATAAATGAATAGGGAAGGTAAAGGAAGGAAAAGGAAGGGAAGGGAAGGGAGGGGAGGGAAGGGAAAGGGAAAGGACAGAAGGGAAAGGAAGGGAAGGGAAGGGGAAAGCATTTTTGCCCAGAGTAGGGAATTAAGTACTATTTTCCGATAACAGGAAAGGGGCACAAAGAAGATTTTTGTCCTTTCTCGTGTTAAATGGTGTAAGGTTTTAGGTTGCTCTTTTTAGTAAGAACAATCCAATGTTCTTAGATTATATCCTTCTAACTGATGTTCAGTGTCCTTTCTTTGATTAAAATGGTGGTGACCATATACTACGGTGTTTGATTTTTATGCTTATTTTTATGTGTTATGTTTTTGTTTTAAATTCCTTTAATTGGTAAAATTAAAAAGTGGACAACTAATATTAATCCACAATTTTTTTTCTGAAATCCAAAAATCTGAGAACTATTGCTCTAATTCCCTTTTGTTTTTAAATCATTTCTTAACATCTTAATTAAAGTTGAAAATACTAGGAGCACTCAAGAAATTAAGTTCTATAGATATTGGAAAGTGTGTGTGTGTATTTCTGGTAACCACCTGTCCTGAAATTAGTTCTCTTCTATCCTTCCCAAGTGGTATGGGATAAGCATATGATTTTCCAGCACTGAAAAATTAATTAATTAAATCCCTCTTCCTTTTATGGAGAAAGTAATGTAATCCTAACATTCATGTTGGTGAAAGATCCTTTGCAATGAAAATATACATTGCTTTTATCTTGCAGGTATTGATTTTAGAAAAACGTGTGTTTTCGTACTTTTATCTTTACATTCTTAGAGTTGTGGTTAAGTTTAATTACTCCCATAATAAATTTCCTAACTGTGAGAATGTTTTTTAAGTGACTGTGGTAGTCACAGCCATGACCTCAATAATCAGAGCATCTCTCTTGTGGATTTTTCTAAATAGAGCTGATGCAATTTTCCACTCTGGTTTATATAAAAGGAACTGATCTAGGCCAAATAAGATACTTCTGTGTTTATAGTGGGGGAGCTATGGAAATCCTCTTAGCAATCAAGAACATTTCTTACTCTATCAATCACAAAATGTCATTTATATTGTATTGGAAATTCATAACATATTTTCTTTAGCTGTTGGGATACAAAATTAGGTCATATCATGTGTAATGGATTTTCATGTAATTAAGTACACAAATGCTTGTTATATACCTTTACAGATTATTCCTTTAGAATCAATTATATTCTAAAAATTATATAGCACACAGTTTAAATCTTTACAGGAATGTGAAGCAACTATTGTTATGCAGACAGCCAGAATGGAAATTGTGTAACTCACTGCACAGTCACATGGCTATCTTATTGAGGATTAAATCAAACTACCCCAACTTCTAACAGATATGTACACACCTATTGTGGAACAAAATATAATAGTATTGCTTACACCTTTCAAATTTGTTTAATTCAGCAAAAGACTTACTTGCTCAAAAGCATTAAAATGAATTCACTCCTTCATGTTGCTGAATGAGCTTCAGTTGTCTGTGCTCATAACTCATATTGTTGGGAAATATCTGAACAAGAATATTAAAGGAGTCCTGATCTATCTGATTACAGCAAGTTAGAAAAGAAAACTTCTAAGTGTGGATGTATTCCCATGAATTCTTTAAAGTGTAACTCAGTTGGTTTTACTAAAAAATTTAAGTTATATGGTAGACACTCACTCTTTCTTGATTAAAATATATTGATTCTTGAAATAAGCCAGACACAAAAGGACAAATAGTACATGATTTCACTAACATAAACACAATGAGTAACTTCATGGAGATAAACTCTGGAGTATAGGTTACTAAGAGATAGAATGTGGGTTGAGAATGGGAGCTGATGCTTAATGTACGTAGAATTTTTAGTAAGTTTTATTGTAAAAGTGTGGAAATGAATAGAATTGATGGTAATACATTGCATTAGTCAACCACAGGAGTGCCGATGCAAAGTACCAGAAATCTGTTGGCTTTTATAAAGGGTATTTGTTTGGGGTTAAAACCTTACAATGACAAGGACATATAGAGTCCAATTCAAGGTTGCTTTCTCACCAGTCAGTTGTCATGTATTGAAGCAAGATGGCTGCTGATCTCTGCCTGGTCTCTCCTTCCTGGGCTTCCTCTTCCTCTTAAGGCTCCACAGGCCCAGCTTCTTCCTGATCTCACCTGTAGGCTGGCATGGGACTTGACACTCAGGGCTTCCTATATCAGTCTCGACTCTCTTCCCAAGGTCAGTTGAAAACTATCGGGTGAATGACTCGTCTTTCTTCCCAGGCCCCAGGATCAAAAATGACAGAACTCTCTCTCTTCCCCTGTGTCTTCTTGAGTGAGTGTCCATTAAAATCAGCCCACCAACGGGGCAGGCACTCAACCTGAACCACACTTTACTGAAATGGTCGAATCAAAGCACTAATCTTAACAGGTAATTTAATCAAAGACGTCTCACTGAATCTAATACAATCAAAGGATATCACCCCCAGAAGAATAGTTTACAAACATAATCTTTCTCTTTTTGGGATTCATAAAATAATCTCAAACTGCCACACACCTTATAGTGAGTATAATTGAACTGCTGATTTATAAATGTGATTGTGGCTGAAAGGGGTAGTCTGTGGATTTAAATGTCAGTTAAAAGGAAGCCAGAGAATGAGGATTGTATAACATAGTGGTTCTGGTGGTGTATGAAGATTGTGGTTAATAATATAAATCTAAGAATATTCTTTTATATTGGAGGTAAGTAGTTGTGCAGTGAAGGGATAAGACAGGGGCATAGGGATACAATTGGGTGGGACTCTGCAGACTTGAGGGGGCCTAGTTTGGGAGAATGGGTCAGATGGTCCAAGGAATTGGGAGGAGCGTATGGGGGAGTAAGTGAACATGGGAGATTTTTGGATATGTGGTTGAAACTAAAATGTTGAGAAAACTCTTCAGAAAATGTAATAAGGAAGGGTTCCTTGTATAAGGTGCTTAGCAGGGGGTGTCTGGCACAGGGTGCACCTGATACAGGCTTCTAGGAAGTGTGTGAGTGCTCATCTTGTCATAGTGTGTTATATTAGTGAGTGGAGACCCATACAATGAGCAGGAAGGTGTTATGCCCCCATCTTGGGAAGGCCTGATGTTCTCAAACAGGGAGGGTGTATCTCCAGAGCATGGGTAGTTCCCAACAGGGGAGGACAGACTAGTGCGTCGAGCCCTCAGCATTGTTACAAGTATCTATGAATCTTCTCCTTCAAGCAGTGAAGCTTGGTTGTTACTGTGGGTCCTGAGGGGAGGGAGAGAAACGAAAAGAATAGTTGGAAGAGGGGGTAACTGGGGGGCAGTGGAAGTGTTCTGCATGATCCTGCAATGATGGATACAGGCCATGTTAAATATCACCAAAATATATAAAGGTGTATAGTCTAAAATGTAAACCATAATGTAAACCATAATGGAACCATGTTTAGTAGCTATGTTTCAATATCTGTACATCAGTTGTAGCAAATGTAACATCCACATGAAAAAAGATCATTGCTAGGAAAGGAAGAAAGGGTTTGATGCTGGGTAAATGGGAGTTCCCTATATTCTATATGTTACTTTACAGTGACCTAAAACTTCTTTGAAAACATAATAAAAAAAAGATGTATGTAGACACTGAGGAAGAAATGGAAGAGATTGCCTTGCCACTGTACATACAGGACCTATTACAGTGATGAAAGGCAAAATGTCAGAAATTTTTTTTATCCTGTTTTTCATTTTTTAATACCCCAATTTATTTTTTACTTTATTTTAGTTTTTTTTTAATTATTATGTATTCTATTTCTAATCTTTAAATCTATCATTACTATTTCATTTTCCTATAACTTGAATTTGGCAGTATATTAGAATTCATTTTTGAAGAAGTTTTGGATCACATAGGGATTCAACTATGGCAGGGGAGGAGCACTGATGTGGGGTGTCATTGATGGGGGATGGATGAAGGGGGAGGGAGTTCTCCAGTACATGCATATAGGGTATATAGATATGTTCAGATGTTCATTGAATATTGATGGGGATAGAATTTCACACAACTGAGGGAGTGCTGAATTCCCATTCCAGGAAACTCTGTCACAATGGAGCAGCAACAATCCCCCAAGTACGAGGGCAAAGACCAGGGAAGAATGATGATCCAATGATGGGCCCTTGATTCTGATTACTACGCTTATAAGCCTGTGTGCTTGAACTTTCAACTAGGCCTAGAGGTGCAGAATGCCTAAGAGTTACCTCCTGAGAGCCTCCATGTCGCTCAAATGTAGCCAGCCACTCTCTAAGTCAAACTCAACATTTAAATGCTTTACCTCTCCCTCAGCATGGGACATGACTCCCAGGTATGAGCCTTCCTGGCACCGAGGGATTACTACCAAGCACTGGCTGGTGATGCAACTAGAAAAAGTCCTTGAATAAAAGGGGGAAATAGTAAAGGCAAATGAGTTTATATGGCTAAGACACTTCAAAATGAGTCGGGAGCTCATCAGAGCATTCATGCTTACACACCTCTCAATAGGATCTCAGAAACAGCCAAAATACATACAACCCCAGGTAGAGGTGCTCCTGAGGGCTATAGAGACAACCAGGTCCTACAGTTATGACAGAAGGCTCTGGACTTCAGTGCCCTGCCAATTGACCCTACCTTGGAATTTGTGCTCCTTAATGGATGGAGTTGGACTCAGATGTGACCTCTCTATGCATGCTTCTTCTGTCACTTTTACTGAACCCATGGTTGGCGCTGGGGTTGGTATATGCTCAGGAGACTTGAATCTCTGGGCTCTCTATGTGCCATCTGGGTCCTGAGCCTCAGCACTATTGCAATATCTACTCTCCAGTTCATAGGACTTACCCAGCTCTGCTAACAGGGAGGTGAGGATGGTCAACCACCACACCAAGGAACTGAGGGTGTCAACAGCTGCAAGCAGGAGAATTCCATCCATCAGCCATGTGGGATCAAAGCCCCCTCTCAATTTAGAAGTGGAGTGGACATCACCATCCCAGGGTCCTCAGGATAGAGGAATAAAATATGAATTAGAGTGGACTTATTGGTATTCTATTATAGAATTATTGTGACTCTAGCAATGGCAGTGATTATATCATTGATGTGGAGACTGTCACTACAGGAGTTGCTGAAGTCAGGGAGAGGGAAAAAGAGGTGTGATATGGGGGCATTTTGGGGACTTGGAGTTGTTCTTAATGATATTGCAGGACATTATATATCCCATCATAACCCACTGAATGGACTGGGAGAGAGTGTAAGCTACAATAAAAATTATAATCCATCCTGTGTAACAATGCTCCAAAATGAACTCATCAAATGCAATTAATGTACCACACTAATGAAAGAAGTTGTTGATGTGGGAGGAGTGGGGTATATGGGAACCTCTTATATTTTTTAATGTAACATTTTGTGTGATCTATGTATCTTTAAAAAATAATTTAAAAATAAAAAAAGAACATTCTTTTACAAAGTTTTAAGTATATGATGATACATGCGAAATTACAACTAATGTAACTTATGGTGATAGTTAACAATAATACTGTAATATTTTTGGAGCAATGGCAAAGAAGATATTATATCAATTCTAAGGGGCAAAAATGGCAGGGTTATAAGGGGGTGTGGTATTTGAGATTATTTTATGAATCCAAAAAAGAGAAAGATTGCGTTTGTAAACGAATCTATTCCTCTGGGTGTGATACACTTTGAATGTATTACATTTGTTGAGGGGCTTTGATTAAGTTTACTTGATAAAATCGATTTAAGGCTTTTGCTTTGGCCATGTCAGTAAGGCATGACTCAGGTTGAGTCCCCACCACTTTGGTGGGCTGATATAAATAGACACTCACTTAAGAAGACACATGCCAGAGGAGAGAACTTTGTCATTTTCATCCTGACATTGACAGAAAGGAGAAGGGCCAAACAGCTAACGCCCCAGGAAGAGAGACAAGCCATTCACCTGAAAGTTTGCAGCTGATCTTGGGAGAAGAGTCGAGACTGATATAGGAAGCCCTGGGAGACAAGCCCTTTGCCAGCCTATAGCTGAGATTGGGAAGAAGTTAGACCCATGGACACTAAAGAGGAAGAGGAAGCCCAGGAAGTAAAGACCAGGCAGAAATCAGTGACCTCTTGTTTCAATATGTGGCAACTGACTTTGGTGAGAAAGCAACCTTGAGTTGTACTTTTTAGGGCCTTGTGACTGTAAGATTTTACCCCAAATAAATACCCTTTATAAAAGCCAACAGATTTCTGGTACTTTGCATTGACACCCCTTTGGTAGACTAATACAGGATGTATGGGATTATTCTATTTGAAGTATTAAAAATATTCTAAAATTGACTGAGATGATGACAGCACAAATCTGTGGTGAAAATGAAAGGCACTGAATGTATACTTTGAATGTATTGTACAAAGCATGGTACTGTAGTATGAAACAGTGACTCCTATGGTAAAAGATGGACTGTGGTTAACAGAACAAATATGAGAATGTTCTTTCATGAACAAATACATAATATTAAAACAGTATTAATAATCAAGTGGATTGGAGGAAAAATATATCAAATGTAAGATATTGGCTATAGTTAGTAGTAATATTTTAATGATACTCTTTCATAGTCTGTAGCAAATGTTTCCCAACAATTCAGTTTTGAGGGTGAGATGACCTATGGGAGCCCTATAGGATGATATGTGTGTGCATTTTCTAATTTCCCAACTTTTACAATACTCTTATTGTTTATGTATGTTTATGTATGAATGATATACTTCATTCATAGTATATGAATGTATAGTATATACTTCATTCATAGTATATGAATTTTGAAAATTTTAAAAATAATGACTCAGGTATAAAATATACTGTTAATACACATTTGAGGATTACGTACTAAAAGTTTTCAAAAATCAAAATTATATAAAGCAAAGATTAAGCCTTTTAAGTTGTCAGTTCAGTAATTGCTCCTTTGATGACTATTAATTGTGAAGGGATATGATAGAGGTGTAGTGATACTATTGGGTTGGATGGTACAAATTTGACAGGAGGGAAGGGTGGGGAGGATGGGTTGGATGGTCCATGGAACTGGGAGGAGAGTTGGGGAATGGAGCAGGTGAGCACTGGGGATTGGTAGATATAGGGTTGAAATTACAATGTTGGGAGAGCTCTTTTGGCAATATGACAAGGAAGGTTACTGGTTTAGGGTGATGCACAGGGGGCATTTGGGAGAGGGCGCAGCTGGGGCAGTCTTCTAGAGAATGTGCGAGTGATCATTTTGCCATAGTGCTTTGCATTAGTGGGTGAAAACCCACATAATGAGAGTGTGGGAGCTGGACTCCCATCCCAGGGAGGCCCGATATGTTCTCAAACAGAGGGGTGTGTGTCTCTCAAGAGCATGGGTGTTTCCTAATAGGGGAGGACAGACCAGTGTGTCAAGCCATCAGTGTTATTGAAAGTAACTATGAATCTTGTCCTTCAAGGAGTGAAGCCAGGCCCTGAGGGGAGGGGAAGGAATAAAGTAGATGGAAGAGGAGATATTTAGGCAGCAATGGAAGTGTTCTGCGTGATCTTGCAATGATGGATATGGGCCATATTAAAGTTCATCAAAAATTTATAAAAGTGTATGGTCTAGAGTGTAGACCATAATGTAAACCATTGACCATGGTTAGTGGCTATGTTTCAATATTTGTACATCAGTTGTAACAAGTGTACCATCCACATATAAAAAGGTTAATGAGGTAGCGGACTTGGCCCAGTGGTTAGAGCATCCGTCTACCACATGGGAGGTCTGCGGTTCAAACCCCAGGCCTCCTTGACCCATGTGGAGTTGGCCCATGCACAGTGCTGATGCGCACAAGGAGTGCCCTGCCACGCAGGGGTGTTCCCCACATAGGGGAGCCCCACGTGCAAGGAGTGCTCCCCATAAGGAGAGCCACCCAGCGTGAAAGAAAGTGCAGCCTGCCCAGGAATGGTGCCGCCCGCATGGAGAGCTGACACAGCAAGATGATGCAACCAAAAGAAACACAGATTCCCATGCGGCTGAAAACAACAGAAGTGGACAAAGAAGAAGCAGCAGATAGACACAGAGAACAGACAACCGGCGTGAGGGGGGGAAGGGGGAAGAAATAAATAAATAAATAAATCTTTAAAAAAAAAGGTTATTGATATGGGAAGGGAGAAAAGGGGAAGATGTTGGGTATATGGGAACGCCCTCTGTTTTGTATGTGGCTATACTGTGACCTAAAATTTCTTTAAAGACAAAATGAAAAAAAGTAAGACACTGAGGAAGAATGGAAGAAAATGTCACTGTACAAACAGGACAATTGCCATTGTAGTAATAAAAGGCAAAACATCCAAAAAAATTTAATTTTTAAAAATATTTTTCATTATTTTTTAGTAACCCAATTTTTAAATTTTAGTTTAGTTTTAGGTTTTCTAAATTATTATGTATTTTATTTCATATCTTTAAACCTATTGTTATTATTGCATTTTCCCACTAATTGTATTTGGAGATATTCTTGGCTTCATTTTTAAAGAAGTTTTGGATCACAGAAGGGTTACAACTGTGACAGGGTATAATCATTGGTATGAGGTGTCAGTTATGGAGGATACAAGGGAGGAAGTTCACCTGGGCATACATATAAGGAATATAAATGTGTTCAAATGTTCATGGGGCATCGTCACAGTGCATGGAGATTCTCACAATAACCAAAAATATACTGAATTCCCATCCTGGGGAGCTCTTCCACATTCTTTAATGGAACAACAGGAATCCCCCAAGTGCAGGGGGAATGACTAGTGAAGAACAATGATCCACTGATGGACCCTTGATATTGATGACTATGCTTATTAGCCTTTGCTCTTGAAATTGCAACTTAGCCTAGTGTTGTAGGGTGCCTAAGAGTTACCTTCTAAGAGCTTCCGTGTTGCTCAACTGTGGACTCTCTCTAAGCCAAAATCAGCATATGAATGCATTATCTTCCCCTCAGCATGGGACATGACTCCTGGGGATGAGCCTCCTTGGCACCAAGAGATTATCAAGCACCAACTAGCAATGCAACTGGAAAAAAGACCTTGAATAAAAGGGAGCAAAGGTAAATACAAATGAGTTTATATGGCTAAGAGACTTCAAAGTGAGTTTGGAGGTCACCCAGAGGTAATGCTTATGCACATCTCAGCAGGATCTCATAGATAGCCAAAATAGATAGTATCCTAAAGAGTGGGTCTCCTAAGGGCCCTGGAGACACCCAGGTCCTTTGGTCATGGCAGATAGTTCCAGAATTTGGTACCTTGCCAATGGGACTTTGGAGTTTGTGCTCCCAAGTGTGACAGAGTTGGGCTCAGTTGTGATTTCTCTACACATGTCTTTTCTGTTCCTTCTATTTGAACCTATAGTTGGTGCTGGAGTTGGTAGGTATACATCCAAGAGACTTGAATCTTTGGACTGTCCATGTGCCAACTGGGCCCTGAGCTTCAACTGAGTTGCAACACTTACTCTCCAGTTCATTGGACACACCACAACAACTAACAAGGAGGTGATGATGGACAACCACCATACCAAGGAAATTTGGATCTTAGTGCTAAAAGAAACCATTGATGGACTTTAATCCGGGGAGCAAATATTGAAATATATGCTTTCAAATGATTATTCTGGTTATTGTATAGAGAATGGATTTTGAAAGTAGCAAGTAATAGAATAAGGGGGGAAGGGGAGGATTGCTAAGAATCATTGCAGTAGTCCAGATAAAGTTGATGGTACCTTGGACTGGGGGAATGTCAATGAAGATGGGAAAAAAAATGAACAGGCCTATGATATATTGTTGACAAGATGAAAGTGACAGATAAGGGGAAATGTGATTGTTAGGTTAATGTGTCAAATCAGCCAGGTAATGGTGCTGATTTGGGCTAATTGTAATACAAAGGGCATTTCATGGACTTTAATCCAGTGAGTTCATTGCATAGAGTACTGGTTACATCAACATCTACAGCTAAGGAGATTGCCGTCAGCAAGGAGTGAGTCTCATCCAACCAGCTGTAGGTCTTAAAAGGGGAACTTTTTTAAGCATTTAGAGAAAGAATTCCCATCTCTACTTCAGACACCCAGTGTCTCCTGGGAACTCATCAAGGACTTTCATCTGAGCCCCTGGTTTGCTGCTTGTCTTGCAGAATTTGGATTTGGGCATACCCATGGTCACATGAGGGATTTTATAAAATTATATGCTATTTACAGATATCTCCTATTGGTTCTGTTTCCCTAGAGAACCCTGACTAATACAGCTTTGTACCAGGAATGGTTCTTGAGAAACAGAATCTTAAAAATATGATTTCTGAATTGGTTCTGGGACTTTTTCCACTGGCTCTCTACTCTGATTAGATTCAAGGGCATTGACTCTCTTTCCAATAATCAAGAGTCCATGGCATGAGGTGGCACTAGAGATATGAAAAATACCACCACTGAATACAGCTACTTCTATGCTTGTAAGAGGTGAGGATCTGGGTGAGAGTGTTTTTAACACCTTAACAGAGATTTATGAAGTTAAAATTACAATGATGTTGACTGGCTTTTCCTAAATATGCTGGATGCTATTACAAAAGAAAAAGTGGATGAACTAAAGGCTTTAAATTTTCAACTTAAGCTCCACATGAATGATGTGAAAGGTTCTGTGCATTCTGAAAGAAAATCTTGTTTCATGCAGCTGCAGACTTGAGATCTCTGAAAACCAGACTCACAGTCTCATTGTATGAGTAGCAGAGTTACAACCGAAACTAAGGTCTCAACTTGGCAGGGTGTCTGCTGTTAAAGTGAGGGAAATGATTGGAAAGTAGTGGAATCCTGAGGATTGAGATGAAGGTAGATGATGATATCAGTGGAGACACTGAAACCCTAAATACTGCCAGATAAACCTATCATGGTATGCCCTGTGGAGACCACCCAATGTCAAGCTTGTATCACCCAGGGAGTCTGGACCTCCTCTCATTCTTTTTTTTTTTTTTTTTTTTTTTTAAAGATTTATTTATTTTATTTAATTTCCCCCCCCCCTCCCCTGGTTGTTTGTTCTTGGTGTCTGTTTGCTGCGTCTTGTTTCTTTGTCCGCTTCTGTTGTCGTCAGTGGCACGGGAAGTGTGGGCGGCGCCATTCCTGGGCAGGCTGCTCTTTCTTTTCACGCTGGGCGGCTTTCCTCACGGGCGCACTCCTTGCGCGTGGGGCTCCCCCACGCGGGGGACACCCTTGCGTGGCACGGCACTCCTTGCGCGCATCAGCACTGCGCATGGCCAACTCCACACGGGTCAAGGAGGCCCGGGATTTGAACCGCGGACCTCCCATATGGTAGACGGACGCCCTAACCACTGGGCCAAAGTCCGTTTCCCTTCCTCTCATTCTTGATGTGGGTACCAGCCACATTAAAGCCTGCACTGCCCTGCCTCCAGCCTGCCCCAGGGAGTCTGGATCTCCTCCCTGGCCTGAGGCAGGTACCAGCCAAACTCAAGCTTGCACTACCCAATCTCAAAACAGCCCAAGGAGTCTGCCATTCAACTTCACTTGAAAAGGTTAATCCTGTCTCACCAGACAAAAATGCAAAAGAATGTCCTGAGGTCAGTAACTTGCAAGACATTTCTAATCCTTCTCATTACCCACCCCCACCATCCCTCTTCTCTTCAATACCCATAACTAAACTAAAATCAGAACAATCCTGCAAAGGTGAAGTACAAAATATGACCCATGAGGGAGTACACTATACTCTAATAGAACTGCATGAATTTTCAATTTATATAAACTAGGGGTTCTTAACTGCTTTTGCTTTGTGGACCCCTTTGCCAGCCAGCAAAAACCACGAATCCCTTCTCAGAACGTAGCAGCAGATAGTTTTATGACACTCAAGTTAATGTCAGGTCTAACAACTACCATCATTTCCCAGTATAGATGAATGTAAGCAATTTTTAAAAATATGCAGCAACTATATAATGTGATATGAAATGAATACTACTGTAATTTATTGCATACATTCATAAGTGAAGGAAATGCTAGATTTCAGTTAAAGGTCAGAAAAAATAAAGATAATAAAGTTAATTTTTTTTTCAATTCAAGCTCAGGGACCCTCTGAAATTTTTCCATGAACCCCTTGTTAAGAAACCCGGAACTAGACAGAAAATCAACAAAGATAAAGAGAACTTAAACAATATGATAAACAAGCTGGACCTAACAAACATATAGAGAACATTGCATCCCTAAGCAGCAGGTTATACCTTTTTCTCAATTGCTCTTGTGTGTTTTCCCAAGATAGACCACATGTTGAGCCACAAAACAGTTCTCAGTAAATTTTAAAAGATTGAACTTATACAAAGCATCTTCTCTGATCATAATGGAATGAAGCTGGAAATCAGTAGTAGGTGGGAAAGGGGGAAATTCACAAATCTGTTGGGGCTAAACAACACACTCTTAAACAATCAGTGGGTCAAAGAAGAAATTGCAAGAGAAATTAGTAGATATCTCAAGAAAAAAGAAAACAACAAAAAATATCAAAACTTAAGGGATACATGGGACCTGAGTACCCTCTCAGTCAGAAGTAGAGTGAGCATCACCATCCCCAAATCCTTAACACTGAGGAATGAAAAAATGTAAGAGGGGAATTTAACTATGGACCAAAGTAGATTTATTATTATTATAGTAATGTAAGAATTTAGAACATTGATATAAAGGTAATGGTCACCAGAGGTTCTAAGGGGAGGTAGAGGAAAGAGTATATGTAACATGGGATACTTTGGGGACATTGGAATTGTTCTGCATAATATTTCAATGACAGATATAGTACATTAAAAATTTTGTCAAATCTATAAAATTGTACAGTGGAAAGTGTGAACCATAATATAAACTATAGACCATGGTTATTAGCAATACTTCAATATTTGTTTATCAACTGTAACAAATGTATCACACTAATGTAAGATGTTATGAATATGGGAAAATGTGAGAGAGGTAGAGGCTAGGGTATATGGGAACCCCCTGTATTTTTTTTTAAGATTTATTTTATTTATTCTCTCCCCTGTTCCCCCTGTTGTCTACTCTGTGTGTCCATTCACTGTGTGTTCTTCTGTGTCTGCTTGTATTCTCATTAGGTGGCTCTGGGAACTGATCCTGGGACCTTCCAGAGTGATGATACTCTCTTTGTGCCACTTCAGTTCCCCTGTTCTGCTATGTCTTCTTATTTTCTCTCCTTTGTGTCTCTTGTTGCCTCATCATACTGTGCCAGCTCTCCGTGTCAGCTGGCACTCCTGCACAGGGAGGCTTTCCCGCATGGGCTGGCACTCCACTCCATGTAGGCCAGCTTGACCTCACCATTGAACCTGGGCATTGAACCCTGGACCTCCTATATGGTAGATGGGAGCCCAAATGGTTGAGTCACATCCATTTCCTGTCCGCGCCCTCCCTCCACCCCCCGCCCTGTATTTTTGATGTAACTGTTTGGTAATCTAAAACTTTTTTAGAAATAAAGGAAAAAATAAATATGGAAAAATAAAGTTAAATGAAAAAAAGAAAGAGGATCCCTATGTCTCACCTTATAGACAAATTAACTCAAAACAGATCATGGACCTAAATATAAAAGCTACAACCATAAAACTCCTAGAATAAAATGTAAGGAAGCATCTAAAGATCTGGTGGTATACAGTAGTTTCTTAATCCCTACACCCCAAACCCAAGTAACAAAAGGAAAAATAAGTAAATGGGACCACTTCAAAATTAAACTTTTGGTCTTCGAATACCTTTGTCAAGAAAGTTAAAAGGTAGCATACTTGAAAAAAGAAAATCTTTGGAAACCACATATCCAATAAGGGTTTGATATCTGTGTTGTATAAAGAGATCATACAACTCAACAATAAAAAGACAAGCAACCCAATTAAAAATGAGCAAAAAGCTTTAACAGACATTTTTCCAAAGAGAAAACACAAAAGGCCAAAAGCACATGAAAAAAATGTTCATCACTTTCTCTTAGGGAAATGCAGATTAAAAACACAATGAGATAGAATTTCACACCTTATATTTTTTGTATATCATTTATGTAATCTAAGTGTCTTTAAAAAATAAAAATAAAAAATTATAAAAAAGAATACGGTAATAAATGGGAAAATTAGAACTAATGTAACTTATGGATGATAGTTAACAGTAATATTGTAATATTTTTGCAGCAATGGCAAGGAAGATATTATATCAATTCTATGGGACAACAATAGGGGTGTGTAAGGGAGTATGGGACTTTTCTTTTTGGAGTAATGAAAACCTTCTAAAATTGACTAAAGTGGTGACAGCATAACTCTGTGATGAACATGAGAGCCAGTGGCTGTATACATTGCATGGATTGTACAAAGCATGGAATTCTATACCACAGGGAACCCAGTGGTAGAAAAAAGACTGTGGTTAACAGAAAAAATATGAGAATGTTCTTTCATGAACTATAACAAATATATAATACTAATACAGGATGTTAATAATTGGGTGGATTGGGGGAAAATACACCAAATGGAAGGTATGTTCATAGTTTCTAACAAATATTTCACAACTATGCAAGGAGTTGGTCCTGGGATGATGTATGGCCTATATAATGCCCTACATAATGATATGAATGTTTGTTCTGTAAGTTCGCAATTTTATTATACATTTTCTGTTTATGTATATACATGTAGGTATGATATAATTCAATAAAATTCTATTTAAAAATTTTAAAAAACTTATGAGATACAGCAAGAGCAGTGCTGAGAGGGAATCAATTTAGCCCTAAGTGTCTATATTAAAAAAGAAGAACTAAAATCAAAGACTAACTAAACACCTGAAGGACCTAGCAAAGGAATAGCAAACCAATCCTAAAGCAAACAAAAACAAAGAAATATCAAAGTTTAGAGAAGAAATAAATGAAATCGAGAATAATACAATCTTAGAGAAAATCAACAAAACCAAAAGCTGGTTCTTTGAGAAAATCAATAAATTTGACAAATGCTTAGCAAGACTAACAACAACAACAAAAGGGAAGCAGATTTGGCTCAATGGCTAGAGCATCCACCTATCACATGGGAGGTCCAGGGTTCAATCCCAGAGCCTCCTGACCTGTGTGATGACCTGGTCCACGCACAGGGCTGATATGCACAGGGCTGATATGCACAAGGAGAGTTGTGCTATGCAGGGGTGCTCCCTGCATGGGGGAGCCCCACATGCAAAGAGTGTGCCCCGTAAGGAGAGCCACCCAGCATGAAAAAAGTGCAGCCTGCCCAGGAGTGGCGGTGCACATACAGAGAGCTGACGCAGCAAGATGATGCAATGAAAAAAGACACAGATTCCTGGTGCTGCTGACAAGAATCCAAGTGGACACAGACGAACATACAGTGAATGGATACAGAGAGCAAAAGATGGGAGGAGGGAAGGGGAGAGAAATAAATAAATAATAAACATTTAAAACATTTTAAAAAAACTAACAAAAAAGAGAGAAGATGCAAATAAATAGAATCAGGAATGAAAGGGGGACATTATGACTGACCCTACATAAATAAAAAGGATTGTAAGATGAGAAACTGTATGCCAACAAATTAGATAACCTAGGTGAAATGGACAAATTCCTAGAAAGGCATGAGCAATCTCCATTGATTCTACAAGAAATACAGGAACTCAACAAACCTATCAAAAGTAAATAGATTGAAACAGTCATCAAAACTCTTCTAATAAAATTCCAGGACCAGATGGCTTCATTAGTGAATTCTACCAAATATTTTGTGAAAAATTAATACCAATCCTGTTTAAACTCTTTACAAAAATGTTGAAAAGGACAGAAAATTATCTGACACATTTTATACATCAAAATCACCTTAATACCAAAGTTAGATAAATACACCACAAGAAAAGAAAATTACAGACCAATCTATCTAATGAACATAGGTGTAAAAAATTCTCAACAAAATACTTGCAAATAGAATCCAAAAGTACGTTAAAAGAATTATACACTATGATCAATTGGGCTTAATTCAAGGTTTGCCTGGGTAGTTCAACATAAGAAAGTCAATTAGCAAAATAGGCTACATTAACAAAAGGAAGAAAAAAATAATATTATCATCTTGATTGATGCAGAAAAGGCATTTGACAAAATCCAGCATCCTTTCTTGATTAAAAAACACTTCAAAAATAGGAATAGAAAGACAGTTCCTCAACATGATAAAGGACATATATGAAAATCCCACAGCCAGCCTCATGTTCAAAGGTGAGAGAATGAATGATTTCCTTTTGAGATCAGGAACAAGACAAGGGTGCCCACTGTCAGCACTGTTATTGGACATTTACTAGAAGTTCTAGCTAGAACAATTAGGTAAGAAAAAGAAATAAAATGCATCCAAATTTAAAGGAGGAAGTAAAACTCTCACTTTTCACAAATGATCCTATATTTAGAAAATTCCAAAATATCAATGACAAAGATCTTAAAACTAGTAAATGAGTTCAGCAAAGTGGCAGAACACAAGATCAACAAGCAAAAACCTCTAGTGTTCTATGCACTAGTAATGAGCAAGGAGGAGGAAATCAAGAAAAAATTTCATTTATAATAGCAACAAAAGGACTCAAATATTTAGGAATTAATTTAACAAGGAATGTAAAGGATCTGTATTACAAAAACTACAAAACACTGCTAAAAGAAATCAAAGAAAACCTAAGCAAATGGAAGAACATTCCGTGTTCATGGACTGGAAGATTAAACATCATGAAGATGTCAATGTTATGCAAACTGGTTTATAGATTCAATGCAATCCCAATCAAAATTCCAAAAACTTGCTTTACAGAAATAGACAAGTTGACAATTGTTCCTGCTTGATGACATGGACATTTGGGGAGGTGGACATCTCAAAAGGATGCCTCACAATGGCTGCATTTTTCTAAAGTTTCCAATGATATTTACTAAAAAACACAAGCCTGTTACCAAAAAAAAAAAAAAAGTCAGACTTCAGTGCTCGAAAAGAATTTATTCCAGTTATGTCAAGTAGAAAGGTATTTAATATAGGGAATTAAAGGCTTTTAAATCTTTGGGAGGAGTGGAGTAGCAGAAGTCAGGAGACCACAACTAGGTTATTGGTTCAAACATCACACCACCATTGCTGAGATCCAGAGCCAGAAAACTGCTTCCCCCACACAACTTAGAGCTGGTGGTGTATCAGTAGAATATCTAGTAGCTGTCTGGACTCACATCTTCCAGTCAAACATACCTAACATCAAGGAAAAATGTCATTCAATTTATCTCCCAACTATCACCTGAGTATTTCAAATTAAAAGACCCTAATTCACATCAGAAACCTTAGCATTGAGAGAGTCCTATTATTATCCAGATATATGGATAGGGAAATGGAGGTTGCGAGAAGCAGTTCAAGCTTTCAGGATACTAGAGAAATATAGGAAGCATCATTTAAATAGCATCTCTTAAAAAATGGAGACATTAAACGTCTTACGAATTAAATAAAAAATATATAAAAAGAAGTCTTCTGAATATCTAAACTCTCATCTTGACCTACTGGGTTTATGAAATAGAGCTTCTATTTAACTTAAAAATTAGAAATATTATTGGCCAGTGCAACTTTTTCTCTGGAGATTACATTCTGGATATTTTTTTAAATATATATATATAGTTTTAAAGATTTATTTTATTTCTTTCTCTCCCTTTCTCCACCCTCCCAGCTCCCCCCCCCCCGCCCCCCCGCCTTGTCTGCTGTCTGTGTTCATTCACTGTGTGTTCCTCTGCATCCGCTTGCATTATCTGGCAGCACTGGGAAACTGCATTTCTTTTTTGTAGCATCATCTTGCTGCAACAGCTCTCCATGTGTGTGGCACCACTCTGTGTGGGCTGCATTTTTTCATGCAGGGTGGCTTTCTTTGCGGGGCACACTCCTTGCTCATGGGGCACCCCTACACAGGGGGGCCCCTGTGTGGCATGACACTCCTTGCACGTAACAGCACTGCATGTGAGCCAGTTTACCACAATGGTCAGGAGGTCCTGGGAATAGAACCCTGGACCTTCCATATGGTTGGTGCATGCTCTATCATTTGATCCATGTCTCTTCCCTTAATATATTTTTAATGTTTTTTTTAGAGATTCATTGATCACACAAAATGTTACATTAAAATATATGAGATTCCCATATACCCCACTTCCCATCCCACTCCCAGTCCTCCCACAACAACAACCTCTTTCGTAGTGTGGCACATTCATTGCATTTAATGAATACATTTTGGAGCACTGCTACACTGCATAGATTATAGTTTACATTGTAATTTACACTCTCCCCCAGTCCACTCAGTGGGTTATGAGAGGATATATAATGTCCTGCATCTGTCCCTACAATATCATTCAGGACAACTCCAAGTCCCAAAAATGCTCCCTTGTCACACCTCTTCTTCCCTTTCCCTGCCCTCAGCAACTCCCGTTGCCACAGCTTCCACATCAATAATACAATTTCTTCTATTGCTAGAGTACAATAATTCTATAATAGAATACCAGTAAGTGCACTCTAATCCATAATTTATTCCTCCATCCTGAGGACCCTGGGATGGCAATGCACACTCCACCTTTCAATTGAGAGAGGGCTTCAATCCCATATGGCTGATGGATGGGACTCTCCTGCCTGCAGCTGTAGACTCTCTTGGTTCCTTGGTATGGTGGTTGTCCATCCACCTCCCTGCCAACTGATGTGGGTAAGTCCAATGAACTGGAGAATAGCTGCTGCAACCCTGCTGAGCCTAGGGCCCAGCTGTCATGTTGAAAGTCCAGAAATTCAGGTATCCTGGGAGTACACTAACCTCAGTGTCAAACACAGGTTCTATAAAAGGGCTAGAAGAGACTGGGGTAGAGAAGTCACATCTGAGTCCAACTCTGTCACACTCAGGAGCACAAATTCCAAAGTAGAGCCCACTGGCAAGGCACCAAACACTGGAGCCATCTGCCATGACCATAGGACCTGGCTGTCTCCATAGCCCTCAGGAGCACCACTACCTGGGGTGACATATACTTTGGATGTCTGTGAGATCCTGCTGAGATGTGCATAAGCATGACCCCTCTAATGACCTCTCAATTCATTTTGAAGTCTCTTAGCATATAAATTCATTTGTCTTTACCATTTCCCCCCTTTTATTCAATGTCTTTTTCTGATGCATCACCAGCCAGTGCTTGGTAGTAATCCTTCGGTGCCAGTGAGGCTCATCCCCAGGAGTCATGTCCCATGCTGGGGGAAGTAATGCATTTATATGCTGACTTTGACTTAGAGAGTGGCCACATTTGAGCAACATGGAGACTCTCAGGAGATATCTTAGGTACCCTGCAACACTTGGTCAAGTTGAAATTTCAAGCACAACAGGCTCACAAGCATAGTCATCAGTATCAAGGGCCCATCATTGGACCATCCTTCTTCACTGGTCTTTGCCCTTGCACTTGGGAATTGTTGCTGATTCACTGGGGAATGTGACAGAGCTCCCCAGGATGGGAACTCAGCATGCCCATGTGTGTAACTCTACACAATACGACAATTCTCAACGAACATCCAAACATATCTATATACCCTATATGCATGTCCTGGAGAACTCCCTTCCACCTATGCATACCCCATCAATGACACCCCATATCAGTGCTCCTCCCCTGACATAGTTGAACTCCTCTGTGTTCCAAAACTTCTTCAAAAATAAAGCCTAATTTATTGCTAAATTCAATTAGTAAGAAAATGAAATAGTAATGACAGGTTTAAAAATTAGAAATAGAGTATATAATATTTAGAAAAACTAAAATAAAGTAAAAAATAAATTGGAGTATTAAAGAATGAAAAATAACTGTAATAGGTGTTTCCTGTATGTGCAGTGGCAAGGCAATCTCTTCCATTTCTTCCTCAGTGTCTACACAGTTTTTAAAAAAATTTTTTTATTATGTCTTCAAAAAAGTTTTAGGTCGCAGTAAAGTCACATATAGAATATAGGGGACTCCTATATACCCAACATCAAACCCTTTTGCCCTTCCCCAGCAATGATCTTTTTACATGTGGATGTTACATTTGCTACAACTGATGTATAGATATTGAAACATAGCTACTAAACATGGTTCCATTATGGTTTATATTTAGACTATACACTTCTCTAAATTTTTGGCTACATTATGATTTACATTTTAGACTATACACTTTTATATATTTTTGGTGAAATTTAACATGGCCTGTATCCATCATTGCACAATCTTGTGAATACTTCCATTGCCCCCCACTTACCTCCTCTTTCATCTATTCTATTCCTCTTTCTCCTTCCCCTCAGGGCCCATGGTGACAACCCAGCTTCACTGTTTGAAGGAGAAGATTTAAGCATACTTGCAACAATTCTGAGAGTTTTACACACTAGTTTGTCCTCCCCCCTTGGGAGCCGTCCATGCTGTGAAGGGACACCCTCCCCTCTGTTTGAGAACATCAGGTTTTCCCAGGATGGGGGTAGAACACCTTCCTGCTCATTGTATGGGTCTCCACCCACTGATACAACACACTGTGACAAGATGAGCACTCACACACTCTCTCAAAGCCTGTCCCAGGTGTACCCTCTGCCAGATGCCCCCTGTCAAACACCTTAAACCAGTAACCCTTCCTTATTATATTTTTTAAAGAGTTTTCTCAATGTTATAGTTTCAGTCACATACCTGATAATCTCCCATGTTCACCTGCTCCTCCCCGACCCTCCCTCCAATTCCATGGACCATCTGACCCATCCTTCCAACCCTAGTGCCCCTCAAGCCTGCAAAACCCCACCCAATAGTATCCCTATGCCCCATCTTATCCCTTCACTGCACAACTCCTTACCTCCACTTTATGTTTTAATAACACAAGAAGCATAAAACGTATTTTCATCTTTAAAACAATTTCTATGTGAAAGAGGTTACTGAACAAATATGAAATACTACTCCCACTCCTTCTCCCTTTAGGAATTACCATTGTTAATTTTTTTATACATCCTTTGCTTAGTATACATATATACATGGTTTGTTTTACTTTTCTGTTTTTGTTTCATAAATGGTGCAATACTATATGTATCATGAGATGTTCTCTTTTTTTCAGTTAACAAGATGCCTTGGAAATTTCTCCATACAGATCTACCACAATCCTTTTAATGAATTTAATCTCACACATGATGATGAATATTTAGGTTGTTTACTATTTTTCACTAAGACTCACAGAAACATGGAAAGTCTTACACATACTTCTGCATACAAAAAATCATTCAAGCCTCTCCACTTCTCTCTATATGTAATGTCACCACCATAGTCCAATTTTCTACCTCCCCTAGCAGACTTATCTTCTAAAGTGTCTCCTCACTTCCATTTGGTTCATATCCAATCTTTTCCCCAACACAGAGTACATGAAAATCTGATTTTATCGCTCTCCTTAAAACACTTCTGTGGGAAGTGGATTTGGTTCAACTGATAGAGCATCTGCCTACCATGTGGGAGGGCCAGGGTTCAAACCAAGGGCCTCCTGACCCATGTGGTGAGCTGGCCCATGCAGTCCTAATGCATGCAAGGAGTGCTGTGCCATGCACATAGGGAGCCCCATGTGCAAAGAGTGTACCCCATAAGGAGAGCTGCCCCATGCAAAAAAAGTGTAGCCTGCTCAGGAGTGGTGCTGCACACACAGAAAGCTGATGCAGCAAGATGATGCATTTAAAAGAAGCACAGATTCCTAGTGCCACCGACAAGAATGCAAGTAGACACAGAAGAACACACAACCAATGGACACAGAGAGCAGACAACAGGAGGCAGGGGGGAGAGGAGAGAAATAAATAAATAAATAAATCTTTAAAAAATAACAACACCACTTCTGTGGCCTTGTCTTAATTTCCTAGAGCTGCCATAACAAATACCACAGCTTAGTGGCTTAAAACAACAGAAATTTATTGTTTCCCAGTTCTGGGGGCTAAAGGTCTGAAATCAAAGTATCAGTAGAAGTATGCTCCCTCTGTAACCTGTGACAGAGAATCCTTCCTTGCTTATTCTGGATTCTGGTGTTTGCTGGAAATCCTTGGAAAAGATGCATCACTCCAATCTCTGCCTCTCTTTTCACATGGCCATTCCTCAATGTCTCTCTGCTGTGTGTCCAAATGTCACTCTCCTTACAAGGACACCAGTCATACAGGATTAGTGCCCACTTTAATCCAGTATGGCCTCATGTTAACTAATCACTTCTTCAAAGACCATATTTCCAAATGAGGTCACATCCATGGACTGAAGAGTAGGACTTGGGGTACACAATTCAATACATAATAGACCTCTTTTATTTGTTATAGAATACCAAACCTGCAGAATCTATGCTCATACTTCCTCTTTAGCCTCAACCATCCCAATAATTTCCTTGTTCCCTATTCTCCCATGAAGGCATACAGGCCTTCCTTCTGTTCTTCAATGAGCTGAGCTTTTCTTCCTCTGGATTTCCATACACATGGCTTCCACTTGAAGAGTATATTTTCCCCCACCACTCTTCACTGAGCTTTTCTAGCTATGTTTCATCCCTCAACATGTGCGCTCACATAAAATCTCACTGTTTCAGAGAAATCTTGCCTGGCACCTCCATCTGAATTACAAATCACTGTACTATTTTCTCGGAACATCTGTCATGACACTTGCCATGCTTAGAAATTATGTATTTATTTGTGATTATTTTTATTTTCTATTCTTTCTTATCCAACAGACATGTCTATTTTATTTACCGCATTATTCTCAACACTCAGCAAAACTTCTGGCACATAGTAGATGCTCAATAAATATTTATTGTACAAATAAATGAATTATTAGGTATCTAATTCCTTCTTCCCTCTTTTACCTGCCATGAATTTTCTTTCAGGATCTGTAAAAAAAAAAAAAAAGAATGGCTCTCCAAACAATTAAAATGTCAAAGAATGGAAAAGGGTCCTAAAAAGTGTTATTTACAGCTCAGTTATTGGGAGAAATTCTCCCTTCCCCTTGCCCAATATGCATCAAAATTCTCATTACATTTCTGGTTGTTTTCCTTATTAGCCTATTAATGGGTGATATATGCAGTGGAATTTTAAGAGTTCTTGAACTCAAGTACAGGCATTTTCTAATAAAGTGAATTGTGTCCCACAAATAATTTGAAATATAGTTATAAGGAATATTGAACATATTCAATTTTTTCCATAGAAACAGTGTTATATTATTTGAGGTTAGGTAGCAAAGTTAGGCTAGTTTATTACCAGAATAAGGAGGTGTAGGAAGCAGAAGGGGAGGGGAGAAGGCGAGAAGAGATGAGAAGAAAAGCCCCAAATATTTTCAAGACACCCGCTACCTTAAGTCTACTCAGCAGTATTTAGAGACAGTTATTACTATTGGTATTTTGTAGTTGAGGAACGAGATTTAGAAAGGTCAAAAACTTGTCCAGGGTCACATAACTTGGAAATAGCAGAATGATCTTTCAGAGGATAGAGTGGAGGTACTTAGATTAAGACAAAGAGTGACAAGCACACTACATTGATGTGCAGAGGATATTCAAAACTGAAATTTTCATAAATTTAGTAATGCTTATATTATATAATACGGATTTTAAATTCCCATAGAAAAGATTTTCTAGTTGATCAATATGACATATGTAAATATTGAATTTAAAATAATGATCAACAAAGATTTTCATTTCCTCTCCTCTTTCTGACAGCTGATAGCAAGTACTATCACACAGGGAGTAATTTTCCATATGCATAAATGCACACCCTGAATTGTCCCTGCCAAAGGCTAAACTGTTTAGCTTGGTATCACAAAAAAGCTAGTTACAGACTATTATGAAGTGTGCTCTGTGGGAAAATAAATCAGAGAGTATTAATATGCTAGTTTATAAAGACAAAAATTCTTACCAAAAATATCATGCTTTCATGGGATCATTTTGGAGGGACTTGCATAGGATTGAATAGTATGTATTATGTTTATGATAGGTTGTGATGAGCTCTTCCCTTTAGATTTCCTCTCCATTCTTCCCAACAGTGTCCATGGAAGTGGTAGTGAGGATGGGCAGGGGTGCAGTGCGGGGAGGAGAGCAGGCTTAGAATCATTACAGCAGGAATAAAATATTAAGAGTTATTATTCAGTTTCTGACATTTATAATAGGATTTTATAGCAACACAATAATTTTAAAAGCTAAATTTTGTTCAGAGAGGAAAGATTTTCTTAACTTCTTACATGCTCATGAACATATTAAAAACAAGCCTAGAAGAATCATAGTGTAGAGTTTCTTCTAAAGTGCAGAGAGGACATCTCTTCTTGCTATAATCTAAGTGAAGAGGCTAGTCTTAAAGAGAATGCAGTTATGATGTAGGACAGTGTGATGATTATGCTAATGTGTAAATTCGGCCAGGTAATTATGCCCAGTTGTTTGGTCAAGCAAGGAATGGGCTAATTATAATACAAGGGCATTTCAAGGACTTTTATCATCAGTGAACTGATGGTTACATCTACAATCAACGGATGAGATTGCCGTCAACAATGAGTGATGTCTCATCCAATCAGATGAAGGCCTTAAAAGGAGAAGTGATTTCAGCATTCAGAGAGAGAATTCCCATCTCTACTTCAGACAGCCAGCTTGTCCTGGGGAACTCAGCGAGGACCTTAAGAGCTGACCTTGGATCACATGTGTCATGAATAGGACCTAAGCATTTTTCAGGGTCCCCAGTAAGGATACATTATCAGAAATAAACTAATGAGGGTGGTGGTGTGGATGAGGTTTCCCTCTATTCAAGGCTGCAAAGAGGATTGCTGAGACTGGGATTATACAGCTGCTCTAGCCACTTGCAGCACCAGCAGCCAAGATGGGCCCATGGAGCCAAAGAAACAGGCCCTCATCAGCTCAACCGAGAGGCTGTAGCAAGAATCATCCCAACAGCAGACATCAGCCTAACAGCAGGAAAAGAATCCATCACACCTCAGGGATAACACCAACTTTACTTCCCCATAGAATCAGGCAAAATAGACAGGAAAATGACCTCTGCCTCATATATTCCTTCTAAGTATCCCACATGTATATACATTTAGGGGAACCTAATGATATCCAGAATATTTGCTGCAAGAGAACCTAGGTGGTATGGGTTTTAGCTTTCTAGACTTTCCATTACAGAAGGTGAATGAAACAGAAGTTCATAACCTTTAGAATGCAGTCAAGAAATTAAATTAACATTATTCATTAATAGTGAAAATAAAAACTCAGAGGCATAGATTAAATCTCCACCAAAAGACAACAGATTAATAAATCACATTATGTCTGTCCAATAAATATATTAAAATAATGGTGATTCATGAGTGTAAGAAGCATTTATTCATTTACTCAATAAATATTTATTGATCTCTATAAGATACATTATTAAATGTACCTTATAGAATATAAGATTTGTAACATGATTGCATACGCAACTTTAAAAAATGGAATATATGTATGCATATGCAAACTGTACCTTATGTGGATTATCCCATTTAATCTTCCAGGCATCTTATTATTATGCCCACTTTACAGATGAGATGACTGAGGCTTAAGATATTAAGTAATTAGTGAGAGGTAAATAAACCCAGAAACTCCAACTACAGAGCCTCTAGGCTTACCATGCTAATAAATAAATAAACATATAAGTGTGTATATTCAGGTAACTTTTATAGAACAATGCAGAAAAAACTGTGAACAGTATTTAATTCTAGGGAATGGTTAATGGGAATGGATTAGGATAGAAAAAGAGACATATATTTATTATTTTAATTTTTTAAATTATTTTTAAATTTTTTTAAATTTAAAAATTTTCTATTTTAACTTCTGTACCTAATTTTTAAAGTAAGAGTATATATTTCTTAATTAATTTTTTTGTCTTTAAAAATACAACATCTACTGTACCACAGTCTCTATTTAAAAATTGTTTTACTAAATGGCATGATGTGGCTATAGAGGTGCTTAATTAATATTTATAGAGTAGAATGTGAGGGTAGTGAATAAAAATTCCCTGTACCATTAATTCTTTTATTTATTTTTTATCTTGATTTATTTCCAATATCTTCTTTCTGACAACTCTTTCACACTATTCCTAAAAGTCAATGCACATATAAATATATGGTTATATGAGATATGAAAAATTAACCATAGATACAGAAATACATAAATAAAATCGTTCAGATCCTAGTTATGAAATTTAGGAAGCCTGAGGTCAGTCTTTATCATGCTGCTTCTTAGGTATGTGACACTGGTTAAATTATTTAATCATTTATATTCCTGTTTTAGTAAATCTAAAACAGATTTTTCAAGGTGTATAAAGATAAAATAAGTTAATTCTTGTGAAAGTGCTTGGATAAAAGCACTTTATAAATCTAAATTATTTTTATTCCTACTGCCCACAAAATATTTCTGTGATTTAGCCTATTTAGTGATCTCTTTAGGAATAAAGTATTCATCAAATACTAAATAAATAAAATAAATAAATAAATATTTATTTATTAAATAAAGTACCCACCAAACAATGGAATGTTATATATCCACTAAACGTAAAGAAAGAGGATTTACATTTATTATTGTATTACTTAATTGAAGAAGGTTGGAACGATATACACCAACATCTTAACAAATTATGCTGAGTGGTAGGGTTTTTGTTATTGTCAATTGCCTTTTGTCATATTTTGCACAGAATAGATCCTACTTGGCCAGTTAACAACCCAATCCCCCTCTGCAAGGGTCCTTGTCTAGCCAACCTCTATAGTAAAGGAACCCTTTGGTGATTGCTCAATATTCAGAAATAGCTTCAAACCTATACTATATCAATGTGTCTATTCCTTGGTTAACTCAAGCTTGGATGGTCAATTAGTTAAATTTCATATTAGCAAATTAGTTAAATTTCATATTAGCAAATTAATCTTTCTTAACTGTTCTGCATTCCCTGGGAATTCCTGAATGCCTCTCAGTGACGGCGTTCTCTCTCTAGATGTCTTGCTATAAAGGATGTTTTCCAGGTTTCCCCAAACATCATCTCTTTAATCTTCTCAAGATACCAGAAACAGGCTTATCATCATTTCTGATTTCAGATGATGAAATTTAGATGCAGAGATGTGGGCACTTGCTCAAGTTCACTTAACCAATAAAGGGCAGTTAAGAAGTAAATCCAGGTTATCTAGGTTCTGGTCATCAAGATGGCAGAGTGAACTACTCCAGTGTTCCTTCCCCCACAGAAGTTTTAAAAAACAAGAACTGTCAGAAGCATCTTTTTCCATGCTCCAGAAAAGTTAAAGGGTTGCAGTAACAGGTCAAGCACTGAAGCAAGAAAAGGCAACTTAAAATTGGTAGGACCTGGGAAGTGGACCTGGCTCAACCGACAGAGCATCTGCCTACTACAGGGGAGGTCCACAGTTCAAACCCAGGGCCTCCTTGACCTGTATGGAGTTGGCCCATGCACAGTGCTAATGCATGCAAGGAGTGCCATGCTGCACAGTGGTGTCCTCCAAGTAGGGGAGCCCCATGCACAAAGAGTGTGCCCCATAAGGAGAGCTGCCCAGTGCAGAAGAAAGTCCAGCCTGCCCAGGAGTGGCGCTGCACACATGGAGAGCTGATGCAGCAAGATGATGCAACAACAACAAAAAAAGAGACACAGATTCCCAGTGCCGCTGACAAGGATACAAGCAGACACAGAAGAACACACAGCAAATGGACGCAGAGAACAGACAACTGGGGCAGGGGTGGGGGTGAGGGGAGAGAAATAAATAAAAATAAATCTTAAAAAAAAATTGGTAGGACCTCATGGCACCCTGATTGGCCCCTCTCCCTTCCCGTCACAGGCTCAGCTAGCCCACATTCTCAGAGCAGGTCCCTCACCCCTTTCACAGAGGGACACAAACTGGGAATCTGTACCAAATGTCTGGAGGCAGTCTGAAGGTCTGTACTAGGACATTTGCCATAGAATCACCCCTGCAGGTACCAGGCAGCCCACAAGGCTCTCCTCCAGAATGTTTGTGATGCCCAGGACCCTCAGGAAACTCTTTTTCCTAGGGAAGAGGGCACATTTGGATCCATGTAAATGGGGGGATTCTTAAGGCTATGCATGGTCCCAGAGCAAGACACATGCATAGAAAAACCAGAGAGGATCCTATGCTCATGCTTCAGGCTATTCTGTAAACTTATAAGGAAACAAACTTTAAAGAACACTCACCCAAGCCCATCTGCAAAGACTGAGATAGGTGGTATTTTCCTTTTATTTTTCTTTTTTGTTAGCTTCTATTTAAGAAAATTTCTGCTATAACACTAACTAGTTACAAACTTAAGAAGTCATGCCCCACTGTCTAATTTCAGAAATAACACACTAAAATAGCAAAATGACCAGGTTGCAACAAAATATTAGAAAACATATAAAGAAACAGGAAATGAAGACTCATGCAAAGGAGCAGGATAAAGAATTAGATAAACACCCGCAACCCAAGGAAGACCAGAGCTTGTATAAACCAGGCAAAGACTTAAAAAAAAAATGATTCTAACAGGTGTAGCTCAGAGGTTGAGCATGTGCCTCGCATGTATGAGTTCCCAGGTTCAATCCCCAGTATCTCCTTTTAAAAAATCCTAAATATGCTCAAAGAGCTAAAGAAAAACATGGACAAAGAACAAAAAGAAACCAGGAAAATAAAGTGAAAACAAAGGTAATGTCAATAAAGAGATAGAAATCATGAAAAAGAAGTAAACAGAGCTGAAGGTGATAACAGAAATTAAAAATCCAGTAGAGGAATTCAACTACAGATTGGAGGGGGTCAAGAACTGATGACTTTGAAGATAAGATAATTGAAATCATTTAGTCTGAGGCACAGAAAGAAAAAAAAATTAAAGTGAACAGAGTCTGAGAACCCTGAGAGCCACCACCAAGCAACAGACACAAACACCAAGGGAGCTCCAGAAGAAGAAAGAGAGAAAGGGACAGAAATATTCAAAGAAATAATGGCTGGTATATAAATGCCAGTCCTTAGGTACTTTTGGTTTGTAACTCCACTTTTTACTTACTACAGGATCTAAAATGCAAAAGCATAGAAAGTTATGATAAGGTAATGGTTTGGAACTTAAAATGTATAAATAGGCAAATCGTGACGAGAATTATATAAAGGTGGGGGAATAGAGGGTATAGGAAAAGTGTGTGTATATGCTATTGAGTTTCATTTGCTATCAAACCAAACAAGAGTGTTAGAGAGTCAGGATTTTAAATTTAAGCCCCATGGAAACTACAAAGAAAATATTGAGAAGATATGCACTGAAAGATGAAAAGCATTTCTAAAGTGTTAACCTTGTGTCTCTATATTCTTTTTTTTTCTTTCCCCTTCCCCTCCCCGTCCTGCTGTTTTTGCTGTCTGTGCACATTCGCTGTGTGATCTTCTGTATCTATTTCTCTTTTTGTCTTCTCTTCTTGTATTTCTCCTCTAGTATTCGCCAGGATTTGATCCTGCAGACCTCTAATGTGGAGAGAGGTTCCCTGTCAATTGTGCCACCACAGTTCCTGGTCTCTACTACACTTCACCTTGACTCTCCCCTTCGTCTCTCTTTTGTTGCATCATCGTCTTGCTGCATGACTTACTTGTGTGGACTCTGGCTCACCACGTGGGTACTTGACTTACTGTGCAGATACACAACTTGCCACACAGGCACTCCACTCACCACATGGGCACTCACATGGGCACTGGGCTCACCACAAGGACACTCGGTTCACCATGTGGGCACCAGCTCACTGTGCAGGCACACTTTCTCTTCTTCTTTTTCACAGGAGGCCCCAGGGATTTAATCCAGGTCCTCCTATATGGTAGGCAGAGACCCTAGCACTTGAGCCATATCTGCTTCCCTCCATATTCTTAACATATTACAACAGAGGAACATTCTTGTAATTATACTATTAACCACAATCATCATCCACCACTGAAATCACCATGTTACACAGTGCCTAGATTATCCTCTAGCTTTATTTTAATTGATATAAACCTCCTTAGACTACTCTGTTCAGCCATAATCACATTTATAAATCAGCCTGTTGATTACATTCACTATAATGTGTTGTCTGGTTGCTTATTTAAAATTTAATAATTATCATGATACTTCAATGACCCTGGAACAAAATATCAAATCTAATTTTGTATGCTATTTCATCAAGTCTACTACTTATTAAAAATATTGTAAGAATAACAACCTTTATTCAGACCTCTGTAGAAATATGTTCTGAAAAAGCAATATATATCCTTAACTGTGGACACTAATTATATCTTTAGCCTTCCTTCTCTGTATATACTCTCCTCCCAGAAGCTAATCTATTCTCATGATAGTCACTAGTTTGATTCCTTGATTTCTCCCAAATCTATGTATATTTCTAATTTGTTTCTTTCACGAACTATAGTCCTATATATCTGTAACTAGACTATAAGGATCCAGAAGGGCAGGGACTTTCTTCTGCATTGTTTATTGATGTTTTCCCCATGTCATGCACAGTGAGGACTCTATAAATATTTGTTGAATGAATATATGAGTGAACATAGCTTCTGAGTAAATACTACCATTCCATTCATTAATTTAAAAAATATATTCAGTGTCCACTTTGTACTAGGCTTTATGCTAGATTTCAAAAACAAATGCATGTAATCCACAGCCCTTTCATAAAAGAGCTCAAAATCAATTGGAGGTGATATATATGCAAATAAACAAGACTAGTATACTATTATATATGCAAGGAGAGTGAGTTTTGTTGACAAATCTAAACAATTAATTGTGTCAAATATAACTATCCAAAAATGTGCCCAAAATTCTCTTAAGATCTTATAGGAAGATTTTATATCTTTCCTAATACAGTGTCTCACACAAATTAGATACACAAATTCGGAAACTAGGTCAAATTTAGCTGTCTGAGGCCATTGGAAGTGATGAAAAAGGAAGGAGTCTCCTGGAGAGCAGGTTCATGGAGAGGTGGGATAGAGTGAGATTACTTGGGATAGCTCTCAGCCCAGCCTGATAGGGAGGGAGTGGGTCAGCAGGTGCTGAAGCTCTTTGGTCCAGGCAAAGGTTGCTGACAGCAAAAAGGGAGAGGGTTCAAGGAGATGCTGGGAAGCAAGTAATCAAGATTTGAAGAAATGAAGAAGAAGGTATTATTTTCCCTGAGGTTTTTCTAATTTCTTCTGGTCTACATTTCTGCACTATCTGTTCTCTCCTTTCCTCAGCCTAAACTTTCTTCTGTTTTATCCTCCAATAAATCTTAGTCTTTTCTAAGATATCCATAATATTTGAAGTTAAGTGTTTTTACATTGGTTTGAAAAAAATACTGTTTATATGTCTCTATTATTTGAGCAGAAGGTTTTATGTATTTCTGTCCTTAAAGATTTACATTTTCTATATAGGTCGTAAATATTTTTTCTAATGTGGCTCTTGATTGAGAAAAAAAATTGTTTTCATTCCTATCATCAACAAATACTAAATGATGTGATATCGAGTCAACTATGCCATAATTTTACTTTCAAGTAGGCAAGATTTTGCTCTTAAGATTTTTCTTCCCAGAGTATTTCATATTCCACCAAGAGAAATCTTTTCACCCAGCATCCCAGGAAAGCTTTTAGCAGAACCCAATTATTTTCTGCCCATCCTTTCTTGTTTCTCTTAACCTGTAACAAGTTAATCCTTGCCCAGAGTGATTACTCAATAGCAATTTTGTAGGAGGCTGCAAAGATTGCCTGGGACCCCTCCGCCTGCAAGTCTGGTCCTGACAGTAACCTGGGGTGCAGGGTGGGGGAGGGGTGAACCAGCTCTTGGTGACTCATACGTTTGGTTATCTTAATGTGTCAGATGTGTGAAACTGTAGTTAAAGGTAGAAAGGTAGAAAGGTGTTAGAAAGAGGCATTCTGAATCAATTAGAAGCATAAGAAACATATCATCCTTTGCAGAGATGAGAGGCATCTCTGTAGTATTGAAGGATGAATTAGCTATTAGAAGGATAGTTCATAGACAAACATGTATCAAAGCATTACTTTGTACCTGGAATGGGTCAAATTTACTGTGATCATTACCAGCTTTCTTCTTATTTTCCAACTTTTTCATCTATCAGAAACTTGTCCATGTAGTTTTCTGTTTCTCTGCTATACTAAATGGGCTGCATTTGGAAAGGCATGAGAAATTCTGTAGTGTTCAAAATAGGAAAACTAGAAAAAATAAGAAATCAAGGTAAAAATCACAGATACACATAAACTGAGAAAGGGCTTGATTAGAACAAGATAGAAGTTCTGACATCCAAAAGCTAGGCTCCTCTTTATATACAAGAGTTACCTTAATGATTATGACAAAATCTTATTAGATAATATCATTGGAATTAAGAAAAGCCAACATAAATCTTACAAGGAGTTTGGATCTACATTGTTTGATAGAGGATATTCTCAAGCAGACTGCTTTGTGGTGAGACTTCAGGAAACAGAATAGCAAGAGGATATATAGAAGATGAACAAGAAAAGTAGAGAAAGGATAGAAAAGAAAGTAGAAAAAATGAAACATTTCAATAGAGTAAAAAAATTAAGATAGTGAATAATATGATAGAATTTTATAACACAAAGTTCACATGCTTTATATAAGATTAAATTTACTTGAATGGCTTTAAGATATCAGTAAATAAATAAATGAAAAACAAATGTTAGTCACTTGTAATCTCCAACTCTACTAGATTTCTAGACTTGGATAAGTACATGCTGTGAAACCAAACTTACTATTATGTATTTACAAGACTCTAATTTGATATTAGCCCATCCCAGACTCTACAATTAACATTCATAAACCATTAGCATAACTAGTTCTAAATTAGTTTATAGAATTTGAATATCTATGACACTATCTATGTTCTTCTGGTACTGTAAATTTTTGTCTGGACATAATTGCCTGACTTTCCAAAATTTTATTCCATACTTAATTAAATGTATGTGGGAATTTTTTGTGTTGTGCAATTGAATTAATAAGCAATGTCATATATGCAGAAGACCTTTAATCACAATGAATATCTACAACTAAAATGAAAAATTGCTTTACTCCATAAAACTGGAAAATCAAGGAAAGGATCTAGAAAAGACATAAAATTAATGTCAGGACAAATAGAGAAAGGATAAAGCAAAAGTTTCATCTCAGAAGTCCAAGGTGTTTAGTTGAATGTGTGTGTCTGTATTTATAATTTTCAGCATCTTAAGTATAAAAGAAGTTAATGCAGACATTTTCCAACTTCATCTACAATATTCTATTTTTAAAGAAACTCAATCAATAAGAAAATTAAACTTTTCTGTATGAAGCACCACAAAAAAAAGTAAACAGGTAGAGAATGTGAAAAGAGTGATATGGCATAATTACAAAAACTTAGAAAAGAGGCATTGCAAGTACAAATTGACTATAGACTTTAGTTTTACTTGTTGCAACATTTAAGTAATAAAACTTTAGAAATGAATGCCAGGGAAATGTCCACGTGCTATCCTAATTGTGTGGTCCTATTTTTATTAATTTCATTGGAGATCTGCATATTTCCTTAAAACTATTTTATTGACAATTTTTAAACTTTACTTTCCATGGGACCTCACAATTCTCTGAGAACTCAGCATGCTTAGAATTAATTTAAATAATGAAAGAATAATTTATAGTGAAGCAGGCTGGTTAGGGAATCAATAGATGGATCTGGAACCTGGCAGGAAATCCCACGTGAACTTTGCTACCCCCAAGATGATGGCTGGAAGAACTTGTGAGAATCCCATTTGGAATGAGATTTCCTCCAGAAGCCAGGAAAAGCCCCAGATATTCTCCAGGGGCCTTATCATTGGGTCCTTCTGGGGGATTGATGGGTGTGGTATCAATCAAAACAGCAAACAGAAAAGCTGTTGTGGCTCAACTGATAGAGTGTCCACCTACCATACAGCGGGTCCAGGGTTCAAACCCAGGGCCTCCTGACCCATGTGGTGAGCTGGCCCATGTGTAGTGCTGATGTGCGCAAGGAATGCCATGCCATTCAGGGGTGTCCCCTGCGTAGGGGTGCCTCACATGCAAGGAGTGCACCCCACAAGGAGAGCTGCCCAGCACGAAAAAAAAAAAAGCGCAGCCCACCCAGGAGTGACACCACACACAGGGAAAGCTGACATAACAGGGTGATGCAACAAAAAGAGACATAGATTCCCGGTGCCAATGACAAGAATGTAAGTGGACACAGGAGAAAACACAGAGAGCAGACAACAGAGGGGAAGGGGAGAGAAATAAATAAAATAAATAAAATAAATCTTTAAAAAAAATACAAAAAAAGCAAACAGCTGGGATTCCTCCCTGTCATTAGCAAAAGGGTGGAATAACAAATGTTTCAAAAAGCAGGAGCAAAGGCCCGAAAGGCCCTTCCCTTGCTCTTTTCCCCTCACTTGCCTTTTGACCCTGCCCTCGCCTCTTCCCATGATGAACACGCAAATAGACCTGGGCATTTATAATCTACAATGGGGGATTGTAGTCTGTAAATTGGCCTTCTTTATCACTCTTTAGCCCCTTCCACCCTACCTGGGACCCATGACCTGTTATTTTCTCCCATTTCTCTTCTCACCATTCCGTAATAAATTACTGGCCTAACTAACCTGGCTTGCTTCTGAAATTCATTTCTTGTATCTTAGCCAAGAACCTAGAGAAAATCTGGCTACAATAGGATGGGAATTTTGCACCATGAGATCTCACTCCAGACGCCTTAAAGAATAGCCTGGGGCAAGATACAATCTCAAGGTCTCAGTTTCCTCACCAGAGGAATGGGGATAATGATACTTATCTGACTGATAAAAGTGTTAGGAGAATTAATTAATGTTTAGAGAGGGCTTTGAGATCCTTGGATGAAAGACATTCAGTGTGGCCAGAGTGTTGTTATGATTATTTTAAGAGTTATGATTAACTTGCTAATGATTATGATTAACAGGGTGCTAAGGATTACATATCAGGTGGAATAAAATTACTTCAATGCCTATGTTAGTTTACAGAAAAGCTTGGATAGCTGGACAGAAAACCTTTTTTTTCTGTATTTCTATTTCTTGACTTTTAAATTCACCTTTTGTTTTCAATACTGAAGTATTCTGGTATTAAATATGGCTTCCTTTCCTTCCCTTTCCTTTCCTTTTCTTCCCTTCCCTTCCCTTCCCTTTCTTTCCTTTCTTTCATTTCCTTTCCTTTAAAAAAAAAAAAGGCAGTTGTAGGTTTACAGGAAAATATGCAAAAAATAAAGAGTTCTCATATAGTCTTCCCCCACAGTTTTCCCTATTATTAACATTTTGCTTTTGTATGCTACCTTTGATAGGGTTTAGTGACCTGTCTTCCCAGTAAAACTTCCTCATAATGCTCTCCTTTAAACAAAGATTCTGCCTGACAAGATAGAGAGAAAACAAAGCAGATTTAGCAGAACAGCATTTTGGGAGGTTTCAGGTGATGGGATGAGGCTGAAAGTAAGAATTTCTAAAGAAAACCCTTAACTACAATAAAGAGAAAGTGGCTGAAGTGACAATACTAATCTAATTGAGTCCCATGTTTACTGTTTCTTTGTTTAGATTTTTTTAACATCTAGAAATGAAGAATGGAAGAAGACATAAAGAAATGCTAATAAAGTATTTCAAATTAAGAATACTCTCAATAGTTGAATGACGTATTTTAATTTCAAATCATTTGAGTTTCTTGAGCATACCTCCCTTGATTACAAATGTTCATTTCATGAGTACATATTATATATAATAAAATTGCTTATTACCTATTAGTATATACACTAATGATGAGAAATATGTACACATTCTGTATGAAAACAAAAAATCAGTACATGATTGGAAATAGAAAGCTATTTTCTCTAATCCAGTTGTGTCTCACTTGTGTATCCAAACCAAGAATTTTAAAGAAAAACAAAAATAATAATATTGAGTCCCAGTTAGTTGGCATATTTGAATTAGCATATTTGGGAAATAATCTCTTATTGGTAAGAAAGTTGAGAAGTTAAGTCTAAAAGAGAAAATCTGAGATCATTTGTCATGGATGGGTGCCTATAATAAAAGAAATAAAACAGGAGATATAAAAAGTTCATTTAAATAAAAAAAAAAGAAAGTGGATCCAATTTCCACTGCATCAGGAGAGTTTGTGTTACGCTCTCTGCAGTTGGATTCATTGTATTATATGTTAAGAAAGTAATCAAAATCATGAAATGTCTTCATGCTTGTGCCCTTAACCATTTACAGGAATGAAGTTATAGGATATAAGGAAGAAGTTGAAGAAGAAAATGGAGATTTAGCTTACTTTAATGCAAAAAGATTGCAATGTCATGGATACTCTTTGAAGAGATCTACTCTGTTGTTTTTCTCAAGTCAAGACTTTTTTTTTTCTTTAATAAAATGACTGTCCTAATATTTCTGGTTCTGTATATAAACTCTAGGTAGAACATAGATCCATCCCATTCCTAAAATTTCCTAGTCTTCTACAAAATTGCTTACAGAAACCTTCAAAATGAAATTGTGCCCTAACTGAATATACCTTCAAAGGAAAATTAAAATGTTAGTTTTTTAAATGCAGTATTAGGGATGTGATCAGAGTATATTAATGACTGATACTGGGCTTCTAATTGCAAGCCCTTGTAAGGGTAAATTTGTTTTGACTGGGATAGGCTACTGTGTTCCTGCTATAATACATATTTTTGAAAAGCTAATAAGTTATATTTAATCATTGTCCATTTTTTAAAAACTCAAAACGCCTATTTACAAAAAGATTTCTTACCATGTAGCCAACTTTTGCAAAACATAGATGCCCTGTTTTCACTCTAATTCTTATCTTCAGTAACAGTAAATTTTTTCTTACAACTTATACCTCATTCTTTGCTGCTTTGGTTTCATTCCATTCTGCTTTTTCTATTAATGTTGTGAATTGGGACTTTTTCATATTGAAAGTTACTGAAAAACTAAATTCAAATAGCCTATCCATCAAAGTGGTGTTTTAGTCCCAATAATTGAAAATCCAGACATAGAGTAGGCTCCACATTCTCTGTAGTCAGTGGTGACTTTGTTTCTGTCTGCTTTGCTTTCTGGGATATCTATTTCATCTCAAACCTCCTTTCCCACAACACTGCAAGTTGTCTGCCATTTGCAATGAGGACCACATTTCCCTACTAACAGCTATAGAGGAAAAAAGAGTCCGTAGTTCTATCTCAGCATTGCAAATGAGAATGCCAAGATTCTCAGTACCACTAAATCCATTCTCACCACTGGACAAATGAAATGTCCAAGGGACGAGAAGAAATGAGCTTATTGACTTAAGGCAACCAAGAACCAGTTTCTGGAAAGAGACAGTTTTTCCAAATTTACCAGTGTTCTTTATTAAAGTAATGTGCTACATTCAATCATAGAGTGGCAAGAATCTCTAGAGTACATGGGCAGTGTCTAGTGAAGGAGGATGGGCCAACATGCCAGGTCCTTGATATTGATGCTTGTACTTACGAACCTAGTTCTTGTGAAATTAAAACTTAGCCTAGTAATATATATTGCCTAAAAGTTATCTCCTAAAAGCCTCCTGGTTGCTCAAATGTGGCCTCTCTCTAAGCCAAACTCAGCATATAAACTCACTGCCTTCCCCCCCCAGTATGAGACATGATTCCTAAGGATGAGCCTCCCTGGCACCAAGGGATAATTACCAAACTCCAACTAATGGTGCATTTGGGGAAAGATTTTGAGCAAAAGGGGGAAATACTAATTACAAAAGAGATTTTATGGCAAGAGATTTTAAAATATGTTGGGAGCTCATTCCAGAGGTTACTGCTTATATTTGTCTTAGGAAGATCTCACTGACTGCTACAGTAAACAGTGCCTTAGCAGGAGGGTTCCTGAGAGCTCTAGAGACATTTGGACACTATAGGCAGGGAAGACAACCCCAGGAATTTGGCACACTGTCAGTGGGCCTTACCTTGGAATATATTGTAACTTATCCCCCCAATGTATTGCCTTAGGACTCATTTATAGTTTTCCTACACATGGTTCTTATGTCCCTTTTATTTGAAGCTATAGGTAGCATTATACCATTAAAGATGTGTCCCAGAGTCTTAAATCTTCCATTTGTTCATATGTCAGTTGAGCCCTGAATCTCAGTAGAGTTGTGGTCAACACCTACTTTATTGTTCATCAGACTCGCCCAGGACAACTAACAAAAGCATGATGATGAACAATGCCCATCCCCCAAAAAAAGAGTATCTACAACTGCAGACAAGACAGATCCAAAAACCCTCTCTCAATCAGAAGCAGAGTGGTTATCACCACTCCAAAATCCTCAAGATAGAGGAATGAAAAAACGTAAGAAGAGAATGCAACTATGGACTAAGGTAGGTTTTTATTATTATTCTAGTAATGAAAGAATTTGTAACATTGATATAAAGGCAGTGGTCACCAGAAATTGAGGGGAGGGAGAAGGAAGAATATAACATAGTGCATTTTGGGGACATTGGGATTGTTCTGCCTGACATTGCGATGATGGATATAGGCCATTATATGTTTTGTCAAAACCTATGAAATTGTATGGTACAAAGTATAAACCAGAATGTACATTAAAGACCATGCTTAGTAGCAATGCTTCAATATGTGTTCATCAATTGTAACAAATGTACCACACTAATGAAAGATGTTGTGTTAATAGGGAAAAGTGTGGGAGGGGGGAAAGGGAGGTATATGGAAATCCCCTATATATATATTTTTTATTCTTAAATATGGTTTAATACTCTTCTCCATTTCTGTACATCACAACACCAAGATTTCACTGCTTAGGATCTCTCTGCAGAGGCTATAGAGAATGCAAAGGCTATGTTTTTCACTCCCTCTTATTTATGTGTTTTTATGTGTAAGTGTAATACATATCAGTATATATTGATACACACATCAATATATAATGCAATATGTATCACCAAGGAGAACACATTGATTAAAGAAATACAAAAATTTGGCATCATTTCCAAACTTAAATAGTAAAATTAAAAACTACAGAAGGAGCTGCATACTCTAAATGTATCATGTGAAACAACAAACATATTGAAAAATGTAAATTTACATTCAATTACTCTGGTCTTGTCATATCACAATAGACCCATTTACAATGGCAAAACCCTAAGTTACTGCTGGGAAGAGAGCCTGAGTTTCCTGCAAACAAATAGCGGAGCCCAAAGCAGAAGCCTTTTCCAGTGAAGCCTCCTGCGTTGGTAAACACCGAAGAATTGACTCTTCTCACTGAGGGTTGAGACATCAGGTTACACATCTATAGACAGACATTTGGACCTCAGAAATACAGTGCAAGAACTAGAAGCTTTACATTTTAAGACAGACTCCCTTCATTCAAGTGAAACAGGATTATTGGAACGATAGGTAGGTCTGTAACCCAGGAAAAAGGAACTGGTTCAGACCAATAAAAAACTATGAGTGACTGAGTCAAAAGTCAGTGAAGAGCAGCAGTCAGGCACTAAAGTGTTAAATGTACCCAATTTGAAAACCAAATACACCCCACTACCCTAGTCAGTGTGAGGGTGATAACAATTGACTTTTTAAACCTTTGGTCCTTCAAAATCCTTTTGGTATACTTTTCCATTGCTACCACTGGGCACATCCTATTCACTTTGTTCACTGTCACCATCTCAGGCATACCATGACCTTGCTTATCTGCTGAGTTCATGTCCAATTTACAGCCCACCCATGAAGCATAAGCTTCAGGTTTTCATACCGACTTTTGGATGCAACATGGTTAAGTCCTCGGAGCCAGAAAGCTGTGTCTTATCCCTTCCCACCGCTGCCCTTCCCACCTCCCTCCCATAATTTCTCATGAGAGGTGCTTATAAGTCCCATGTTAAAACAGATACTCCAACCCCACCAGGAGGTTAGGGGCTTATAATTACATGCACAGTCACATGTCTCGTCCGTCGTTAAACCTTACAGTTCATTTTTTTAGGACCAAAATATTCACATAGTCTCATGCCATCAACACAAGGAGAACATGGCCACCTCTTTTTTACCAAGGATAGACCCAAGCAAAATAAAATAAAATAAAATTTTCTTAAAAAAATATATTTTTTGCTTCTGCTTAAATTGCATGTTTTATTTCTTACAATCCTAGCAAAAGCACCGAAGTGCAATCATACCCATCCCAAACTGGTCTCTAGTAGGTTAAGATTATAGGAACCCATGTCAAAGCAACTGATGCTGAGGGCTCCCGACCAGTGGGCACAAAGGCGTCTGCAAAACAGATGGAAAGAAACAGTGCACTGGCCCACATCTTCAAGACAGTTGACTTTGCAAATGCGATTTTTATTTTTGATGTAACATTTATGTAACCAAAAATTCTTTAAAAATAAAAGTAAAAGAAAGAGAGAGGTACAGGAAAGAAAGGATACAGATCCATCACAGCATGACTCATTATCACATACTTTGAATAAAACACAAGAAATGTTTTAAAAAATTGAAACACTGTGAAGCATGAGACAATTATGGTTTCAGGTGGAATAGTCAATAATAATAGACATTATTATTATCACTTATTACATGTAAAGCTTGACTATACAACATTTTATAAGTAAATGCCTAATTTAGAAATCTTGGGTAAGAGTGATAATATTTGGAAAATAATGAAATACACAACACTAAAAATGGTTCTTACCTATTTTCTTGTTCATATAAGAGAAGTAAGATGTTTGGGAAGGAAGAGTTTATATCTACAAAGAAATATCACATCTACATAAGCATTGATTTCAATCTATTTCTAGCAGGGAAACACTTTATTTTAACAAAGGGAAATAAGGAAAACATGTAAATCAAAGTAAATTTCTTTGGTTCTATGGTAGAGAATCTTGAATCCCTTCATACTTTTATTCTCCTCCTTTCAGCAAATTTATCATTCTTTGCTTGCTTTTACAACTAAAATATGAAAGAGAATTAGTTTGGAAGTTATGATACATGCAAAAATCTATGTTCTAATTTCAAATTTGTTAATATGTTCCTTTGAAAAGTCATTTAAACTAGAATTCGTTGTCACAATTTTAAGGCGTTCAGTCCTGAGACTGATTTTAAAATTCAATCGTTTGATTAAATTTTAAAGTGTTAGAGATTATATTAGAATGTCTACTTTCAACTTCTGTCTCTGGCAGTACACACCCACGTCAACCCCTTGAAAACAATTAAAAATTCTGGATAAAACAATTCTTAAGAATCATAAGCACATCTAATAGCAGGTAGAAAGGGAAAGTTTTCTGAGACCAAAAACTAAATAAAAAGGAGAATTCAAAGATAGAGGCACGGGAAGCGGACTTGGCCCAGTGGTTGGGGCATCCGTCTACCACATGGGAGGTCCATGGTTCAAACCCCAGGCCTCCTTGACCAGTGTGGAGCTGGCCCATTCGCAGTGCTGATGCGCACAAGGAGTGTCCTGCCACGCAGGGGTGTCCCTGTGTAGGGGAGCCCCACGCTCAAGGAGTGAGCCCCATAAGGACAGCTGCCCAGCAGGAAAGAAAGTGCAGCCTGCCTAAGAATGGTGCCGCCCACACGGAGAGCTGACACAGCAAGATGAGCAAGATGAAGTAACAAAGGGAAACACAGATTCCCGTGCTGCTGACAACAACAGAAGTGGACAAAGAAGACGCAGCAAATAGACACAGAGAACAGACAACCAGGATGGAAAGGTGGGGGGAGGGAAGGGGAAATAAATAAATAAATAAATAAATCTTTAAAACAAACAAACAAACAAAAAAGATAGAGGCAGAGCACCAAAACCTGGTTTTACCTAGGGCATTTAAATATCCAAATAAGTTAGCTTCAAATTTCAAAGCCTTATTGTCTTCTTCATCTTTCTCTTATATCTTTCTTTTTCATGGACAAAACGTTGGAGTGAGAAATAATGGTCTTTTGGGGTTCAAAGAAGTATCAGAGGCTGGTGGCACTGAAGATCAAAAATTCAGTGAGACCCAGAAGGGGTTAACGAGGCTGGACTCCACGAGGCAGTTGGCCAAGGAGACAGGTGCGAGGAAGGCCATACTCTGAGGAGACAGTAAAAGCAAAAAGGCCAAGGAGGTGGTCAATAAATTTGGAAGACTCACTAATATCCTACTACATATATTTTAAGTCAAACTTCTCATTGCTGGAAATATGGAAAAGCAGGAAACTAGAACGAATATAATGGTATTATTGGACTGGAGTTCAATATATTGGAATAAACTCATAATATACATAAAACTAAATATATACAAATATTTAAAAGATATAAAATGATGCAAATGTATATGACATGCACAAATACTTTTTCTAATTATTTATTTATAAATGTGTATAGACATACATGTATTTCCCAGTTTGTTCACATAGGGAGGGTCTAGAAGCAATGAAACATCTGTAGCAATGGGTTAATTGAACATCATAAGTTTGATTTCTATATATGATCTTTCACAAAGAACTAAGCATCTTGGAGAGATATTTGATTCCAGTACTGAGGCATGACAGTGCAAGATGAACCTGGAATATTTTGTGCCAGAAACTAAGGAAGTCTCAAGAAATGACAGGAGAATATCAAAATGAAAGAATTAGCTTGACTGGGATCCCATTCTTCAAATCTGAGCCAATTTCAGCATGAAAATAAATGATAAATGCATTTCAACCCATTACATAAAATGTGAATCCATGTGCCCATGCTGGTTTAAATAAATGATTCTAGGGAAAAAATGAAGATCCTCCTTATAATAGAATTACAACTTGTGAATGTAGAAGGAATGAAACAAACACCAGTTAGAAACTATCACAGTGGTGGCTGATTCAGTGGGGATATCCATGGCTGGTGGATGAATGTTTGATGAGGAACAGAATATTGGCATAGCCTCAGAGATTCTATGCACAAATGCATGTCGATTACTAAGGGGAAAATAGTGAATTTGTCGATAAATCTGGTAAATGCCAACTTCACAAGTGAACAAGGTTAATATCACCAGCGGTGGGACAGGTTGGTATTATGGGCTTTGATGCACTGAGAAGAAAACAACCTAATTTTGGTGAATGTCCTGCCAAGACACATTACCTGAGTCTTAAAAGGAGGAAATATTGGACAGCCTAGATTGAGGGGCACACTATAGAACGAAGGGGTGGTAATGATTTTAAGCCCTGAAAAAAAAAAAACTATAAAGGTTATAAAAGCCAAAAGAACCGAGAAACTATACCAGTTTAAAATAAATGAAAGAGACAGGACAATTAAACATGTGATCCTGGATTGGAACCTGTATCAGAAAGAAAAAAGAGACATAGTTGGCTACATTGGAGAAATGTAAATGCATTCTGAGGATTGTAGGGTAGTCCTATAAATGTTGATTAGGTTATATTGTTTATATTATGATCATGTATCATGATTATATACTGCAGCATATAGGATGATAGGGCATCATGTCTGCAACTTGCTCTGAAATTGCTCAGATATAAATTAAAATAAATGTTAAGTGGACACCTTCAGGCAGAAAAAAATGATACAAAATGTAAGCACAGAAATTCAGGAAGAAATTCACAGCAGCAGAAATTTTAAATAGTATATAAATATAAATCAATCTTGACTATAAATAATAATAACAATAGTAACAATAATGCTTCATTCTGGGTTTAATTTAAATTTTAATGTAGAATTAAATTAAAATAATGCCACAATAGTTGAGAAAGAGGCAAATGGAGTTAACAATTTTATGACGCTTCAGTTGTTCAAGAACTGGTAAAAATATTAATTTACAATAGAATTTAATAAATAAAAGGTAGAGAGTTTAGGTTCTAGTGTAAAAGAACAGTAAAATAATTTAGAAATATGAAGCAAACAGGAGGGCAAATGAACCTTAAAAAATACTTGATTCAGAGGAGAAGAAGTGGCCCAAGCAGTTGAGTACCTGCTTCACATCTGGGAGGTCCCAGGTTCAGTTCCCAGTGCCTCCTAAAAAAAAAATAAAAAAGCAAACAATAAGCAAAACAAACAAAAAAACCAACTCAGGGGAGCTGAAGTGGCTCAGTGGTTGAGAGCCAACTTCCCACATATGAGGTCAAGTGTTCAATCCCTACCCCTAGTATCTAAAGAAAAAACAGAAAAACTTGCTTCATATAAAGCCAAAAAAGAAAGAAAAGGGAACAGAGAACATAAGGGGTAAATAAAAAATTGTAGGATAGTAGATTAAAATCTAAATATATTAGTAATTACATTAGACCTATAAATGAACCAAATATTTCAATCAAAAAGACATTTTCCAAGTAACTTTTTTTAAAAAGCAAAATTCAATGATAAAATAGTTTACAGGAAACATTACCTTAAATAAAAGTAATGTGCATAACGTTCAATATAAAAGGATGTCATACATTGATGAAAGGAATATAAAATAGTGCAGTAACTTTGGGAAGCAGTTTGGCAATTCTTCAAAAAGTTATTTTCTTTGTGATTTCAATCATGGCTCAAATATTACTTAGAAATGTAGTACTTAATTTTCAAAAGTTTGGAAAATTTCCAGTTGCCTCTTTGTTACTGATTTATAGTTTTATAATCATATAGGTATCATATGACCAGGAATTCCATTCTTAGTTTTATACAGAGAGAATTGAAAACATATGTCCATGCAAAATTTATATACAAATGTTCATAACATCAATATTCATCATAGTAAAAAGTGGAAACAACTTGAATGTCCATCAAATAACTGATGAATGGATAACTCAAATGTGGTATATCCATGTAATGAAATATTATTAAGTCATAAAAATGAATGAAATACTGATAATGTGCTATAACATGGGTGAGCCTTGAAAATATTATGCTAAGGGAAAGAAGCCAGAAACAAAAGGCTTCATATTGTATGATGCAATTTATGTGAATAGCCAAATCCATATGGGCAGAAAATAGGTTAGTATTTACCAGGCACTGGGTGGAGGGAGAAAAGGTGAATGTCTGCTAATGGGTATGGGGTTACTTTTTGAGATGACTAAAATGTTCTAGAATTAGACAGTGGTGATGGCTGTATAACTTTGTGAATATACTGAAAACTACAGAATTGTAAAAATTAAAATGGTGAATTTTATGGCATGTGAATTTTATCTCAATAAAAAAGAGATTGTGAGGGAAAAAGTAAAACTATGAAAACATAAATTTTGAAAACACTAATAAAAGAAAATTTGTATACCTGTAGCAAATGAAGTGGATTATCAAATAAAAATATTACTGAAACAAAGAGGGAAGTTCCATATTTATAAATGAATTCACTATCAGAGTGATATAAAAATTCTAAATACAAATGCAATTCACAACATTGCTTCAAAATATATGACAAAATTGACAGAACCCAACAGAGAAATAGACAAATTCACTATTATAATGAGATATATTTAGAACACCTGTCTCAGCAACTGATAGAACAAACAGACAAAAAGTTAATAAGGACATGGAAGACTTGAAAAACACAATTTAAAAACTTGATGTAATTTATAGCTTTTTAACATAATTGAAAACACTGAGCCAAACAAATACAGAATAAATAACATTTTGAAAAACAAATGGAACTTTTACAAAAATTTGCCATATGCCAACACATGATTCAAGTCCCAACAAATTTCAAAATATTTGATATGTACAGTGTATTATCCATAAGCAGTGAGGAATAAAATTATAAATCAGAAACAAAAAGGCAACTGGAAATATTTCAAATTTTAGGAAATTAAGCAATACACTTAAAAATTATACTTGAGATATGATAAAAATCACAATAGAATTCCCTTTATTTTTTATGTAACATTTTTGTAATTTAAGTATCTTTTAAAAAATATGTATTAAAAAAAGGAATCACAGTGGAAATTAGAACACACTTAATTCAATGCTTATTAAAATATAATAGCAATTTAGTAGGATGCAGCTAAAGCCATGTGTTGTAGGAAATGTGGGAAATTTTAAAAGTATATATTAGAGAGGAAGAAAGATTGAATCAATTATCTAAATATATACCTCTAGAAGATAATAAAAGAAAAATAAATGAATTCCCCTCCAAAAAAAAAATGGAAGAAAACTATGATACAGATAGAATAGAAATTAATAAATAGATAGAATATGATGGAACAAATAAAGCCAAGAATTGGTTATTTGAAGAGACTATAAATTTTATATATTTCTGCCAAGACTGATAACAAAATAAATGGAAACTAGATGGCACAGATATTGAAATGAATGAAAATGTGGTCATCAGCAACAAACCTACAGACACTTAGAAGATAGCAAAATCATAGTATTACCATCTGTATGTTCTAAACTTGAAATTTTAGATGAAATAAACAAATTCTTGAAAAACACACTTCACAGAAACCAACAAAATAAAAAATATAAAAGCTTCCTTGACCTAGATTATGTTCTCCGTCAGATGACATAAGTGGGTTTCTATATGCCAGCAAAAATGACTAGAAAATGAATTATTAGTAGAACATTTTACAGTAAAATTAAAAGCTTCAAATTCCCAAGAATAAATCTAAGAAAAATAAATTTACCACATAGAATATTTATGGAAAAATTATAAATATAAAATATTGAAAGAAACTAAATAGGTCCTAAATAAATGGAGATGCATACCATGTCCATGAATTGAAGACATTGTAAATATCATTTATTCCTACATCTAATCATATTGATCCAAGTGTTTTGAGTTTGTTTTGGTTTTCAAATTCACAAACTGATTCTAAAATGTTTATGGAAATGTAAAGTTCACCATGAAAATCCAATGCAAACTTGAACATGCAGAATAAATCCAGATCAAATTACAACTACAAATATCAGTGTTTATCATAAAGTTGCCGTAACTACAACCTTTGATATAAGTGTAAACAAACAAATAGGCCAATGGAAAAGAACAGAATATAGAAACAGATCTATACCTATATTGACTCTTGATTCATAATAAAGGAGTCATTGAACATTGGGAGAGGGTGATTTTTATGATAAATATAGCTTGAAAACTCAATATCCACATAGAATAGTACAACTATTGACCACTACTTTACAAAAATGGGTTTTTTAAGCATTATGGATAACATAAAGCAATAAAGCTCCTGGTAAATAACACAGAACAAAAATATCTTCATTACCTTAGAATAGACTATGATTTTTTAAAAAGACACAGAAAGCACTAAAAGTAAAGAAAAAGTTTAAGCAGTTGGATTGTAGTAAAGTTAGGCCTCTTTCCCCATCAAATGACACTATCAAGAAAATGAAGTGACAAGTTACAGAGTGAGAAAATAGATATATGCAATGTATATAGCTAACAAAGGAGTTCTATCCAGAATATAAAGAATTATTACATATAAAGAATGACCACAAATTATTAAGAAAAAAGGCTCATGACTCAATATTTTAAAAAGAACTAAATATATAAACAATCCTTCAAATTAGAGGATACCCAAATAGCAAATAAACAATATGAAAAAGTACACAGTCTCATTAGTCAATCAGAGAAATGAAAATTAAAACTGCAAGTGATACCAACCATCTAACCAGAATGCCTAATATTAAAATGACTGACTTTATGTAGTGAAGATATGGATCAATTTAGAACATTAGAATATTCAGAGCAGCATTATCTTATATAGCTAAAACCTGAAGACAATTAAAATATCCAACAGCGTTAGAATTAAAACATAAGGAAACGGACTTTGGCCCAGTGGTTAGGGTATCCGTCTACCACATGGGAGGTCCGCGGTTCAAACCCCGGGCCTCCTTGACCCGTGTGGAGCTGGCCCATGCACAGTGCTGATGCGTGCAAGGAGTGCCGTGCCACGCAGGGGTGTCCCCCGCATAGGGGAGCCCCACGGGCAAGGAGTGCACCCCTAAGGAGAGCCGCCCAGTGCGAAAGAAAGTGCAGCCTGCTGAGGAATGGCGCCGCCCACACTTCCCGAGCCGCTGACGACAACAGAAGCGGACAAAGAAATAAGACACAGCAAAAGACACAGAAAACAGACAACCGGGGGAGGGTAGGGGAATTAAATAAATAAAAATAAATCTTAAAAAAAAAAAAAGAAAACATAAATGTTGGCACATTCACACAATGAAATACTGTACAGAGATGAGACTGAACTACTGGCAGAGGAAATAACATGGATGAATTGCAATAATCTAATTTTAAATGAAAGAAGGCAGACAGAAAAATGCATATCACATGATTTCATTTATATTATGTTCAAAAAGATAAAATGATCCTATGATATTTGAAATAACAGAGGTCAAGCTATCAGTTACCTTTGCAGGTTAAAGAGGTAATAACAATTTGGAGGGGGCTTGAAGACAATTTCTAATATGCTAGCAATTATCAATTTATTGATCAAAGTGTTGGTTACCTAGTATGTTCACTTTGTGATAACTTAAGTTAAAGATGTATGCTTTGTGCACCTTTCTGTATCTTTAAGTGTTTACCAAGAAAATTTTAACAAGAAAAATTAAACAAAAGAAAGTCAGTGAAACTGCAGAAACAAAGGTAAAATGTAAAACTTTAAAAACAGCCAAAGTCAGCAGCAATTACACTGATTGGCGACTGCTCAAAAGAGACAATGAAAGCTAGAAAGCAATTGAATAAAATGGTCAATGTTAAGGAGGCAATGTAACTGTCAACCTATTATCCTATACCCATAAAAAATGTCAACCTATTATTCTATACCCATAAAAATCAAGGCTTTTCAGACAGTTAAATAAGAGACTTTATCAGCAATACTTGCTAAGGGAAAGTTTAAAGAATGTATTTCAGGCAGGCAAAAAGTGGTTTCAGATTAAGGTCAGAGATGCAAGAAGGAAAGAAAAACAAAGAATTCAGTTAACATTTAGGTAAATCTAAGAAGCACATTGACTATAGAACAGCAGTGATTACAGTTACTATAACTTTAAAGAAAAAAGACTAAAATACTCCCAAACAATTGCATATAAATTAAGAAGTGTGATTGAAGTTAATTGGATTGCTTGGGGAAAAGTAATTTTTTAATTTTAAAATTTGGTAAGTCATAAATATATTTTAAATTTATAGGATAACCACTAAAAGAATATTATTAGATTGTAGAGCCTTTAAAATAGAAGAGGAAAATAAATACTTGAGGTAAAACAGACAACCAATGCAAAAAAAGGCAAAGTAAGAAAGTACAAAATTCAAATGGTGGTACAAATAAAAACACAAGAAACCACAAATACACATAAATAGACTAAATGACCCATGTAAAGACAAGGAGTGTTCAACTGGATTTAAAATAAATTCAGCTCCATTCTGTTTACAAGAGAGACCTTAAAATGTAAGGACATTGAAGAGATAAAATAAATGGCTAGTAAAAGTTACAACAGGTGGGTGCTAAATAAATAAAAAATCAGATGTGTTTATTAAAATATATTAGACAAAATAGACCTAAAGCAAAATGTATTCTTAGAGAAAAAAGAATCATTAAAAATATGACAAATATTTTTATTAACCAAAAATACACATGAATTTTAACCCCGTATCACTTAAAAACAGAGTCTCAAATTACTAAAGCAAAAATTGACAGAACTGTAAGGAGAGCCAGACTAATCTCCAGACTGGCAGATTTTAGTACAGTTCTTGAAATAAAAATGAACCATGTAGTCAAAAATTTAGAAAGATTATGATAGTTTTGAGTCACAAAATAAACAAGGTTAACTAAAAAAAGCACATAGAACACAGAATCTAATGGAACCCGTGATTGTAGACTATATTGTCTTTTTAAACATGCATAAAGTGTTTAGAAATATTGATTAAATACTAGGCCAGAAAGGAAGGTCTCAAAACACTTGAGAATCTTTATTATACAAATCTCTGTTCTAAGGTTCCTCTACCTCAACATCATTGACATTTGAGGCTAAATAATTTTTTGTTGTGAGATGCTGTCCTGTGTACTGTAGGCTATTTAGGAGCATATCTGATCTGCATCCACTGATACTGGCAATACCCCTGACTCTGAGCTATTAAACTCATCAATTTCCATTGTATTAAAGACCTAAATATACAAGATAACAAAACATTTTAGAAAAAAACTCTAGAGAATAGTTTTATGTTTCTAGAATAGGAAAAGTTTCATAAGCAAGACACAAAAAAGAGCATTCAAAAGCATATTACTATCAGGAAGCAGCTGTGGCTCAAGCAATTGAGCTCCCATTTACCACGTGGAAGACCTGGATTTGATCTCTGGGAACTCCTGGTTAAAAAAAAAGAGGTGTGGTGCAGAGAGGCTCAAGACTTCGGGACAGGGAAGCGCTGCACCCAGAAAACAAAAAAGGTGATGATGCAACCAGGTAGAGAGAAAAAAAAGTATATTACTATTAAAGAAAAATATTGATTAGACTACATTAAAATTAAGAACTTCATCAAAATTATGACAAAGGAAGTGAAAATACAAGCCACAGACTGGGGGAATATAATTCCAACATATATAAATTTCAAAGTATAAGTATAAGTATTCAGAATATATAGTCTAGCATGCTTCACCCTATCATCTGGAAAAATCCCTTTCTGTAAAATTGCTCCACCTCCCACCCATACTGAACATATGATAAGTGTGAGTTTCAGTTCTCTTTAATTATTCTGCCTCATTGGCCACAGTGATTGAGTTGTGAGTGTGTATTTGACTCAAGTTGCACCTACCTTGGGGTCAGAATGACCAGTGATAACTAACATATTCAGAACCAGGCACTATTCTAAGGTTTTAACATTAACTCATTTAATCATTATAACAATACAATGAAGTAGGTACAATTATTATTTCCCTTTTTTTTTCAGATGAGGCAGGTGAGACACAGGGATGTAAACTTGTTCCATGTCACATGGACCAGGTTTTGAACTCCAGCAGTCTGGCTTCACATCCCACACAATGTTTTTTTTGTTGTTGTTGTTGTTTTGTTCTGTTATTGTTTAACAACCAAATATTATTGCCTCATGGTTTCAGAGGCTAGAAAACTTGCTTCCTCCTGGAGTCAATATCTTGTGGTTAGCAATCTTTGGGGTTCCTTGGCTTTTCCACCATATGGCGGTGCACATGGTGGTGTCTTCTTTCCCTTCTAGAGTCCATGGACTTTCATCTTCTGGCTATTCCCAATTGCTTTTTTTTTTTTTTAATAGTTTTTTAAAAAATTTTTTAAAGATACATAGATCATACAAAATGTTACATTAAAAAATATCAGAGGATCGCATATACCACCAAGTCCCACCTTCCCAACACCTACTCCTCCTGGTTGCTTCTTAATATCACTTTCACACTTGCTTATAAAGGACTCCAGTAACCCGGATTAAAGTCCAACCTGACTCAATTGGGCTACACCCTAAATGAACTAACAACCTGAAGACATCTTATTGACAATGGGTCCACAACCATGTTAGGTTGGGACCGAACATGCCTTTTGTGGGGGACGTGATTCAATCCCCAGCAGGCAGTATGTTTTCCTTCGTAACCTGGTTCCTGCCTTTAAACTTCTAGGGACCCAAAGATTGTTTCAATGCTATAGCAAAGACTTTGGAAATCAAGGTTTATATATTTTGACAAGACAATTACCCCAACAGTTTAGCAGGACTTTTATGCATGGCTTCTAGTGTGCTAGTAGACACACTCAAAGGTATTTCCTAGACCTAATTCTCAATCCCAGATTATTTCATTGCTTCTTTGTAACTATACCTCTCTTTTCTCTCAATTTAATGGCATCTACATTAAGCTTCTCACCTAAGCCATCAGGTTTATAAGCTTAATCTGAGATTTATTTCATTTAACCATCTTCTCAGTCTTTTCACTTATTGTTTGTGGTCAAGAAATGGTTGTCTTTTCCACCTTCCACCTCTCCACTAATACTTTCCACTTTTACTTGCAAACTGGCTAATTTGGGCCTGGGCCCATCTCTTCCCCTAATACCTTGATAAACTCAGCTGGTGGCAATCAGCAAATTCACTTAACATTCTATTTTCCAACCTCCTTCACTAGAACTGGAGAGTTGGGAGACATGAGTTTTGCCTTCTAACTTATCATAGATGCTAATTTAACATAACATTTTTCCCACTGTGTAACATGGGTCTCCAGTTTGCCAGCCTTTAATATTTTTACCTACCACCTGACTTGTAAGTCATATTTTAACACCCTACTTCTGGTACCAATTTCCATATTAGTTAGTGTAATGCTAGCTGTGATAGCAGGTAAACCCTAAAATCTTAGTAGATTAATGCAATCATAGTTATTTTCTCATTCATGCTGAGTCCAGTTGCTTGATGGCAGGGGAGTGAGGTTTCTGATTGGGTCATATTTGAACCCCATCTAGATCTAGAAGGTGTCATAAAGTATCTTTCTAATGTGAATTGTTAACAATAAGGGGATAAATGGGGATACCATATTTTTTACTTGATATTTCTGTAAACCTGCAACTTTGCTAATTAAAAATAAATAAATAACAGATTTATGACAAACAGATTATTAACTACTGCCTGATACTGTCCTCAACCATAGTTTATTTATTCAGAAATGTACATCTCTCCCAAGATGACCCAGTCAGAGCCCTTCTGTGGATTTATGTTTGTGGCAACAAAGAACACAAATCACAATCCATCTTTGGTGCTAGGTTTAGAAGCATTGAGCAGGGTAACTGCTGGGCACCATGAATTCAGCTGTGTGGAGGAAAGCAGACTGAGACCAAAGATGACAGCCTGAAAAATGTTTCTTCAGAGATCAGAGATGTTAGGAGAACATGTTTAATTCTCTGGCTAAAGTCATCCCTGAGACTAACTGGGCCCCTGACCTTTTCTTGATGTGCTAATGTGATCTTATTGAGCCCCTTTGTGGCTGCTTGAGCTTCTATTCTGAAGCGTGCATCTAAGATTCACCAGTAATTAGGGATACCAAGCATGGCTGTGGGAGAGGCTTTAGCAATGCTCAGTCATCCAGTGGGATAGCAGATTGCCCTGTTTCTAGGGCCTGGGGATTCGCCAGGCAATTGTGTTAGGAAAACAGGACCACAAATGAGTTGAGCATGTGGAAATATAGTCAGATAGGAAAATAAGTGAAGTCAGGAGGAAATACATAATAGAGGAAAAGAAAGCAGGCCCTGGGGTAGATTGGGCAACTATTTGACCCCTTCATTCCTCAGTCTCTTCAGTTTTGATTGGAATAATAAAAATCGATAGTCTTTCTCATGTGTTATGAGGATTAAATGAGATAATCCATATAAGGTATTTTACACAGTGCCTGGCACATAGTTATTGCTCCATAAATATTGCTGTATTTGAAGTAAGTACCTGGTACTATGCGGAGCATAGAGGAGATGGTCTGAGGATTTATGCAAGATTCACAAAACATGATGTTTGAGCTGACACTGAAGGACAAATGCAGTGGGGTAGGCAAAAGTAGGCACACATCCTTCCTCACCATGACCCTATGCCTGATTGTTCATCTCCTAACTTGCAATACAGGTGACACTAGAATCTTCTAAACACATTCCATAGAGCTAAAGTCATAGTCCCCAACATTTAAACAGATGGCTTTAATGATAAACTCTAAACAATATGCAAAATCAATAAAGAGAAAAATAAATCCAAAACACTGTCAAGTACTTATATTTTAGTTTTTCCTGAAATCAAGATGCTTAATCATTAAAACTTTGTATACATGTAATTGCATCATCACTGGTGAAATGTTTTCTGCCTGTAACAAATATGATTTCAGCTTGCGCTTTTGCAATGAGTGATGAAGAAACTTCCAGATGGAAAGGTTTAATTTGTGAGATTTTCCCTAGCCTATTCACTTGGCTTTAACTTCCATTTTAAATTACAGAGAGAATTCCCAAAATTTCAAATAGCCCCTAGAGATCTCATGAAATAGCTAATCTCTTTCTATGAGCATGCTAACAAAAGTAATTTCTTACTGAGCTATATGCTACCCAGTGGGACTGATAATGAATCTGCATTATGGTAACCTTTATAAGAAAGGAAGATAAGAAGACCTTTTGGGGAGGTCTATTTATTATGTGGTGAATGTGTCTTCATGTGGATTCTTCTGTTTAGAGCCACTTTTCTCTCAACATACCAGGGCCTTCTGTATTTCCATGTTCAGCATCACCTCTGAATTTATAATACCAAACCTATCCCATACTACAGTGTCAATAAATATCAAGCACCAGTGGGCTTTACAGTTTTTTCAGTATTCAATTCCATCATTTTGAAAACTCACTGGATCTACTTAAGTGAGAGTGGGCCTTGTACTAATTTCCCCCTTAGATTTTTAAAGAGCTCAAACTTGTGCTAATGCACAGCTCTAAGTGGTATTTTGTTTGTTTGTTTGTTTATTATTTAAAACTGGAGGGGGAAACCTACACATTGTCACCCGAATATAAATAAGCGGCATTTACTGGGACTCTCCTACAGAGGGCACCTTCACCTTGTTGGAAACCAAACTGCAAGAGAAACTCAGTGGTTAACCAGAGAAATAACTAAACCCTAAAGGCAGGAGTAAGTCCCTGTTTGCTTCTACTAACCAGTTTTCTTCTCTAAGCTGTCTTTGTTACCTTATCTTTAATAGAAAATAACAGGCACACTGTTAGAATCACTCATAGAAACAGGTCAGTAACACTAACTTATTATTATGTTCAGTTTGCTTGCGGGTGAGCTGGAGACAGCTGTTCACATTGCCTAAGAGATGATATGAAAGGAAGAGAAGGACAAGTTTTGAGCTGCCCTTTTGCAACAATGTCCTTTATACAACAAAGGATATTTTTAAAGCATTGTATTAAAAAACAAAGGCTAATAATAAAGTCAAATGTTTACATAACAAACATTTGCTGTATAGTTATGATTAATAAATACTTTTTAGACTAAAACTACTTAAATGGGAACAAAAAGTATATACTTTCGGATATACCAAAAATACCAGGAGTTTTGGATTATAAATTTAGAAAAAATAATTGCTATTTAGAAAATTGTGACAAAAAGGTACATGTGAGAGTGTATATGTGTGCATACATACATGTGTGTAACTATTCCTTGAATCTGTTTCTGTGTAGCTAATCTTACAAAAAGATATTTTAGTCATCATATTATCAAAGTAAAATATTATCAAGGAGCACAGATTGAATATTTTCGTAGGCAATATTCTTTTAAAAATTTTCAGCATAAAATTGGTACAACATATATCTAACGGACTTCAAATTATAGCATTATTTTGATGTTGGTTTTTAAATATCATGTTTTTATGATGGCTATTAAATTCACATTCATATATACAATGTGTGTAATCAACAACTGGCATGTTGTTTACTTTTGATCATTCCTGCTTAGAAGGCTTCTTTTGGAAATTCTACAAGTATAACTGCAATCGAATTTATAAGAAGAAATCTGGGCTAAGAAAACTCATCAAGAAGCTGATGATACTTTTTCCTGAATATTACAGTTGAATGAAAGATACAAGACATAAATTTCTCTTTTTAAATTGCATAAATACCATTTGTTAAGTTGGTCTTTGTGCTAATACTTGTTACATTCACAATGAAGTTTATCAGTCATAGATTGTTAAGTCTGTATTGTTCCATCTTATATTCTATGCTTAGAAGAAAATAAACTTCCGATTGCCACTATGACATCTAGCATCTGGGAACTTTTTTGCTTTAAATTCTAGTTGAATGATAAAAAATAAATATAAATGCATTTTTGCTATTAAAATTAGTTGGAATTTATATCTTCTTTACTATTTTATTCAGTCAAGGCCTAAAGCTTTCTATTAGTTGTGATTATTATGATTACTAGTTACTATTAGGACCAAAATGCTCAGACTCTTCTTTATTGGAAATTTTAATTCTTCTTTAGTAGTGACAATGTTTAATTTGTCAATCAAATCATCTAACATAGAACATAACAAAGAATTGCCTGGTAAACACGTATCTAAATTTATAATGCCGCTATCAAAGTGTTTACAAATCAGTTACATTATTTGGGGAGGGGGCTCATTTTCATGTTCAGCTAAATTGATTGTCTTGTCCTTAAAAAGGCCTAAAAAGGCCCCAATCCACCTGCCTAGGCATTCAGGCCTCATTGTTGACATTTCCTGGCGTACAGGGGTTTCTCCCACTTTGTTGCATTCCAGAGCTCAGGGCGCTTCTTTGAAGACCTAAGGCCATTCAAGCCTTCCCTACTTTGCAGCTTCATTCTAAAAGGAGAGTAAATGAAAAAGCCTTGCAGTTCAGACAATTTAAATAGGGCAGCAGGAGGGCAAGCTATTGCTGTTAGGAATAGCTGTGCGTGATCCTTGAATCATGTCCTGGGAAAGAAGTAGAAAGTGACCTTTCTTGAAATCAGGATAAATTCAGATCTCAGAAATAGCATGGATAGTCCCCTATGGAAAAGCAGACCAAGACTAGTGAGAAACTGCAGAAAAGTAATGTGTTTACACAATCAACTGCTAATTTTGTAGACCACTTCAAAAGGTGGCTTTTAGTGATGGATGCTGCCATTTTGTAACTAAAGGAAACCAAGGGTAGTCTCAAAATCAAGGAATCCCAGGGATTTTGCAGTTTGACTGAATTTCTGACACCATATACTAGTTAAGTATTTCTCCTTCCTTCAAAGATCTTGTCCCTGAAATAACAATATTTCCCAGTTGTTGTTGTTGTTATTTCACTATTCTCTGTCTCCATCAGGCTGCACTGGGGCACAGGAGCGATACATCTAAGCAACCACAGAGAAACATTAGCAGCTCTATCAGAGCATATAGAGATTTGTTTGTTATACAGTGATAGAAACAGGAAGAGAACCACAAGTCTAAATCAAACTGTTTCTTTAATTGTTCAGTTCCCTTATACATGAAATAAAATAATCTGCTTACCTCAAAAAAATCTCCTTTATGGATAGTTGAGGGGAAAAAATCAGTGAAAACATGAGTCCAATTTCTGGATTAAGCATCAACTAACTAGCTGTGAGCAAAAAGGGAAGTTCTCATACTTTACTAATTCTCCATTTCCTCTTCTACAAGATCAGGGGTATATCTAGAGTACTGGTAGAACGAGGTTGCCTGCAGTTTTATGCTGGGAATTTTCCTGAATTTGCCTCTGAGTTCAAAGGAAGGGATCTGAGAACCATTTGTGACATGTGCCATGACCATTGGATGAGAAAATGGCAGTACTGGATGGGGTCATTGGGTATGGAAATGCAATCCTAGGATTAGATAATCTTCCAGGCTCTCCCAATACAAAATTTCAATGATGTCATGATAATAAGAATCAAATGAGATAATGTATAACTGTCTTTTTATCATTATGTCTATCACAACCAGCATAGTTTCTAATACACAAAATAGGTGTGCTTTATATAATGAAGAATGTTATATACACGGAATGGAAGTGATGGTGGTGTTAATGTAAAAACTATACAAATTATTACACACTCTCTGCTTATTCACATTTTGGTGGTAGAATTTTGTACACAAAATTGTTTTTCATCATCATCCACAGCAGGACTTTCAGCGTGTACTCTCTTTTATATTTTCAGTCTTTGCGAAGACTTCCCAATGACTTCCCAGATGATTAGGAAAAGATTGTTCTTTCTGTGTGGGTCCCAAATATCTTAGTTACAGGTCTAAGGTTCTCTTTTCCAGCTATTAAAAACTCCTCTCAATAGCGTCCCTGGATTTTTGCTTCAAAATTTCCCTAAATTACCATGCGCAGTGCTGATGCGCGCAAAGGAGTGCCGTGCCACGCAAGGGTGTCCCCCGCGTGGGGGAGTCCCACGCGCAAGGACGCAAGGAGTGCGCCCGTGAGGAAAGCCGCCCAGCGTGAAAGAAAGTGCAGCCTGCCCAGGAATGGCGCCACCCACACTTCCCATGCTGCTGATGACAACAGAAGCGGACAAAGAAACAAGACGCAGCAAATAGACACCAAGAACAGACAACCAGGGGAGGGGGGGGAAATTAAATAAATAAATAAATCTTTAAAAAAAAAAAATTTCCCTAAATTAGTTTCATTTGAGGGCAGAAATGAGCACATATAAAATTTGGTTACTCTTCAATATCTTGGTTTGAGTGAAATAAGATATGATTTGAGAAATGAGTAGTTTATACATTTGGAGGCAAAGGAAATGGGTGGCATATTTTAGAAATACTTTTAATTATGCCAATTGACATTTATTGAGCCCCAGCAAGTGCAAAGCATTATATTAGATACCTCAGGGGAATAGAAATGAGCTGAAGAGAAACATATCAAAAAGTGTAAAAGCATAAGACAACTGTCTTAACTACTGGAAAGTAGGGTGAAAATTATTACTACACCTATTAGACTAGCAGCTATTAAAAACAAAACAAAACAGAGAACTACAAGTTGTCAGAGAGGATATGGAGGAAATGGAACTCCCTTCCACTCCTGGTGGGAATGTAGAACGGTGCAGCTATTGTGGAGGACGGTCTGGCAGTTTCTCAAGAAACTAACTATAGAATTGCCGTATAAGCCAGCAATCCCACTGCTGGGTATATACCTTGAAGAATTGAAAGCATGAGCAGATACATGCACACCAATGTTCAGAGAGGCATTATTCACTACCGCCAAAAGTTATAAACAACTGAAGTGTCCATCAACAGAGGAATGGATAAGTAAGTTGTAGTATATACATACAATGGAATATTACTCTGCTGTAAGAAGGAATAAAGTATTGACACACAGTACAATATAGATGATGAAGCAAGCCAGTCACTAAAGGACTAATATTACATGACCTCACTGATAAGACTTAAGCACAATGAGCAGACTCACAGAGCTTGAACCTGTAAGATAGGTTTACGGGAGACAGAAAGGGAGTAGAGTGTGGTGAGTGGATGCTCAACATGGGCAGAACCTATGATAAGGTGGAAGGGGGTAGTTTGGGGGTGGATGGAGATGATAGTGGTGCAGGGATGTAAGTGGGGTTGACAGGACTGGAATGTGAGGGTAGGAAGAATAGGGGGTTGGGTTGGACTATCTGTGGAACTGGGAGGAAGGCTGGAGGGGGGAACAGGCGAACTCTGGGAACTTGTAGGTCTGTGTTTAAAACTAAAATGGTAGAATATTCTCCTAGCAAAAAGGCAGGGGAGGACTGTTGGTGTAGGGGATATGTGGGAAAAGGAGAAACTGGGACATGCTTCTGTGGACTCTGAAAGTGTTAATCCTGTCATAAGGTGTTATTGCAGTAGGTGAAGACCTGCACAATAAACAGTAACTAATGAACTCCCATCTTGGGGAGTCCTGCTAGGTTCTCAAAAAAGGGACAAGAGTCTCTTGAGAACATAGACAGTGCCTAATAAAAGAAGGCAGATCAGTATGGCAAGTCCTCAATATGAATGCATGTAACTATGAACCTTATTCTTCAAATATTGCAACCTAATGGTTACCATGGGTTCCAAGGGGAGGGAGAGGAAAAAATGGATGGAGCATGAGGAATTTTAGGGCACTGGAATTGTTCTGATGATTTTGTAATGACAGATATAGGCCATATACATTATGTTAGACCTTATGTGTCTCAAGCAGTTGGGCTTCTGTCTACCATATAGGAGGTCCAGGGTTTGATGTCCAGGGCCTCCTGGTGAAGGCACACTGGCCCATGTGGCGAGCTGGCCTGCATGGAGTACTGTCCCATTCAGCAGTGCTGCCCTGCACAGAAGTGCTGGGCCATGTGGAGAGCTGGTGCAGTAAGATGATGCAACAAAAGCAGACAGAGGAGAGAGAATAAGAGACACAGCAGATCAGGGAGCTGAGGTGGTGCAAGAAAATGATTGCCTCTCTCCCACTCCAGAAGGTCCCAGGATCGGTTCCCAGAGCTGCTCAATGAGAATACAAGCAGACACAGAAGAACACACAGTGAATGGACACAGAGTACAGACAAGAGAGGGAGCGGGGAGAAATAAATAAATAAATCTTAAAAAAAAAGTATACAGTACAGAATGTGAACTATAATGTAACTCATTGACCATGGTTAGTGGCAATACTTCAATATTTATTCATCAATTGTAGCAAATGTACCATACTCATGTAAGATGTTATCAATAGGGGAAAATGTGAGAGAGGGAAGCAGTGGGGTATATGGGAATCCCCTATATTTTCTATGTGACTTTTCTGTTACCTAAACCTTCTTTGAAAATAAAGTGGAAAAAAAATTAGAAAAAAAAATTATGACAACACACAGGATAAATCAGAAAAGTTCCCTGCACATGCTGAATCTTGAGCTAATTAGTAAATTACAAATTCTGATTTGTATAGGAAATACAATCATTTTCTTTAGTTCGCTCTCCAAATTCCGAAGGGTGGATCATAGGGATTATCATAGCATATGCTTGATGTGTGAGAGAACTGAGCTTTGATTGAAAAATTAAAAAGCCTTTAAAGCACATTGGAAATGCATGTGCCTGATGATGATAGCATTCCAACCTTTCCTCCAATGACGGTACACTCGAGAAGTTGTATGTTGTTTATATTAAGCGGGTGAAAAGAGGCCAGCGAAGGACTCTTAGGAAATAGTCTTATTTAACACCTCACCCATATCCCACAGTCTTCTGAAAAACTGAGGGGATGACGAGTTGGTCTGGAGAAATCTATTTAAGTAAATCTTATCCTAGTGAAAAATTAGCAACAATGGCTTTAGTAGGCATTATTAGCAAAAGGTTGTATGACTATTTGCACTGAAATTTTAAAACAGCTCATTCCTAAGTTTAAAATGAGCCAAGTGCATTCTCAGAGCCATTGTGTTCATCTTTTTCCATTGCATTGTTTAAAACTGCACCTTTGTTTCAAGATTTAACCTTTGCTAAAGCATAGAGCTGAGACACAATCACAACAAAACACCTCCCCCTTAAAACTAGTACTTGGAAGCCCTGTTAAATCAAAAGAAAAATTCTTTCTCTCCTCCCCAGTCCCACAGCCCTCAGGATTTTAAATGGTAATGATCAGTTCATTTGAGAAAATGGCATTTTAGTGCTTCCCTTCACAAGCTCTTAAGGCGTATAAGGTGTCCCTTTCTCAGTGATGAGGACCTCCTTTTCTTTTCTAGCATTACTGGAACTGACCTGGCATGGATCACTGGGTGAGCAGGCAATCTTAAACACTTCTCATATAAATTAGTGGTTCCTTTCCAAGTGCAATTGCTTACAGGGTAATATACCATTTTACAACTCTGCTAGCAAAGTCTCTTCATTCTATTGGGTTCCACATGCCCTTCCTCCCACCCTGCACTTACACCTCCCCCAGAAAACTAACAGACAAAGACAAAAAGACTGATGGAGATGTGAACCTCAGAAATGTACAATCTGGTTCAACCTCAAGTATGTACACGGTGGGCAATTTAGGATCCTTTGGGAAAGTTCCCGTTTGCTTCTTTTACCCTTCTCAAATCCTGCTTTAAAAGCCATGACTATAAAAAGAATTAAAACGACACACTGCACATATGTAGACACTATAAAGGGGAAAGCAATAATAAATATGGACATCTACTAAAACATTTATTTTTCCCAGAAAATAAAATATTGCTCACACTTTATGATCCACATGTATTAGGTAGAAATGACACAACATGCTCCTATGCGCGAGGCTTACCATTAAATGAACACTTTCAGATCCACTTGATATTACTGATGGCCACATTTTCCAACCACTGTCTTTTTCCCATGAACTCTAACTACAAGGTATGTTTTTTCTGACAGTTGACTTGGATCAGAGCATGCAGTATTGTATTTCAGGTTGCGGCTCTGTAAAACCCTGCAACTTTCTTTGAAGTTAAACAGTGTCAATCTGTTTCCATGTCTGAATAACTCTTAGAAGAGCCTGTCTGACCCAAGTAAACCCATTGAAACATACTATTTCCCCATAATTGATGTTCCAAATGAACGTCCTTTCATAATAAAATGTGCTGGAAAACAAAACAGCTTTGCATCCGGCACAAGTTGCATCATAATTAAATTTTATTTTATCCCATTGAGGCACACTAAATGTTGAGCAAAATATAATTTTAAGTAATTTGTTTGTATTCTTATCTGTAGGAGTTGGAAATTAACAGCGTTGCTAGTTTGCGTTTACTGTTAAGCCTGGAGAGCAGTGAGATTGCTGTGCAAACATTACAGTTATTATGTCTGCAGTTGGTACTCTTTGTATAAATTATTGATCAGCCAGCTTATTTTTCTTTCTGCTTAATGGATATTATAGCATAGCCGTTTACAACGCTATAGTTAAGGTTGTGTCAGCACTTCCATTATAATAAACCCTCTGTTACAGGGGTTTATAACTTGTTGTAAAAATTTGCTCTGGGCTGAAACTTGACATACAAGATCTCAGGCTAGAAGGTGGCAATTGTTGTTCTTTTAACTTTTAAAAAATCTCTTTGTTCTGAAGGGCAATAAGTAAATAAACAGTTAATTCTTTTCTAACAGTTCTTGAAATTTCTGACTTCAAATAGAACAATTTACATAGGCTATTTTGTTGGACAATGACCTCTTCTTTTATTCAATAAAGAAAAGAGCAAGAACAAGAGCAAAGCTCATAAGTTAAAACAAAAACAACAACCAAAAACAAAGCAGTGAATCAATACAAACTTTTATAATTAAGTTTAATACATTTCTCCTAACATTACAAAATTTTACAATAATTTGCTTTAATATTAAACATTCATTTACATTTTTTTCTCACCCTCACTTCTAATTACACTTAGGAATTCATTTATCTTTGTATTGATCTTCCTTAAAGGAAAAAGAGTTTTGGTTACTTAAGAGAAAGGAATATGACAATTAGAAAACATCACATACAAAAAAATTAAACGTTATAATATTTACTGGAAAACTAGGGGTTTAAATATCTGCCTCACTTTTTGACCTTACTTAAATCTAGTCTGCCATTCCTCTCAAAGTGGCCTGCTATATGAGATGAAGGGAATTAGTCTCAATTTATATTATTCTTGTTAATCTCTCCTTTTTCAGTCTAACTCTAAAATTATCTTACTGGGTATTGTTTTTTTTTTTTTAAATTATTTGGTTGTGCATCCCTTAATACCAACTCACAGATGGAATTAAGGATACTTACACAAGAACTAGTGATATGAAAGTATAACTAAACTATCATGGAGAGTTAACTACTGGTCATGGAAAAGGCACAGTTTATAGTAAAAATAAAATTATGATGACTTTTTTTTTTGGTGTCTATTCCTGTTGCTATTTTCCCTCCTTCAACATGAGCTTAGAGGTTTTTAAAACTATGCTCCATAATCAGCAAAGTATTCTCTGCCATATGTCACCTTCATTCTGAACCAGTAGACAAGGAGGTGGGGCTAGAAGGTCAGGAAGGGAGGACCCGTGGTGCCAAATTGCACCATTTGTCTCTGGGATCCATGTAAACATGAATGTGAATATACAATTGTGATAACCATTCAGTAAGCATATATACACACCAAGCATTTCCATGGTGTAAAACAAATCAGAATTATTTATAACCATTTTAACCACTTCTTTATTAAGCATGGAAGTTTATAATATATAGTTTGAGTGCTTCAAGTTATGCTGTTTTCACCTTCAGCTTCCCACCTTCTGTCCTTTGGGTAATTCATCACCAAGCTCTCTGTGCTTGATTAGAGAATGCATCAGTGTGATAAAAGTCTCAGTTTTTGAGGAAGGCAGGGGTTTGGAAAAGAAAGGGGGAGACAATGGATGAGCCATCAAAAGCCAGAAGTTGGAACACCAAAGGAGTAGAGCAAAGACTGAAAGTGTAAAAGCAGGGAAGTCTTTGCTTAAGGTAGTTGAGGTTTATCTGCTGAGTTGATTGGTGAGGCCGTGCATCTGAGTTAAAAAGGCTTGAGAGAGTTACTTGGCATAATTTCTCCATCTTCAATGATTTACTACTGAAGTGCAAACATCAATTTTGGGCTCTCTCCTGAGAAACGTTTAACAAAGTCAGTGAACTACTGGTACCTTGATATCTTTCTAGATTTGCCAAACTTTGATAGCTCTTTAATAAACTTATGCCTGAAGCTTACCTGTCTTTTTTTTTTTTTTTTCCCTGTTAAGGAAACTGATATATTAGTAAATATGCAGATGTAAAAATAATCTTCCTCGTTATTTCTCCGTTGTGATATATCTTAGAATTGTTCAGAAGTGCACTCTATTGTTAAAGCTATTTGTGCCGGGTGTGCTAATGCACTCTTTGATTGAGTGAATTAGCAGTCATAACAATCTGGCAGTCTGGCCATAGAAGTGTGCTCAAATTGATTTGTGTTATGGCTGGACTGGAAAATCTAGTGTTAGTTGTTTTTTGCCCTGGGGCATTGTTTGTACCAAACTCCACTTTTCATTTAATTTTCCAATACATTTCGAAAGATTGAAATGCTTGTGATCAACATTTGATCCAGTTGCATTATTTAAAAAAAAAATTCTGAAAGTAATTTCAGATTCCAAAAAACCTTGCTTTCAATTAGAGTAAACATAATTAGAGTGACGTCGTGCTCTGAATGGTAAATCTCCCTTTGAATCTATTAAACATGTTATCTCCTTGTCCTGTCACTGAGAGGAATTCAGTATATATCCGGGGTATATATCTGTATTTTTCTGTGCATGTTTCTAACAGAACTTGGGGGGAAATTATGGGAATAAATAATGTATCTTTTATTGTTGTCCTTTCTGTATATCTCCAACCTGTTTCTGTTTCATTTAATGATACTGTAAGAAGAGGATATTCAAAGCTTTCAGGAAAATGAGATATTCAAGAAATATGTTCAGGTATGCATTGCCTTTAAGTTACTTGAACAGTCACTTTTTCACATTCTAGGAAAGATGCATTTTCACTTTTTTTTTTTTTTAAAGTAACACTATCAATTGCTATATTGAGACCCTGAAGATTTAAAGAAATGACTTATCCTGGCTTTGTCAATATTTGTATCTTTCTTACAATCTTCTGCTTTGCAGGCATTTACCAGAATTATAATGCAGCATGAATAAACCTAAAAAATGACTATTGATTACAGAGAAAGCTTTGGGAAATCATTTAGTCAGTTTCCCCACTTGAGAAATCAGTGAATAAAATAGGTCAATAGATAAGGATGGAATAGATGTAATACACTGCTATACTTCCCTGGGTTATAAAAAGGGTCAACAAAAAGTCCCCATAGAATTCATGTTTTTATACTAAATAAAATAAAATGATACTTACCAAATCTGAACTTTAAGTCCATCTTTCTACAGCTTTATTTTTCTTTTTCTAACCTTAGGCTTTGAAAGTATGCTTTCATGTTTTACTAATTTCAATAGAAGCATTTCCTTATCACTGCCCCTTTTAACCAAATAGGATGCCCTTATCATCGGACTAAAGTGGCTGTTGTCATCCAGGTATTCGCGGTGACTTTAGCTTCAATAGCGACTCTATTTTCTTACTGTCTCCTGCAACCTTACAGCTCTTCTCAAAAGTGCATCTCAGGCTGCACTGAACTATCCTGTGCCGATTTTTGTTAAGTAATAGATGGTGAGACCTGAGAACACTCTGTCTGTTATTTCCCATTCATACGGATATCGTCTGGGGGAAGAGAGGAGGGGGAGGGGAGGGGCCAGGAGGGGGCAGAGGGAGGGAAGAAAATACCTTCCCTTTGCTGGTACGAGCTCGGCTTCAAACGATATCCTAGGAAAGAAATTAAAGACTTCTTAATTAGTGCAGCAATTAAGCTTTCTTGGTAGCATTTTAATCAGCACAGGCCCTATCAAAGGACAAACAGAACGATTTGCAGGTCTTTGAATTTTAAACAGTCTTATTGATTTCAGCACAATGCGTCTTCACAAAACACAGGGAGAATTTTCTAATATCAGTTACAGTACTTTGAGTTTTGCTTATGCAAATTGAGTGAGTGGTGGGGAAGATGAGATGGAGAAAGGACCTGAAGCAACCAGAGATGTAAAATAATAAACAAACAAGACAAAAGCCCAGAAAGCTAAAGATGCAATGGAAAGAGTGAGGATCTGATATCTTTCTTGAGTTAATTTATCTGCTGTTGTTAAATACTGTTTGCCTTGATCATTGGTAACATTTCTCAAAGGAAAAAGAAAGGAGGAGAGAAGAGAGAGAGAGAGAGTGAGAGAGAGAGAAACCTTGAAGATTCTCAAAGGTTTTCTTTCCTAAATCTTTTAATTTACATTGTGCTCTTCTTCGATTGCTATTGTTTAATCAAAGGGGGTAAATGATGGTTACCTGAAATGGTTTACAGACCTGGGGTCCTTTAAAATCCCATAGCTTTTGAGTGAGCACGTGCTGGGAGGCACAGGTTTCCATGCAGTATAAAATTTGGAGTTTGCTTCAAAGCAGGGTGAAATTATGGGTTGGTCTGTTATCTTTGCTTCCTATTTGTGGTTTACAAATGTGGCAGGTATTGGGTGAGAGATAGTTGAAATGAGAGATAGTTGAAATGTGAGAAATGAGAATGATAAGGGCAGATTTTCAGCATTTAATCCTTTTTAAAAATATGGGTCTAGAATTTAAAATGATGAAACTGTAGTATTAAAACTATATCAGAGTTTAATAAAGTTGTACATGCAATTCCAATATAAAATTAATTGTTCAGGGCTTAATATCCTCTCACTGCCCCAAATAAACAGGGTAGTTTGGCATTATTTTTTAAAAAGGTAGTACTTTCTAAAACATGTATAAAGACTTAAAGAAGTGTTTTTATGGTATATGTTATATATTGAACCCATACTTTTAAATTGAGGACAGATACGAGGGCTGAAAAAGTAACATACATTATTTCTGAATATATAAATTATGTTGACTAATCTAGGCTAAACAATTGTGTAAACTTTAGTGATACTTCTAGACATTAGTCTACTTTCCTGCAACAGTCCATTTTCTGAATTCTTACATCTCAGGAAAGCCTGCTGATATAACTGCTATGCCCCAAAAACTTTAGCATAAAACTTAGACAAACTAGTCAAGTGTCATATCTCTCTGTAGATATTTCCTGTACTTTTGACACTAAACCTCAAAAGGTTTAGAGTTAAAATGATAAAGAGGTATGTGATAATCATTTCAACACCAAAATGGCAGAAATTTCATCACAAAATTTACCAACACTTTGAATCTGCTAATAGTTTATTTTAAATATCTGTCAAATGCTAAAACATTGTTTAATATCTTGTGAAGTTACTGAACAAGCATAGACAGGTTCAAAGCCCAATTATTTAAGACTTCTAGAGAAACAGGCAGTGAACAAACTTGACCTATGTTCAAATCATATTTTGGTAAGAGATCCTTGAATAAATACCACCATGCAACAGGTTAGAAAAGAGAGGAAAAGGAGAGAGGAAAGGAAGAAGAGAGGCAGTGGGAATTCAGCCTAATACTGTTACTAAGCATAGCTTCCCTTTCTGCCTTTACAGGTCAATTAGTTATCTTTGTTTTTGCTCTTATTATTTACAAAACACATTTTCACGATAAAGTAAAAAGGGCTTTCTAACATATAGTGATACTTTTCAAATATGGGAAGAACCACTATTGTGTTATTCAATAGCACATTAGCAGCTAGGCTGAAAGGGTGAGTCTTCAAGGACTTGAGAGTAGTTGGTTACTGTACAAAACAGGTGAATTATAGTTTTGGGCAAGGAAAATAGGCGTGTTTTTGTTTTCTACTTTCTAAATCTTCAAGGATACCCCATCTCTTGAAGTTGCCAGGGTATAAGAGACATTTCTGACCTGCCTTTGAGCCAAAGTGAAGTCATTCCAAACGATCCACATCATTGAAAGCTTTTCTTTCTTTCCACAATCTTTCCACAATCTATTAAGAAATAAGGAATTAAATACAGAGTGCTCCATTATTCTTAAGCGATTTCGGGCTGACTTTTCTCCCCACAACTTGAAAACTGTCCAATCTGGAATTTTCACTATCTTTATACAAATAAATAATGTAACAGATAAATAAAACAAGCATATGCATAAAACATGTTTTGCTTACATGTTTTCCTCAAATTAATTTCTTAATCATGTATGAGGGCATGCATTTTCATCTATATCTCACTACAAAAACATGAGGAGATATATTCTAAATCCCTGAAGAAGAGCTCAGAGCGCTCTGGCTCCTTTTTTAAGTTGGGAGGCGAATGCTTGGAAGCTTTTGGAAAAAAAATATGAGTCGTCGCAGACGAAATGAAATATTAGACAGGCAATCTAGCGGTAGTAAAAGAGAAGTAAGAAGGAGATGGTCTCCGTGTCTCTTTTCAGATCGCCACTTCTGCGTCCCTGGCTTTTTCGCTTCGTCCCTCCCAGTTTCTTTCCGTCTCCTCCCCCCCCAACCCCCCCCCCCCCCCCCCCCGCCCCTACTGCTTTTCCTCGCACACTCGCTCTCCCTCTGTCTCGCGCTCTTGGAGTCTCTGCTCCGAGTCCTGGTTGGATAATTTGGGTTAATACTAGTGAGTGAGGTTTTTGCGGCTTCAAAGGGTATTTCAAGTTTCCGGAGCTCCTCCCCTCTGCACCGTGTGACAACAACAACTCGTCCAGCCGGCAGCCTGCACTTTTCAGCTCATTTTCTCTCTGTCATTCCCCTCTCAATCTTTGATCAATGTACTTGCCAGGGAGAACCCAAGTCCTTCAAACCTCCTCCTTTTCACCTTCATCCTTAACTTTGTGCTAGAGCGGGACCCACACAACAACAGCCGACCCTCCCCGTCCCCGCCCCCCCCCCCCAAACCAGCCCCCGATCCTAGCCCCCGGAGAGGACTCGCATTTCGACTTGCGGGACACTTTTCGTGCGTTTCTCTCCAGAGCGCCTCTCGCGCTCGCCCCTCCGGCGCTCGCTCTTTCTTACCCTAGGACCTCTTCTTTTTTCTTCTTCCCCCCTTTCTCCTTCTCGTTCTCTCCCAGAGTTGTCGTGGTTGCTCCCTCTCTTTCTCCCCCTCCCCCCCCCTTTTTTCCCCCTTCCCCTCCCCGGGTGTGTGGCAACTTTTCCCCTCGCTTCTCCTCCTTCTATTTCCCCTTATATGTGACCATGGCAGTGCCGGCGGCTTTGATCCCTCCGACCCAGCTGGTCCCCCCTCAACCCCCGATCTCCACGTCTGCTTCCTCCTCCGGCACCACCACCTCCACCTCGTCGGCGACTTCGTCTCCGGCTCCGTCCATCGGGCCCCCGGCGTCCTCAGGGCCAACTCTGTTCCGGCCGGAGCCCATCGCGGCGGCGGCGGCGGCGGCCACAGTCACCTCCACCGGCGGCGGCGGCGGCGGCAACGGAGGCGGCGGCGGCAACGGAGGCGGCGGCGGCGGCAACTGCAACCCCAGCTTGGCGGCCGCGAGCGGCGGCGGCGGCAGTGGCGGCGGCAGCATCAGCGCTGGCGGTGGCGGCTGCGGCGCCTCCAGCACCCCCATCAACGCCAACCCCGGCAGCAGCAGCAGCAGCAGCAGCAGTAGCAGCAGCAGCAGCAGCAGCAGCAGCAGCAGCAGTAGCTGCGGCCCCCTCCCTGGGAAACCCGTGTACTCGACCCCGTCCCCAGTGGAAAACACCCCCCAGAATAATGAGTGCAAAATGGTGGATCTGAGGGGGGCCAAAGTGGCTTCCTTCACGGTGGAGGGCTGCGAGCTGATCTGCCTGCCCCAGGCATTCGACCTGTTCCTGAAGCACTTGGTGGGGGGCTTGCACACGGTCTACACCAAGCTGAAGCGGCTGGAGATCACGCCGGTGGTGTGCAATGTGGAACAGGTTCGCATCCTGAGGGGACTGGGCGCCATCCAGCCCGGAGTGAACCGCTGCAAACTCATCTCCAGGAAGGACTTCGAGACCCTCTACAATGACTGCACCAACGCAAGGTAAAGAGCGGGGGGCGGTCTCCCCGCCCGCGGCCCCTTCCTGCCCGCCGGCTCGCCCTTCCCTTGCATCCCCGCTCGGAGCCGTTCGCTCGGCGCGCCCCGGCGAGCGCGGCCCTCTCTTGCCCTCGCTGCGAGCTCGCCAGCCGCGCCCGGCCCCCTGAGAAGTTGGCACCTCACCCTGCCCAGATCTCGCTCTTCCGGCCTGGTCCGCCCCTTGCCGGCCTGGGCGCCAGGGCTTGGCTGCTGTAGGACGCGGGAACCCCAACCCTTGGGCCGGATGGGGCGGGAAGGG